>NC_136921.1:56678342-57082448 GCF_949752795.1 Hyperoodon ampullatus | reverse complement strand
AAAATGTGCTGCTTCTAAAACTACATTTAGTCTCTCTTCTCCTTGAAGTTATGCCCTTTGATACCAACTTGCTCCTACTGACGCCCACCCCTCACGCCAACCCTAATTCACATATATTTCTTTCTTTCTTCCTGGACCAGCTTTTAACATCTAGAGACAAATAAATTCATGCTACATATGCTCTCATTTCTGCAGCTGTGGTATGTTTCCATCTTTAACTGAGTTGTAAGATTCATGTAGGCAATAGCCATGGCACATTTACTGGCAGCATCCTTCACTTCCATGAGCGTAACTGCCATATAATTTGTTCACAGCAAATATTCAGTTAAATGGGTCAGAATTTTGAGGTGATAATAGGATGAGTTTTGGTTTTTAATTGTAACTTTAAAATGGAAAATTAGAATGGACATTTCCCTAGTAGGGCATAACTTACAGAGATATTTCCCAACCCATCCCCTATAGCCCAATAAAAATAAAAACAAATTCACGAGTCAAAAAAAAAAAAAAAAGGTAGCCCAAAAAGGCTAGATATGTGTGGCAAACATTTACCTTGCATTTGGTAGTTAGTATAATTTAAACTCATCACTAAATGTCCCTCTGCCTACTGTGTAACTTTTGTTGATCTAACAGAAGAGTTTGCATACTTAATCCATTTTCTTTGCCCCCAGGAAGAAATTCTGAGAGCAATGTTTCTGCGTCATCTAACAAGGACAAGGAGATGGCATCTCCTTCAATTCATGGAATGTATCTAAAAACTCTAAAATTACGGTAAGCAAAGAAGGTTTTTTTTTGAAAAATAGAACCCAGACTGGGAAAGAACTAAAAGGACAAATATAATTTTTCTAGTTTTGTTTACATAATAAGCCAAGTTTTACATGCAGAGGAAGATTTATGGAGGGCAATTTAAGTAATCAGATTAAGTCAGATTAATCCATAGACTTGAGAAGTGATCTACTGGAATTCGAATCTTGCTTTTGTGGTTAGCAATTTGCCTGTGCTCTCTGTGCTCAATTTGTTCACCTGCAAGATGGGTTATAATAGATGGTAGAAGTAAACTAATGAACTCTAACTCACTGAACTCTGAACTGAGTTAATACATTCAAAATGCTTAGAGCAGAGTACAGCAAAAAAGAAATGCTTTTTAAGCATTAGAGGAATCCCTGGGCTTATAGGATTCCTTCAGGAAGAGTTTTCACAATTCTAAAACAGAATTTCTCTGCATCTTTCCTTTGTCTGCTTGGTTCCAGTGAGTTCCCTGTTAATAGCAAATAAACCATGCTAAGATTTGATGTGAATAAAGGATTGACATGAATAAATGTTTGATGTGGATAAAGAGTTCAGGGCAAAGATCACAGAATTTCACAATTCTGGAGTGGCAAAAGATCTATTGAAACATGTAGAGAGCTCACTAAGGACAAAAATCAATTTCAAATTAAAATTGTTCAGAATCAGACATAACAGAGGTTTGGTCTGCTTGATGCAATACTTCTATTTTTAAAAACAAAAACTAAAAATTTCACCACCTTGGGAATATTTGATTAGTAAAATAAAATATATAAACTTTTCTAAATTTGTATGGCCAACATCTATTCTCAGGTTCTTTGTATATGTCACAAGTACAGAGTTGCGTTTTTCCAATCACAGAATAAATTCCTTAATGGGCATTTGGCAATTAATGGTAATATTTGGGGTGGGTCCACTCTGAGCTACCTCCAAAGATTTCTTGTCTGCATCTGTGAGAGTAATTGTAAATAACGTCTCCTTTAGTTCTCTAGAGGGAATACTTTTACTGAAGTGTCCTTAAAAAGGTGACTGAAGGACTGAACTCAACATACTCTCAAAGGATTTAGAGACATTGTCATAGTCCAGGGATTTAAGAATATAATCCAGTCACTTTTCTTCTCCTAACATAATGTAAGAAAATAATACATTAGAGTTTAATTTCCCTAGTGCTTATAGCAAGTGCTTAATTCTTAAGACTAACTCTCCATTTTCAAGCTGTTTCAGAAAACCTTCTTTCCAAAGAAAATGGCAGAAGTCAATGTGCTATTTAAGGTCATTTTAAAACTACCTGTTGTTTATGTGAATATAGTCGATGAAATTTTCAACCAGCATATACATGGCTATGATGAGGGCTAAAACCCATAGCTTTCTTCACACAGGAAAGAAAATGATTGTATTTAATTCATCTACTTACGACAATCAAAAGATGAGCTCAGTTTATTTGCCAAGACTATCTACAACATTGTTATTCCTTTCAAAAGTAGAAAACAGTAACAAAAATATAGTGCTGTCTCAGTAGCTTTAGGAGGAAAAAAGGCTTCATGTACAAAAAAATTCAGAATGATAGCAGCATTTTATATTTTACCAAACAAACTATCTGCTTTCCTATCTTCAGCATCCCTATCTCTATTATGCATATTTTATGGAAATTCATTTTTATAGTATTAAACTTGAAGCATTGATTTTACATTTTTAATAGCCACACATATTTTGTTATATTTTACATGAAAACATAATATATTTTAAAATATAGACTTATTTAGGAGAGGCACTAAACCCTTCCAAAGAGATATACTTTCAAGGTTATCAGATACATCTTGATGCATAATTTGGAGATGAAAGTGTTCCCTGACTGCAATTCAACTATATTTGGGCTGTGGTTTACATAAAAATACAATTTTTAGAGAAAAACCATCATCTTATCAAATGTTTCTGGGGATAGCTTGTTACCCAGTGATCCATTCCCACAGATGATGACAGATAAACTGAATATATTTAGAGGGAAGGAATGACACCCTCTGCTACAAGATGAATTAATTTATCAGGTTTTCACCTTAGGTGGTCCACTGGTGACTAGATCTTAGGAGCTGTATATCTTCATTGCAGTTATGCTTCAGGTGAGCAATCTTTTGTAGCAATTTCTCTGCTACTACTTTCAAATTACACAGAGCTGTGTTCAGGAAAAAAGTGTAATGTATGGCTATGGCCCTAAACATGTATATATAGCTTTACCTCATGTCATAAAATGAGAATCCTGTGCAGGCAATCATTATTTAAGCTGCTTTACTATTGATAGAGGACACATGCTACATCTAGATTTTTAGCTCTTTTTTTATAGAGATATGCAGAAACATTACTGAGAGTTAACATGTTTCTATGCAGGGGATGGATTAGTTATTTAAGGGAAGATACTATTGTGGATATAAGTTAGCACACTTTAAATTCAAGCAACTAGACGAAAAGATTTTCATTACAAATAATATCGGGGTGTCTGTTAATGAGGAAGAAGGGGAAAATTATCACTTGCATAAAATCTACAGCATCCACCAGAAATAACACCAAGACAGACCTGAGTACACAATTCAAACAAACAATGTACTAATAACTTGATTGACTAATGGCAAATTATCAACTCTTAGAACTCATTTTTCATCTGCAAAATGGGAATTACAATGCCTTCCTCCTAGCATGGTTGTGACGATGAAAAATAATATATGGGTACCATTTAGCACAGAGCCTGACACTTATGTAGGTACAAAAGTACCTGCTCAAAAAAGGTAGTGAGAAGGAGACATTCGTGGTTTTTTGTTACTAAAGTCATAGACTTTAATTCAGACACTCTGATTGCAGGCATACAGCTAGGAGAGCAAGTTTATTTCAAGGAAAAACCAAGGTCACTCTCTAGAATCTGCCTAATTATCTTGTAAAGATGTTTATCAGAATCTACTGAGATTTAACCATTTAGAAAATAACTATATAGATCTAGTGCCAGCAGACGTCACTTCAGAAATGAGTCAGGGACTCCGGGCCCCTGGCTGTTACAATGCCAGCCATCATCCTGGAGCTCCATCCTGCCTGGGATGGGAGGGATGCAGAGGTTCAGTATCTCCTGTGGGCCCCAAAGTTAAATAAGGTAACATGACACGACAATTTCCTTAGGGAGTTCTTCTGAGTTACCAATACCACCACCGCCGCCAAACATAAATATATTATATATTATAATATATATATTTTAAATATATTTCATTATATGTTTATATATTATAATACATCGTATATATTATAATATATAAATATATTATATATTATATTATAGATATATTATATATATTATAGATATAATTTCAACTGATTAATTTGGCTTTCCTCTTATTTCAGGGAAAAAGTGATTATCGACTATCTCTTAACTGATACATCTACTAGTGTTGTTTAATGCAGTTTCAAATCTGTGAAATGTATTCTAATGATATCCATCTGTTATTCTTTCGTTCTTCAAAAGTGTTCCCTACTTCCCATTATAGAATATATATATCTTCCAAAAACCTTTCTGTTCTTAGTGCAATAGGATGCATTATATAATTGATTCCTATGCCAAGAAGGTACAAGTTGATACTTTAATATAAATTATTTCCCAGACAATGACTCACTCATGGTTTAATTCAATAGATCTAAAATATATTTAAAGCCTGTCTGGCTAGCTTCCTGCAAAATGCTGTAACGAAACTTCTAACCCCTTCCTTTTATTCTTTCATATTTTTATCTCTTTATTCATATTTCAAAATGCAACAGTGATGTGCCTCCTCGTCATTCCCTATGTGATATATGATATACACATTAAAAGGTAGCCATCGACTGCAGGTGCATTGATTAAATTAGACCCTCACGAGGAAGAGCTGAATGAATTTTACATTTATTTAAGTTTCGTCATCCACCAGTTCTGCCTGCCACTGTCTTTCATAAGATGCTTGTTTTGGTTTCAGGGCATAAAACATACATTTTGATTTATAAGTTAAATATTTGAGAGAAAATAAAATAGTTTATAATTGTTTCTCAAAAAATAGAATTGCCACATACTTGGCCTATGGAGCAGAGCAGATATTTGAGTTTAAAGGAGTCGTTTCTGAGCATTAATAAATCAAAGAAGGAAATTAAAATATATTAAAAGTACACTTAGCTTACTTTTTAAAAGATTTAAAATTTAAGGTACCAAAAAAACATAATTGATAAAAGTAAAAGAGAGTTCCACAAAAAAATAGAAAGTTAAGTATGTCAAAAATCTAGATGAAATATATATTTAACATATGTCTTACATGTCTTATATATAGCTCAGGCTGCTATAACAAAATACCATAGACTGGGTGCTTGAAAAACAGACACTCATTTCTCACAGTTCTGGAGTCTGAGAAGTCCTAGATCAAAGTGTTGGCAGATTCAGTTCTTGGTGAGGGTCTTCTTCCTAGCTTGCAAATGGCTGGCCTCTAGTTGTATCCTCACATGGAGGAGAGAAAAGGCTCTGATGTCTTTTTCCTTTCTTATAAGGGCAGTAATTTTTATCATATATATTCCACCCTCATTCAAACCTAATCATCTCCCAAAGGCCCACCTCCCAACACCATCACGTTGGGGATTAGGGCTTTGAACATGAATTTTAAGGGGACACAAACATTCATTTCATAATACCATGTGACACAGCAATCTCATGACTAGATGTTTATGCAAAAAAAAAAAAAAAAAGACTAAAGAAAAAAGAAAACATGTCCGCACAAAGATCTTTACATGACTGTTTATAGCAGCTTTATTAATACTCATCAAAAACTGGAACAACCCAAAAGTTCTTCAGCTGGGAAAGAGATGAACTCTTTGTGATCCTACTATAATATAAAATACTAATCAGCAACGAAAACAGCAAACTATTGATCTATGTAACAAAATGAGTACATTTAGAAAGCACTGTGCTAAGTGAAAAAAGGCAGACAGAGAAGCAGCTACTGTATGATTCTGATTATGGGACATTTCAGAACAGGCAAATTATAGGGACAGAAATCAGATCAATGCTTGCCAGTGGCAGGGGTTAGGGAAGGGGATGGACTACAGAGGTGCATTTAGGAAATTTAGAGCTTATGAAAATATTCTATATCTTAGTCATGCCGATGGTTACACAACTATAAACATTTTTCAAAATACATAGAACTGTACATCTATATGAAAATTGTACCTCAAAAAAAAGCCCACATTAAAAAAAAAAAAAAACCTAGACTAGCATAATCAAAGGATACCCTTAGAAAACTCCTTTAAACAGACATCAACTATCACCCCAGTAAATGGAATATTAATTTTTGAGAGTTGGGATGACCTATATGATATATTAGTTTCTACTTGTGAGAAATGTCACTTATTACCTTGTTGTCTCAGAACTCCAGAACTACCTTAATGGACGCAGAGGCAAAATAATTCTAACTGTATGACCATGTATTTAAGAACATCAGACCCAGACTGTTCAAAAGTCTTCCCCCATGGTTTGCCATTGGACATGAAATTTTCATCAGTATCTCTCTTTCAGATTAATATACTAGAGCAAGGAACTGGGATGGGAATTTTGTTGGATGATACCAAGGCTAACATGACTCATTGAGAAGCCACAAGAATTAATGATACATTCCATAAGATGCACACTAAATGAACATTCTAACACACATCTGTCCTGCTTCTGATCTGCTCTTTTCACAGAAAAACAGTATAAGATAGAAGTGATATAGAAGTGATTAAGAAGGGGGATTTTAAGTGCTGACTCTGCCCCTTAGAGCTCTGGCATGTTAGTCAGATTCCTTAACTACTTCAGGTCTCAATTTTCTCATCTGTAAAAAGGAGAATATTTACCATTCAGGATGATTTTTAGAGGACAGCCACATGGTAACATTCAGTATATATTATATAGTAATTCGCACATAGTAAGTGCTCAATAAATGTGAGCTGTTGTTAATAATTATTACATCATCCCTTCCCACCTTAAGTCCTTTTAAACATTACTCAAGTGTATAATATGTGTTTGCTAAATAACCTACCACTTCAATACTTAATGGCTTAAATCAAAAATAATTTATTATATTTACAAGCCCATGGATCAGCTGGACAGTTCTATGGCTATGTGCCAGGCTTCACTGATCTAAGCTGGGTTTGCTCTTGTATCTTTGGTCAGCTGACAAAGTGTCTGGAGACAGACTCTCATCGGGGTTGACAGTGGTTAATGGGCCTTCTATCTCACTATCCAGCAGGCTAGTTTGGGCTTGTTCACATGATGGAGGCAGGTTTCAAGAGGGTTGATGGAAATGGGCAAAGCCTCTTGAATTCTAAGTTCATAGCTGGCACAATATCATTTCGCCATAGACTAGTTCCTTCTTTCCTAATGCTTACTCTTATTCTTTAGTCTTGAGACATTCCTTGTTTTCTTTTCTGGTTCTCATCAGCTTCATAACATATTTCTAAGCATATCTAATAATGTGCAGCCTATAGTCCTCACACATAGCTGCTACAAACAGAAAATCATGCATAACAGATACTAGCATAACAAAGTCACAAATCTTACATATTAATTGATTAGTGGAGCTTGCACTTCACCACTAAACTCTCATAATTCCTTATCTATCATCTTCTTTTTCAGTGTATTACAGTTGTTTATTGTATGGCAGGACACATTATTTATGGAAGACAGTGATTCAATTCAGTTCTCTTTGTATCCCCACTGTCTGGCACATTTAATATGTAGAGCATATATTTGTTAAATAAACACTATTAGAGCCACCATGTAGCAAGAGAGAGAGATGACTTTGATCAGGGATTATCAAGGAATATTCTAAGAATGGAGGTGAACCACAAAGTCTGAGAAGTAATTATGTTTGGGGAAAAGTTCTAGTGAGCAATCGAGCCAGCAAGAAGAAAGCCTAGTGTGGTTAGTAGACAATGTGGGTAAAATGGGCAGAGAAGACTCATTTATTTGGTTGGAACAAAGTATGTGCCTAGAGCATTAATGGGAGTTGGGTCCAAAAACAAAGTCAGGAAAAGAATCCAAAGAGCCTCAGGTTATAGAATTTAGTTTCAATCCATTTATTATTTAATTAAGGAGAGATAATTAACACATTAATTAAATAATGAGAGATAATTAAGCCATTAACTCTCATTGCCCATTAAGCTTTATCAGACTAGTTAGCCCTTACTTTGATAAACAAGGACATGGACAAATTTAACCCAGCTAATTACATTCCAAAGAAGGAAGGTGGCATTGATGGAAAGGGTCAGAGAATAATGTATTATATGGAAAAATTAAGTTCCTTTGTATTATGGGAGTGACTAGGAATACCTAAGAACTTCAAAGACTTGAAAAGAAAGTGATGTTGAAAGAAAAAGAAGCAGACTCATAGATATAGAGAACAAAGCAATGGTTACCAGTGGGGAAAGGGAAGGGGCAGGGGCAATACAGTGGGAGTGGATTAGGAGATACAAACGGTTAGGTATAAAATAAGCTACAAGTATATGATGTACAACATGGGGAATATAGCCAATATTTTATAATAACTATAAAAGAAGTATAACCTTTAAAAATTGTGAATCACTATATGGTAGACTTGTACCTTATGTAATACTGTACATCAACTCTACTTCCACAAAAAATAATAAAATCAAAATTAAAAAGAAATTTTTTTAATAAATTTCATGAAACTCCAAAAAAAAAAAAAAGGTGACAGATTGTGAAAATCCTCTGTATTGGCACCCTCTACTGACAGTCTCTGAAGCACAGAGGCAGAGTTATGAACATATTTTATAGTGCACATAAACTCCCTCTCTGTTCCATTGGCCCAGAACCTAGTTGCAAGGCCTCAATCTCCTGGAAGGGAGGCTGGGAAATGTACTCCTTATTTGGCTTATACAGTTATGATTGCTTAAAACATTACATTAAAAGTTGCACAACACAGCTCAGCCTTTTTAGCAGGGCACAGTGTAACAGTTAGCAAGGTATGTTCCATACACCTAAAATGCACAAAAACATATCATTTGACATTTATAATTTTGAATGTCTCAGATGGAGCTTCCACTCCAGTAACTCGTTATTTATAGTTGGGGAAAAAACATCACTGTCAGTGAGTCCTAGGAGAAAAAGAGGGATGTATGTAAGGAAAAAATAAGCTAATAGTTTCTAAATTTAAGCACGGATTCAAATCACTTGGGGGTCCTATTAAACATGCAGATGCCAGGGTCTAACCCCAGAGGGTCTAATCCATTTTAAGAAGCTCTCTAAGGTCATCAGTATATACACTTTGCAAAACACTGTCCTGGACCCTTCCGTTATTGGATGATTCACGGAATGTAACTCCCTGATTCCTCCATGTCTGCTGCTGAAGCTCGTCATCATGGTAATGACATTGGCCGATCTAAAACTTGTCCCGCTGCCTGAAGGCAAACAGATCACTGACTTTGTAAGCCCATACCTTATTTCTCCATATTTTGCTTTACTCTGGAGGCCATGAGCACAGTTTCCTCAAAGGAACTGTTGAGAGAATCTGACATTCTATAAAGCTTGAAATGAAGACCCACTCTTACCTAATACATAGTGTCTTCTTATTATAATGCATTTTTTTCTTTTCTGCCAAAAGTAATAAATACTTTTTCAAGGTGTTTGGAGTTATCAGGCTTACTTTTGACAAATACCAAAAGAAGGGAAAAAAACTCATCTTATAGGGTTTAGAAGACAGGGAATAGGACAGTTACAAAAATCAAGATTCCTTTAGTTGCCAGGCTGGAGTTATAGGGATGGATGGTCACACCATTGAGTAACCATTCATTCATGGGTTGCTAACAGATGCAATAGCATAGTTCACTCAATCTGTCATGCAGAGTAACTCCTGGCTCACAGTATATCATAGTAATTTAGCATATCTTAACTTACCCCTTTTCTCTTTACCCTTGTTGCCTATTTCATCATTAAAGTTTTGCATTTTGTTATTTATTCTTTTAATTTTTATTTTATATTGTAGTATAGTTGATTAACAATGTTGTGTTAGTTTCAGGTGTACAGCAAAGTGATTCAGTTATACATATACATGTGTCTATTCTTTTTCAAATTCTTTTCCCATTCACGTTATTACAGAATATTGAGCAGAGTTCCTTGTTCTATACAGTAGGTCCTTTATGGTTATCTGTTGATAGTTGAAATATAGCAATGTGTACATGTCAATCCCAAACTCCCAATCTATCCCTCTCCCCCATCTTCCCCCTCCCACCAGGTAACCATAAGTTCGTTCTCTAAGTCTGTTTCTGTTTTGTAAATAAGTTCATTTGTATCATTTTTAGATTCCACATATAAGTGATATCATATGACATTTGTCTTTCTCTGTCTGACTTACTTCACTTAGTATGATAATCTCCAGGTCCATCCATGTTATTTATTTTAACATAAGAGTTATCTGAGGGCTTAAATAATCTCAGAAGAACAGGATTTATATACTTCTCAAGGACTTCTTTATTAATAAAAAACTAATAGAGGTATGTTTTCGTATAACAGATCCTGAATATAAGCTAAAACCTAAGTGTATCTTCAAAACTCTTCATCGTCACATCAACAACCAAAGACAAACATTTTTCTGATTGAAAGAATTATTTCTTAACTGATATCACAGTCCTTTGCACCTTTAATATATGTTATATACACAAGCAGTGGCATTCCTAAAGCCCTGCCTGCCTTATGCTACCTCTCTGCTCAAAAATTTAATGGCTTCCTATTTCCTCAAAAAGAAATATTAATCCCTTAGCCTTCCCTTTAATGCTCTTCAAATTTAGACCCTAAATTTATCACTGCCTAAGTCTTTTAGCCAGGCAGGTTGATTCATCCCCAGACATACCTTACATCCCTTACTCAGCCTTTCCCTTTGGGTTTTACAAGCCATGCAGTTCTTCCATCTTCTTCTATCTTCCCACCAAATCTAGAAGTTGATGTAGACAGTGGATTTCTCACTAAATCAGGGCAACCTCATGAATCACCTTTCAGTAAATGAGAATTCAGCCTCTCTCTGTTTCTGCCTCATTGCTAGTTCTAGAAAAAGAAAGCTTCCTTGCTTCTACAACTGATTGTATCCCAGTTCCCATTAATCTTTCCAAACGAAGAGAATGGTTTATTCCTGTGGCTTTCTCCCCAGGCAAAACCTGGAGTCCTGATGCTGAGCCTTAGTGTATTTCCTGAAGCCATCTTACCTACTGTTTTCAGACTTTCCTGCCATTGACTTCCAGCGGAGAACGATGAATGCACTTGGACTGTCACAAGTGCATTCCCCCCTAACCGTCGGGTCATCCATTACTGCAGGTAGGAACCCCTGATGCCAGCAACTTCTTTGATTAATAATTCTTTAATGTAGCTTGCTTTCTGGGTGGAAACAGAGATGTGATAAGTTCTGCTCTGAGGCTAGTCTCCAGGGGAAAGAATTTCATGAAAATGTTGTAAGCAATAGGTAAGATCTAGAAGCTCAGACCTAGATAGTATTCCATGGGAAGAGGCAGGAAGTTTGGATAGGGCAAGTGTGATGTTAAAAAAGAGAATATAAGAGGATGGATTCTAGAAATAAAGCTATAGAAAGAAACAGTGCAGAAATAACAATAGCTAACATTTATTGAGGGTATACTCAATAAGTGCCTTAGAACGGGCACTTACAAGCTCTTTATTAGCATTAATTCACTTAATAATCACAACCATCCAATGAGGTAGGTTCTGTCATTATGCACATTTTATGGATAAGGGAGAGGACTCACAGACATTATATAAGTTGCCCAAGACCATACAGTTCATAAATGGCAGAGCTAGTGTTTCAAACAGGGGTAGTTTGATTCCAGAAACTTCATCCTTGAACATTATGAAATACTGCCAATACGTGGAGTGAAATTTCCCAATTTTCTTGAGTACAAAACTGGCAATATTATGCCTATAATAAAGATTCCTGTAATGTCAGTTACTGCTGTTGCCTATTAAACAGTAAATTACAGGATGGATCAGTTAACATTTTAAGGCAAAGTTTCACTTTAGCTCTATTAAGTTGTATTCGTTTTGAAGGAAACATAGTAATGCCTCTTCTTAAGAAATTCTTCTGATTATCCTAATCCCCAATTTATTATGAGAAGTAATGGAGTAGTAGGGAAGGGAACAAGAATTTATGGAAAATTCATGTTTTAGATAATTTTTAAATTGTGAACAAGGCTGATGCTGCTAAAGCATTTATTGAGGCTCCTGAGCTTGGAGGGGACCTCACAGCTGTGTCCACTATGACAAGTTTTCAGCCAAACGTGGAGCAATGGAACCCAAGCTGGAGTAAATGTCCTGGCAGCACCTTCTCCCCCATGTTCATCCATGACACTAACTTCCAGCCAAATGATGGAAAATTCCTGGAAGAGAGAATCATGGAGGACAGAGGAGAGGAAAGTGAAATGGTCATAGGACAGAGGTGGGCTTGGAGCGGTGGGGATCTCAGCCTTATTATGATCCTGTTGGAGTCATATTCAAGTACACCTTGAGCTTAACTCTCCAGCTGCACTGAGAATCCATGGGAGCCTATTAAGCAGCTCTAAGAAATCACCCACCTTCTGTGCTTCGCAGGGCTAAAGGAAGAAGGTATTTTTGTTGTATGAGCAGATACCTCCATCGTTAGACTCTATCAAAGCTGATTTAGGTTGTTATGTCACTGATACTAGGTCAGGAGCTTTACACAAGATTTCTCACTTAATCCAATAACTGTAAAGCAGAATTTATCATTTCCCCATTTTTAGTGGGGAGAAAAGCAAGGCTTAAAAAGTTTAACTTTTTTTTCCATTCGTTCTAACATTTCATATCTGGTATAAGTGGCAAAGCAAAACTTTGAACTTAAGACTATCTGTCCAAATTTTGTTCTGTTTCTGCTAAACTGTGCTTCTTTTTGAGAAAAGAAGTATCATTGTATTCTGTATGCAAATCCTGCTTCTTCTCTCTGCAAAGAAGTTAAATTGCTTGAGGGGAAAAAGAGCATGCAGAAAGTACAGTCCTCTGATTAGGGGTGACAACATAGGAAGAAGTTACCTTCTCTGTGAAAAACTCTTCTAGAGGGTAAGCTGTGACAAAGCGAGAGAGAGGCATGGACATATATACACTACCAAACGTAAGGTAGATAGCTAGTGGGAAGCAGCCGCATAGCACAGGGAGATCAGCTCGGTGCTTTGTGACCGACTGGAGGGGTGGGATAGGGAGGGTGGGAGGGAGGGAGACGCAAGAGGGAAGGGATATGGAAACAGATGTGTATGTATAACTGATTCACTTTGTTATAAAGCAGAAACTAACACACCATTGTGAAGCAGTTATACTCTAATAAAGTTGTAAAAAAAAAAAACTCTTCTAGTATCCACTACTACTGCCTTGAGGAGAGAAAAAAAGTCATAACCTATCTATGAAGGCATTCGTTGTCGCAAACGGTACGGGTAGTATTCATAAATAATGAGTGTGGGTTGTGCGTGTGTCTGGGTGTATGTCTGTGTCTCTGTGTTTCTGAGAGGAAAGGATAGAGAAAATTACCCACGTACAAAGGAAAAGAGTAAGAGTATGAAGGTTCAGAGTTACCTGGATACTGTACTAGCTCTTCATAATTATTTTTACATGCAGAGTTAATTTCAACGCTTTCTGTGGACTGAATCATTGGTAAGGTTACAAAAAAGAACTGGGATATAGATCAAGTGAAGAGAAGATAATTGACATTTTTGGAGTATCTATTCTGCTCTGTACTATGTTAGCCACCTGGCAATGTATAAGTTTTATGTCCATTTACAGATGAAGAAACAGAGGTTCAGAAAAATCACTTTCCCAAATTTATATAACCAGAAAGATTTAAATCCATATCTGAAAAAAAAAATCATATCTGTCTTCCTCCAAATTTCATTCTCTTGCCATTAAAGATACTTTAAGTTAGATCCTTATACATGTTGCAGAGGGACAGGGTGTGAGAAAATATTCACATCCCAGGTCTCAGGACGGGCCGCCAAATGAGGGTCCTTGGCTTTGAGAAGGAAAGAATTCCAGAGCAAGCTGAAGTAGAGTGAAAGCAGATTTATTCAGGGAGATACACACTCCACAGACAGAGTGTAGGCAGTCTCAGAAGCCAAAAGGCCCCAGGGTATGGGGTTGTTAGTTTTTATGGGTTGGGTAATTTCATAGGCTAATGAGTGGGAGGATTATTCCAACTATTTTGAGGAGGGAGTGGGGCTTTCCAGGAATTGGGCCACCACCCACTTTTTGAGCTTTTATGGTCAGCCTCGGAACTGTCATGGCACCTGTGGGTGTGTCATATAGCTGATGTATTCCAATGAGCATGTAATGAGGCTCAAGTTCTACTGGAAGTGGAACCTTCCACCATCTTGGGCCTAGTTGGTTCTAACCAGTATTTGTCCTATTCTCAACGGCTGTGTCATTCTTTTAGCAGTTGTGCCCTGCCCCTTTTCCCTTCTGTCTCATACAGGTATCACTTCAAGTAGACCTAACTATTAATTAATTGCAAAATTACAGAAGAAATCTCCTGTTTGCCTCTAATATTCTTATGCTTCAAACTTTTCCTCCACTGTTTCCAAATATAAATGTTCCCAGTTCTCCAAAGATAAAATCCACAGGTCCCAATCTAGTCCCACTGCAGCTATCTAGTCGTATCTGCCATCTCTTACCGCCACAATCTCCTCAGCAGCTGATCTCTTGAACTGTCTGTTAAACACAAACCACACACTCTTTCTTTTGAACATTTCTTCTCTCTCCCTCCACAGTCTGGGTTATCTTTTTCTTCTCTCTCACCTTCAAGTTCAGATGAGTATCCCCAACTTTGGCACTTACTGTCTTCACCTTTTTTTAAGTATTACTTTGTTTGCTACTTCTTAGATATATTTATATTTTGTTCTGCCATCTGACTGCCTGCTTATAGAGACAGTAACTCTAGTTTACATTTTAAGTGAATTTAACAAACACCTTTTGAGAATGAATTATGAGCCAAACCATATGCTGGATGTTTTCTATAAAAAGATACAAAGATACAGCATCTGCCTATAAGATTTACCCATATACTTGTCCCACATAGTGTCTAGGGTCATGGCTGTTATAGAGTAAGTGCTCAATAAAGATACTTACAAAGGGAAAGCTAAAATGACATTAAGAATGATCTTCTATTCCAAAGTGTCTCCAAATTGATTTAAGTTTTCATATAAGTACACAGATCATATATGCCATCAATGTCACTCAGCTGATTGCATCCTTGGCTCATTAGTTCCTCTGTGTAGTACTTATTTTGTGACACAGGTTTTCATCAAGTTTAATGGGCTAACATTATTAATTTCCTTCATGGTATGCTTCTGCTCAGGTGGTCTGAATGACAGTTTGCTTTCTAATGTGAATTTGACTCCACCAGGCTCCTCCTCTCCCATTTCCTTTCTTCTCTTTTTTCCTTTTATCTTTGCCACTAAGGATGAACATTTGCCTAAAGAGAGCCATCAAAGCCAAAAAAGAACATAACTAACAACAACAACAACAACAAAGGCAGATTGGGCCTGAGTACTCTTGGTTTTTAACAGTCATGAGGATAAATCATAGCTATCATAACCAGGGGTCTGGATACCCAAGACCTATTTGTTCTCTCCCTTCTCGATTGTTAAAACTAAAATTAATAGCCTTGTGATTTCCAGATCAAGTTCTTTCACTTCAACTCCTGAACTTAGGCTTGATTCCAGGACTCCTCTGCAAGACTTTCGGAAACCACCACGAAATGTTTTAGAAAAGGACATTTATACTTCTTTTACACTTCAGAAAAATAAAAGTTCTTTAGGAATAATTATTTGAGAGTCATTTCAAAGAATCTCAGCTTAATAAATACACTTGCTAGTAAATCAGTGCATAATAACAACACCTAAATTCTATAGTTTCAGAAGTTTAGAACCTCCCTTGGGGGGAAGAACATGCATGGGCACGTGCACATGTGTGTGTTTATGCACATATACATGCATGTACATGCCCACACATGTATGGGGATATACACACTGCACATATGTGTGCATGTACAGATATATGTGTGTATATATGTCTGTGTGCACATACTCGTACATATATTTATATTAGGGTGTCGTATTTGTAGTATATTAATATACTGTGGTATATTCAAACTCTATACCTGTCTGCAATATCAACAGTAATTATCATTTATTGAATACTTGCAATTACCAGACACTATGCTTGGGATTTTACAAACACTCTCTCAGTATGTTCTATGAGAGACATTATGAGTTTATTATTCCCCATTTTGCAAATGAGGAAACTGAACTGCCTCAATATTTTGCCTACAAAATCTTTCTCAATTCAGCTTTTTCCTTTGTGCTTACCTCACTTTTTATTTCTCATCATCCCATTATTTTCTTCCATACCCTCCTCTTATATTAATGTCCTCTATATCTTCTTTCCATTTACAGAAACTCACTTCACCTTCTACCACTATCAAGTTTACAAACAAGTCAGGGACAAAGATTAAAATTTGGTAGTCTTAAAACTAAAAATACAGTACTTGTACTTATGTGAAGTGCTTTTAAGAATCTGGCATCAGTAACTCTACATTCTGTCTATTTATGCTGTGTGATCTAATTATTTTTATTGTTATTCCTCTTTAAAAGTGTACATCATCCATAACTTGAAAATAAACTATTTCAGAATTTCCAGTCTAAATAGGTTGTTCTTACCACTCAAATATTGACACATGCATAATCAATAATGTGTAAAGAGAAGAAAAATGGGGTTTATAATTTTGTTAGGAAAAAATTTTTTTGAGAATAAAATAGTAAATTTGCAAATGTTGATAAAGTTCCTTCTGTGTGTGGGACAAAAGATTCAATGAAAGAGAAAAAAATAAAAAATACAGCAAAGCCCCTCACCTTAAGGAGGCTTACAATATAGTTAGAAGAGGAGGAAAAGAACATTGTGATATGGATGGACAGCAAAGACCTTTAAGAGCTGATGGGATTTGCATTAAGTCCTTAGCTGAACTGATGAATTTAAATAAAGGAAAGAGGAATGTGTTTTTATCCCAGATGACTATTAAAATGTAAACTAAGGTTTGAAAATAGTGATGAGCTAGGAAGATTCAAAGAATAACTAATAGATTTGTTTAGTTGGAGCATATTTTATGTATATGTTAACCAGGAAAAAATGGAAATGTAAATTAAACCCATATAACATATTCCTGCGGATGTGAAGCTAAGGAGTTCAGACTATCCTATGAATTAAAGAAAAAAATCATTAAAAGAATTTGTATAATGAAGTAACCTAACAAATAAAATGTTTAAATGAGACTTGTCTGGAACCCTGCTCTAAGTCAGGGAAAGAATAGAAGGATCCCATTAAGAAACTATCATATCATTTGCTTTCAAAAGGGACCAAAGCCCTTTAGAGAAATGGCTGATTCCATATTTAGGCAGAAAGCATATAGTATGAAATATGCAACATATCTTGACATAAGAGAAAACAAGGAAGTTCAAAAAGACCACTGTCCTCATGTCAGAAGGATTCAGAAACCATCCTGAAGATGCTCCCTTTATCAAACATGTGACAATTTGGACAGCGATAGAGAAAATAAGGGCAATGGATTGGAATACATCAAATATTTAAAAATCTATTTATATGTAATAATACTAAATATTTGGGGGATACTAGAGAAACAAATTATTCTTTTATTTTTAATTAATTAATTTTTTAAATTTAGTTTTGGCTGCATTGGGTCTTCGTTGCTGAGTGCGGGCTTTCTCTAGCTGTGGAGAGCGGGGGCTACCCTTCTTTGTGGTGCACGGGCTTCTTACTGCGGTGGCTTCTCTTGTTGTGGAGCATGGGCTCTAAGTGTGTGGGCTTCAGTAGTTGTGGCACGCAGGCTCAGTAGTTGTGGCTCACGGGCTCTAGAGCACAGGCTCTGTAGTTATGGCACATGGGACTAGTTGCTCCGCAGCATGTGGAATCTTCCCAGACCAGGGCTTGAACCCATGTCCCCTGCACTTGGCAGGCAGTTTCTTAACCACTGCACCACCAGGGAAGCTCCCAACTTATTCTTAAAATAATAAATAAAGGGAAATAATTATTATCTCTATTTCATGGTAACTATTTCATAGTGGATGAGGGAGGTATCTCTTTACAAAGTGCTCCGGCTTACAAATGGAGAAAAAATGATAGAATTATAATGCTGCCATTTCGCAAATCTAACAAATTAATGCAATTAACAGTTTCTAACGTAACTAAAAGAAAAGTTATCAGAAATGATATGCCTCCTGACTAAATTACACCATGTCTATGAGGTGGTCTTGCTAAATAAATTGAATTTGCTTACAAATTTAAGGTGCATACAAATCACTTGGGGATCTCGACAAAATGCAGATTCTCATTCAGTAGGGCTGGCGGCGTAGCAGAGATTCTGCAGGTAACACTGGGGCTATGAGTCCCAGGACCCATTGACTGATCCTGTTTCATGGCACATGTCATGCTTTTTCCTAGTTCTGAACCTATGCATCCTGTATTAGTATTTTCTGCCTGGAATGCCTTTATCTTCTCATCTTTTCTCCTGGCTCACTCCAACTCATCCTTTGAAATCTAGCACAGGAATCAACTCCACTAAGAAATATTTTTCAGTCTACCACCTCTACATTCCCCTTCTCTAGGCTCTCCTAACACCTTCATTTCTCTATCCTAAATTTTACCATACTATCTGTTTATTTTCTTCCACTGGCTGTGATCTCCTTGAGATTAGCTTCTCTTACATGTATATTTTTTAACTCCAAGATCTTAAACTATTCCAAAAAAACTAGGTAGCTTTGATTAATGTTTTTGAATAAATGATAGACTTTGTTCACACAAAATCAATTAGTTGTTCTTGCAGAAAGTCAATGAATAAAAAGATTGTTCTTTTTATTCATTAACCCGCCTACTCACACATAACCTTTTTCTTCTTATCAGTAGCTTCGGCTATCTTAAAGTCATGGGGTAACTTAAGGAAAGCCAGACATCACTGCAGATTTCAGAATCTTAAAGAATAATTTCCTCAGGATGCCAGCCAACAGTGTGACAGTAGGTGATGGAAACACTTAAGGAAAGGACACATTTGAGCAAAATTTGGCTAGGTTAGTTTATTAAATATTAACTCTCACCTCCATGAGTAAAGTGTTGCACATGCATTAATAACATATTCAGAGAAGTATCACCTCTGTGTTGCAACCTGAGTATAGTCCTTTCCCCTCACCCCTCTTCCTTCCCTGTCAGCAGCTCTGTTGCATCAGCATAATAAGCAGCAAACTACTTCAAAGAGAGGCAGGGCAACTACACCCATCTTTCACCCCCAAATTGGGAATGTCTGTCCTTAAGTGGTAATCATAAGGCAATCTTGCCTTTCCTTTCATAGGCTTTGGGCTGAGATAAATCTGAGTTCTGTTCACATATTGGTGCCAGTTGAATCAATTAAATACTTATAAAACAAAAAGCATAATAAATCTCAAGAATTTCAGCTCAAACTTCTTATCTATATTCCAGTCATAAAGGAGACTGTAAAATGCTGTATGATAAAAGAGAATCAAAATGATAGAATGATAAAGTGATATTTCTGAACATACAAAAGCAGAATTCTGGTCAAAGCAGGCCTATTTCCATCTTAAACTGTGTAGCAAGTAAAGCTTATCTGATTTATCTGTTTTTAAACTCCCACTGTAACACACATTGCTTTTTGAATAACAAGGTTGCAAAAGAAATGGAAAATTGAAGTGAAAAAAATCACATGCTAATATGGAAGAACTTATAACATGTGAGAGAATATGGTTATAAAATTGTCCAAATCTCTGTACCTCCTGAGATCAGTGAGGAAGATCCCTTTAGTCACAGCAAACAACTAATTAGAAAGAATTCTCTCTGATGCTGTCTGAACATGTGAATGAAGAAAGCTGGTGCTGAAATATAAACTGCATTTTGACATACAATTAATATTCACATTATGAAAAAAATTAGCACATTTACTATGCATGTCTCTATTTAAAACATCCTCTTAGAAAATGCTAATACGTACAGATAACCACTTCCAAATTCCATAATTTTTTCATTTCCTAATGAATTAAAATTCCATTTTTTTCTTAGCTTGAATTCTTTAGGTAACCTAAGAGGAATTTATGCTTGTTCTTGTTTATAAAACTGTGTTCCTTTTAGATACTTATTTCATAATTAGACAATTGCTCTAATTTTTATTTTTGATAACAATATATATTTGTATCATTATGTATGTTTACATCTCCTATGCAAGTTCATAGTTATTTTCTACTTGCCTTAAACATTTGACTTGAGGGCAGGTTCTACAGTTAGGCTCTGTCCAAGCCTAACAGCACTTTGAAAATATGTTTTAAAAGTTGCTTCTTCTCCATCAAATGTGGTATAGAAGTCATCCACCTGTCTCTTAATCACTTGTGGGAAGAGGTGAAATGTTTTGGCAATAAGCTAATCAGGAAGTTCAGCTCATGAGATCTAATTAAAATAATAACCTGACATGCATGTTCCTCTTGGATTAGAGGCTTATGAATTGGTTGTTCACTGCTTTCCAGTGCCAAATCAATACTGTCAGAGCACAACTGCTAATTAGAATAAGAAACTGGCTAATTCACAATCAGAAAACTGTTGACTTAAAAACATAAATATCAAGTGTCAAGTGTAATGATACACTAAAAGACAGAGTAACGTTAACGCCTACAATATTAGACAAAATATTTTGCAATCGTATGAGAAGTCTAAGAATAATATGAAGCAAAAAAAGAAGAGGGAGAAGAATGAGGAGGAAGATGAGAAGAGGAAGGAAAAGAAGAAGAAGAGAAAGGAGGAGGAGAAAGAGGAGAAAGAAGAGGAGAAGAAAGCAGACACATTATAAATGCATGTAAATGATATTCGCAATCAAAATATTTCAATGTCCCTATGTGGAAACTCTCACCAAACTACATGAGAGGTGAGCCTTAGAAAGGCTGAATAACTTGCTGGATAACACACAGAGAATGAGAGAGTGACAGAATCAGGAATAAAACGCACATTTACTGACATCATTATTTTATATTTCAATATTGGTTTCTTTATACATAAAAGGAGTCATACATCTAGATAACTAAAAGATTGTTATCAGGGGAGAATATTAAAATAGAATTTTACTTTATTTTCTGGACAATGAATGTCTATATAATAATTTCTACTATGGATTGCAGCACAGAGACTTTGGGGGGAAAAAAATGTGTGTTTTGGAATTAGACCATGATCCTAGATCTAAATATTAGCACTTCTGCTTACTAATCAGAGAAGCCTTTAACTTCTTTAAATCTCAGTTTCTTCAGCTTTTAAAAAAAGAAAATACCAACTTCCAGAGATTTTTTTCAAGTGTTAAATGATATATGTTTCATGACTACTCAAAAACTATTTCTGAATTGTACTTATTGGAGATACTCTGCATTAGCTTTGCTACTTTCTTGTCTTCACTTTATTACCACAGTTGTCCAGGCTTCCCCTTTTAGCATTTGGTTATATCACTGTGTAATAAATTTTCTGGGCTGAGTCCTTGCAGCTGGCTTTCATTTCAACAGCCAGTCCATCAACAATACTGATTTGAAGGCAAACTAAGAGAACTTGTAACCAACAAACTAATCTAAAAGAATGATTAAGTTTTGAAACCAAAAGGAAATGATAAAAAATAATAATAAATCATGGAACATGAAGATGGAAGAAAGAATAATGGAAAGAAAAAAACATAGTTAAATAAACAAGCTTTCCTCTTTTTGGTTTCTTAAAACATGTCTCAGGGTTGAAGCAAAAATTATAGCATTGTCAGATGTGGTTCCTCAATGAATACAGAATATTTAAGAGAAGTATATTATACATGAGGGAAGGCAAAGGTATTTAAAGGGATTTCTATACTTTACTGGACCTGGCAAAGTATTAACAACAGTAGACTGTGAGAAACTATGTCTAAATATACATAAACTTTGTAACACCTAGAGCAGCTACTAACAGTTTATACTAAGTGGTGTACACAAAATCACTTTAGACAAATCAAAATGGGATTTTTAAAAAAAGTTCAAGTAACCCACAAAAAAGGCAGAGAATAGAAAAACAGCAGGAACAGACAGAAAGCAAAAAAAGAAATGGCAGACTCAAGCTCCAATATATCAGTAATTACATTAAATGTAAATGGTCTAAATACATCAATTAAAAAGCAAAAGTAGGCAGAATGGATTAAAACAACAACAACTTTATGTAACGGCGTTAGCTTAAAAACAAGCCAATCTGAAAAGGTCACAAACTCTATGATTTCATTTATATATCATTCTTGAAATACTGAAATTTGGAGAGGGAGAGCAAGATAGTGGTTGCCAGTGGTTAAGGATGTTTGGGAGAAGGGAAAGTGGGTGTGACTATAAACGGATAGCATGAGAGACAGCTTTATGGTAATAGATTAGTAGTATATCTTGAATAAGGTGGTGGTTACATAAATATACACATGTAATAAAATGACATAGTGCTATACACAGTTACTGTACCAATGTCAAGTTCCTGGTTTTAATATTGCACTGTTATTAAATAAAATGTAACCAGTGGGGGAATCTGGACCAACAGTTCATGGGGGACCTCTCTGTCATATCTTTGCAAATCCCGGTAGATCTATAATTTTCAAATTAAAAAATTCTTAAGAAAAAAATAACAAAAAAGAAAAACATAAATATTTTGGTTTCAAGAAACTTGGGGAGAGGGGAATTCAATATGGTGGAAGAGTAAGATGTGGAGATCACCTTCCTCCCCACAAATACATCAGAAATACATCTACATGTGGAATAACCCCTACAGAACACCTACTGAAGGCTGGCAGAAGATCTCAGACCTCCCAAAAGGCAAGAAACTCCCCACATACCTGGGTAGGGCAAAAGAAAAAAGAAAAACAGAGACAAAAGAATAGGGATGTGACCTGCACCACCGGGAGGGAGCTGTGAAGGAGGAAAAGTTTCCACACAATAGAAGCCCCTTCGTGGGCGGAGACTGTGGGTGGCGGAGGGGGGGAGCTTTGGAGCCGCAGAGGAGAGTGCAGCAATAGGGGTGCAAAGAGCAAAGTGGAGAGATTCCCGCACACAGGATCGGTGCCGACCAGCACTCACCAGCCCGAGAGGCTTGTCTGCTCACCCACCGGGGTGGGCGGGGGCTGGGAGCTGAGGCTTGGGCTTCGGTCGGATATCAGGAGGAGGACTGGGGTTGGCTGAGTGAACACAGCCTGAAGGGGGCTAGTGCACAACGGCTAGCCGGGAGGGAGTCCGGGAAAAGGTCTGGAGCTGCCAAAGAGGCAAGAGACTTTTTCTTGCCTCTTTGTTTCCTGGTGCGCGAGGAGAGGGGATTAACAGCGCCGCTTAAAGGAGCTCAAGAGACAGGCGCAAGCTGCGGCTATCAGCGCAGACCCCAGAGACGGGCATGAGATGCTAAGGCTGCTGCTGCTGCCACCAAGAAGCCTGTGTGCAAGCACAGTTCACACTCCACATCTCCCCTGCTGGGAGCCTGTGCAGCCCGCCACTGCCAGGGTCCCGGGATCCAGGGACAACCTCCCCGGGAGAATGCATGGGGCACCTCAGGCTGGTGCAACGTCCTGCTGGCCTCTGCCGCCGCAGACTCGCACCGCACTATGTACCCCTCCCTCCCCCCGGCCTGAGTGAGCCAGAGACCCCGAATCAGCGGCTCCTTTAACCCCGTCCTGTCTGAGTGAAGAACAGACGCCCTCAGGTGACCTACATGCAGAGGCGGGTCCAAATCCAAAGCTGAACCCCAGGAGCTGAACGAACAAAGAAGAGAAAGGGAAATCCCTCCCAGCAGCCTCAGGAGCAGCGGATTAAATCTCTACAATCAACTTTATGTACCCTGCATCTGTGGAATACCTGAATAGACAAGGAATCATCCCAAATTGAGGAGGTGGACTTTGTTAGCAAGATACATTATTTTTTCCCCTTTTCCTCTTTTTGTGAGTGTGTATGTGTATGCTTCAGTGTCTGATTTTGTCTATGTAGCTTTGCCTTTACCAATAGTCCTAGGGTTCTGTCTGTCCGTTTTTGTTTTTTCTTTCTTTTTTTTAGTGTAGTTTTTAGCCCTTGTTATCATTTGTGGATTTGTTTTTTGGCTTGGTTCTTCTCTTCTTTCTTTCTTTCTTTTTCATTACTTTTAAATTTGTTTTAATAATTATTTATTTATTTTTATTTAATAACTTTTTAATTTTATTTTATCTTTTTCTTTCTTTCTTTTTTTCTCCCTTTTATTCTGAGCTGTGTGGATAACAGGCTCTTGGTGCTCCAGCCAGGTGTCAGGGCTGTGCCTCTGAGGTAGGAGAGCCAAGTTCAGGACACTGGTCCACCAGAGACCTCCCAGCTCCACGGAATATCAAACGGTGAAAATCTCCCAGAGATCTCCATCTCAATGACAAGACCCAGCTCCACTCAAGGACCAGCAAGCTACAGTGCTGGACACCCTATTCCAAACAACTAGCAAGACAGGAACACAACCCCACCCATTAGCAGAGAGGCTGCCTAAAATCATAATAAGGTCACAGACATCCCAAAACACACCACCAGACATGGAACTGCCCACCAGAAATACAAGATACAGCCTGATCCACCAGAACACAGGCACTAGTCCCCTCCACCATGAAGCCTACACAACCCACTGAACCAACCTTAGTCACTTGGGGCAGACATCAAAAACAATGGGAACTACAAACCTGCAGCCTGAGAAAAGGAGACCCCAAACACAGTAAGATAAGCAAAATGAGAAGACAGAGAAACCACAGCAGATAAATGAGCAAGGTAAAAACCCACCAGACCTAAGAAATGAAGAGGAAACAGGCAGTCTACCTGAAAATGAATGCAGAATAATGATAGTAAAAATGATCCAAAATCTTGGAAATAGATGGAGAAAATATAAGAAACGTGTAACAGGGACCTAGAAGAACTAAAGAGCAAACAAACAGTGATGAACAACACAATAAATGAAATTAAAAATTCTCTAGAAGGGATCAATAGCAGAATATCTGAGGCAGAAAAATGGATAAGTGACCTGGAAGATAAAATAGTGGGAATAAATACTGCAGAGCAGAATAAAGAAAAAAGAATGAAAAGAATTGAGGACAGTCTCAGAGACCTCTGGGACAACATTAAATGCACCAAAATTTGAATTATCTGGGTCCCAGAAGAAGAAGAGAAAAAGAAAGGGACTGAGAAAATATTTGAAGAGGTTATAGTTGAAAACTTCCCTAATATGGGAAAGGAAATAGTTAATCAATTCCAGGAAGCACAGAGTCCCATATACGATACATCCAAGGAGAAACACACCAAGACACATATTAATCAAACTATCAAAAATTAAGTACAAAGAAAAAATATTAAAATCAGCAAGGGAAAAACATACAAGGTAGTCCCCATAAGGCTAAAAGATGATCTTTCAGCAGAACCTCTGTAAGCCAGAAGGGAGTGGCAGGACATATTTAAAGTGATGAAGGGGAAAAACCTACAACCAAGATTACTCTACCCAGCAAGGATCTCATTCAGATTTGATGGAGAAATTAAAACCTTTACAGAAAAGCAAAAGCTAAGAGAATTCAGCACCACCAAACCAGCTTTACAAAAAATGCCAAAGGAACTTCTGTAGGCAGGAAACAAAAGAGAAGGAAAAGACCTACAATAACAAACCCAAAACAATTAAGAACATGGTAATAGGAACAAACATATCGATTATTACCTTAAATGCAAATGGATTAAATGTTCCCACCAAAAGACATAGACTGGCTGAATGGATACAAAAAGAAGACTCGTATATATGCTGTCTACAAGAGACCCATTTCAGACCTAGGGACACATACAGACTGAAGGTAAGGGGATGGAAAAAGATATTCCATGCAATTGGAAATGAAAAGAAAGCTGGAGTAGCAATTCTCATATCAGACAAAATGGACTTTAAAATAAAGACTACTAGAAGAGACAAAGAAGGACACTACATAATGATCAAGGGATTGATCCAAGAAGAAGATATAACAATTGTAAATATTTATGCACCCAACATAGGAGCACCTCAATACATAAGGCAAATGCTAACAGCCATAAAAGGAGAAATCGACAGTAACACAATCATAGTAGGGGATTTTAACACCTCACTTTCACCAATGGACAGTTCATCCAAACTGAAAATAAATAAGGAAACACAAGCTTTAAATGATACGTTAAACAAGATGGACTTAATTGATATTTATAGGACATTCCATCCAAAAACAACAGAATACACATTTTTCTCAAGTGCTCATGGAACATTCTCCAGGATAGATCATATCTTGGGTCACAAATCAAGCCTTGGTAAATTTAAGAAAATTGAAATCGTATCAAGTATCTTTCTGACCATAATGCTATGAGACTAGATATCAATTACAGGAAAAGATCTGTAAAAAATACAAACACATGGAGGCTAAACAATACACTACTCAATAACCAAGAGATCACTGAAGAAATCAAAGAGGAAATCAAAAAATACCTAAAAATAAATGACAATGGAAACATGACCACCCAAAACCTAAGGGATGCAGCAAAAGCAGCTCTAAGAGGGAAGTTTATAGCAATACAATCCTAGCTGAAGAAACAAGAAAAATCTCAAATAAATAACCTAACCTTACACCTAAAACAATAAGAGAAAGAAGAACAAAAAAACCCCAAATTTAGCAGAAGGAAAGAAATCATAAAGATCAGATCAGAAATAAGTGAAAAAGAAATGAAGGAAATGATAGCAAAGATCAATAAAACTAAAAGCTAGTTCTTTGAGAAGATAAACAAAATTGAAAAACCATTACCCAGACTCATGAAGAAAAAAAGGGAGAAGACTCAAATCAATAGAATTAGAAATGAAAAAGGAGAAGTAACAACTGACACTGCAGAAATACAAAGGATCATGAGAGATTACTACAAGCAACTATTTGCCAATAAAGTGGACCACCTGGAAGAAATGGACAAATTCTTAGAAACGCACAACCTTGAGACTGAACCAGGAAGAAATAGAAAATATGAACAGACCAAACACAAGCACTGAAATTAAAACTGTGATTAAAAATCTTACAACAAACAAAAGTCCAGGACCAGACGGCTTCACAGGAGAATTCTATCAACATTTAGAGAAGAGCTAACACCTATCCTTCTCAAACTCTTCCAAAATATAGCAGAGGGAGGAACACTCCCAAACTCATTCTATGAGGCCACCATCACCCTGGTATCAAAACCAGACAAAGATGTCACAAAGAAAGAAAAGTACAGGCCAATATCACTGATGAACATACATGCAAAAATCCTCAACAAAATACTAGCAAACAGAATCCAACAGCACATTAAAAGGATCATACACAATGATCAAGTGGGGTTTATCCCAGGAATGCAAGGATTCTTCAGTATACGCAAATCAATCAATGTGATAGACCATATTAACAAATTAAAGGAGAAAAACCATATGATCATTTCAATAGATGCAGAGAAAGCTTTCGACAAAATTCCACACCCGTTTATAATAAAAGCCCTCCAGAAAGTAGGCATAGAGGGAACTTACCTCAACATAATAAAGGCCATATATGACAAACCCACAGCCAATATCGTCCTCAATGGTGAAAAACTGAAACCATTTCCACTAAGATCAGGAACAAGACAAGGTTGCCCACTCTCACCACTCTTATTCAACATAGTTTTGGAATTTTTAGCCACAGCAATCAGAGAAGAAAAAGAAATAAAATGAATCCAAATTGGAAAAGAAGAAGTAGAACTGTCACTGTTTGCAGATGACATGATACTATACATAGAGAATCCTAAAGATGCCAGCAGAAAACTACTAGGGGTAATCAATGAATTTGGTAAAGTAGCAGGATACAACATTAATGCACAGATATCCTTTGCATTCCTATACACTAATGAGGAAAAAACTGAAAGTGAAATTAAGAAACATTCCCATTTACCATTGCAACAAAAAAGAATAAAATACCTAGGAATAAACCTACCTAAGGACACAAAAGACCTGTATGTAGAAAATTATAAGACACTGATGAAAGAAATTAAAGATGATAAAAATAAATGGAGAGATATACCATGTTCTTGGATTGGAAGAATCAACATTGTGAAAATGACTCTACTACCCAAAGCAATCTACAGATTCAATGCAATCCCTATCAAACTACCAATGGCATTTTTCACAGAACTAGAACAAAAAAATTTCACAATTCGTATGGAAACACAAAAGACCCCGAATAGCCAATGCAATCTTGAGAAAGAAAAATGGAGCTGGAGGAATCAGGCTCCCTGACTTCAGACTATACTACAAAGCTGCAGTAATCAAGACAGTATGATACTGGCACAAAGTCAGAAATATAGATCAATGGAACAGGATAGAAAGCCCAGAGATAAACCCACACACATATGGTCACCTTATCTTTGATAAATGAGGCAAGTATATACAATGGAGAAAAGCACCACTTCAATAAGTGGTGCTGGGAAAACTGGACAGCTTCATGTAAAAGAATGAAATTAGAACACTCCCTAACACCATACACAAAAATAAACTGAAAATGGATTAAAGACCATGTGGAATGGCCAAAAAATTTAAAAAGTAGTTGCCCGACCAGGGATGGAACCCACACCCTGGGCAGTGAAAGCACGGAGGTGGACTTGAGTTTGGTAAATCCTTCTTAGCTATGACACCAAAAGTGCAAGCAACAAAACAAAAACAGGTAAATTGGACTATATCAAGATTAAACTTCTTTGTGCTTCAAAGGACACCAACAAGAAGGTGAAAAGATAACCCACAAAGTGGAAGGAAATATTTGCAAATCATTTATCTGATAAGAGAATTGTATAGAATATATAAAGAACTCTAACAATTCAACAACAACAGGAAAGAAAACAAAAAAGAAAACTAACCCAATTAAAACTGGATAAGGATTTGAATAGACATTTCCCCAAAGAAGATATACAAATGGACAACAAGTACATTAAAGGATGTTCAACATCATCAGCTATCAGGAAATGCAAATCAAAACCAGAATGAGATAACACTTCATACCCACTGGAATGGCTGTTTATCAAACACAGATGCTAACAGTGTTGGTGAGGATGTGGAGAAATTGGAGCTCTTGTACACTGCTGGTGGTAATGCAGCTGCTTTGGAAAACAGTCTGCTAGTTTCTCAAAAGGTTATACATAGAGTTATTATATGACCAAACAATTCCACTTCTAGCTTTATACCCAAAAGAAATTAAAACATATGTCCATATAAAAACCTGTACATAAATGTTCACTGGAGCATTATTCATATTAGTCAGAAAATGAAAACTGAAATGTCCATCAACTGATGACTGGGTAAACAAAATGTGGCATTTCCATATACTGGAACATTATTTGGCCATAAAAGGACTGAAGTACTGATACATGATACAACATGGATGAATCATGAAAATATCATGCTAAGTGAAAGAAGCCATTCACAATAGATGATATATTATACCAGTTCATTTAAGTGAGAGGTCCAGAATAAGCAAATCTATAGAGATAAAAAGTAGATTAGTGGTTGCCTAGGGCTGGAGGCTTGAGGGGAAATGGACAGTGACTGCTAATGGGTCTAGGGTTTCTTTTGGGGTAATGAAAATATTTTAAAATGGACTGTGGGGAATTCCCTGGTGGTCCAGTGATTAAGACTCCATGCTTCCACTGCAAGGGACATGGGTTCATCCCTGGTCAGGGAATTAAGATCCCACATGCCACACAGCATGAACACAAAGTAATAAAATAAAATGGACTGTGGTGATGTTTGCACAACTCAGGAAATATACTAAAAACCACTGGATTTTACACTTTAAATGGGTAAATTTTATGGCATGTAATTTATATCTCAACAAAGCTGTTATATTTAAAAAAAAAAAGAAAATTGGGGAAAGGATCACATAGCACAGTACATGCTAGGAAAAGCAATGTAAGTTTAAGATGACCAGTAAGAAAAATTATTGGTTTGAAAGGGCATGGCTGTGAATTGTGCCACATTTATGGAGCCAACAAAAATTATATTTAAAATATCTGTAAAGAGAAATGTATTTTGTGTGTGTGTGTGTGTGTGTGTGTGTGTGTGTGTGTGTGTGTGTGTCTGTGTAGGTATCAAGCCATGGAAAAGAGCAAAATGGAAATAATATAGTGTCTTATTCTTTAAAAAAGATAAAAAGTAATTTGTGTTTTTAAAGTTTCATTTTTATATAAGAGAATATATTGAAATTTATCAACTGAATGACCTGTTCACTTCCTGAGAATAAACATTTTCTTCCTGAAGGGCTTTGAAAATATTTTATGATCCATATCAAAGAGTTTAGTATAATTAAGAGGATTTTTGTAGTATCTCTTAGTTTATCCCTTGTGATCACTAAATCTGCAATACAGCCTACTTCTAAGAGATACTCAGCATTTGAATTTCAATTTCCATCTATCTTCACTTTGGCTTTGCAATTAAGTATCCTTCTACCACTTTGTCAGTGGTAAAAAAAAAAAATAGTGGAGATATAGAAGCAGCCTAAGGGTCATGGTAATTTTCTGCTTGCATAAAGATCTATTTTAACAAGTGAACTGAATAGAGAAAATAACTACAGCATTTTTTTAAAGTATATCAGAGCTTAGTTTGACTTCATGAACAGGAAATAATTGTTGCAATTCTATTGAGATAATTTTCAGAGAACCACTTGGAGAAAATAAAATATCCCTTCAAAGGAAAAAGTTCACCATTTAGTTTTTTTTCTTCAATCATCATCAAAAATATAATCAGTACACATATGAGAGCAGCTTTGGCTATATAAGGTAAAGGAAATTTTAAGAACATAGTTTCTAGTGTAGAGAGGTTGAACATATCAAATATACCCAGACCAAACAAACAAACAAATATATATATATATATACATACATACACCCAGACCCAACTCAAAAACAACAGACAAGCAACCAAATGAAGTTGATGGGTTATGGATGTCACTTAATTTAGTGATGGAAAATAAAGGTTTAAAAAATTGGTAATAGAGGAGAGAATAGCAATATCCATTAGAATTCTACAAAATGGAAAACCATGGTTATTTTGAGGAATGATATGACTGCTTGAAATCTCAATTAACAGTTGCAGGACTGAATGTCTAGACTTCTGGTTTTATCCTGAATCACATCTCCATAACAATACATGGGTTTATTTTGAGCATATCTCATCCTCAAGTTTACTACTTTTTTAATTTACCTAGTCATTTTTCTCTTACTGAGAAATTTTTTACAGTACTTGCTAAAATATTTTTATTAATCATTTTATTTCTCTCTTTTCCTAGAAGTATGGTGAACTCTCCCAACACAAAAAGTATATTCCAATCTTCCATTCTCTGGCAATAATAATAATAATTTTTCTAAGTCTCCCCCATTACTAAAGACTCAACAATGTTCACACAAGCATATACGTTAGCTAAGCAACTGGGTCCTCCACACCAAATAACTAAATTTCAAAATTACAGTATGCTGAGCTAGATCATTATGTTTGGATCAGAGATAGTCTTAATTCAAAGCAGACAATGGAAAAGATTATATCATATCCTTCTGATGATTTCTGACTAACAAGATAAACCTCATCGTACAGACAGGATATAGTGTAGTGAGTTACATAACAAAGGTCTTGTTCATTCATTTACAGGCAAAGTAACTAAATTCAATTTCATTTAAGTATGTCATAACTTAGTCAAATAAGTAACAATTCATTATAAAAAATAAGTTTTACAGAATTCTTTGGTTATCACAAATTTCCAGGATTTGTATGATATTCCTGGGAAACTTGTCTTTCATATAAGTATAAACTATCACATAGTTTCGGAGAGAAACAAAGATTTCATAACATTTCCTTCACCACAGACAAATTACGAGCAAGTTTGAAACACTGATTTCCACATGCTATAATAATATATGCTATCAGCCTTTTCCTCACTTAATAGAATTTCATGGTTTTGCCTTTTTTCTCTGTTCTGAACTTAGAAAAGTCTGGGTCACTTCTTTCCCAGAATAACAGGTTAAATGACTGTCTTTACTTAAAACTAATTGCCAATCTCATTGCCCTTCTCTCTCCATTAGAAATATTCCCGAAAAATCACATCCAATGGTGCATTCTAAGTAGCTCTTCTTGCCAGAACTTCAGAAATAAACCAGCTTGAACAAAGAGGAAAGTGAAGCGTGCTATAAATTAATAACTAGTATTCTTTATGGTTGTGGGAAAACGTGCAGAATCCATGTAATTTTAGGCAAAGAAAATATATCCACAGTTGAACTTGATGATGGTCTTTTTGAAAGAATATCATATAATTATTTGCAGCTGAATATTGTCCTGATTCCATTAAGGATAAATTCTTATTATACATTTATTATGCATTTGAAGGGTCCAAAAATGTCACCTCAAAGTAATAAACCAATTGGTGTAATTCCAGAAATAGATGTCTATATAGTTCAGTATTGTTCAGCAATTTTCCAGAGGAACAGATTTCCAAGTCTAGATGGCCTATGTCTGCATTCAGGTTAGATTTATGTTTTTTAAAAACTCCCTGCAACTGTTCATCCCTCCTGCCTCTGACCACATTAGAAAAGATACAGATTAGGTCCATACCAGAGAAAGTAAGCTTGGAAGTTCAGGAGTAGGGTCCCAAGAGATAGATAAGACCTAATCAGTTACAAGTCACTTGTAACAAATGCTCAACATTATTTCCCACTGGCACTCATCACATATTTTATAACTTAAACTAACACAATAACTGAAAAGACTCTGTCCTGGAATTAAGAAGTGGAGGTGGGGAGGAGACAGATCTATGCAAGCGATTCCACAGATGTGTGTTTCCATTCTGCTCTTGTCAGATCCATCTGTTCTTGCCTGCACTTGAAAATCTAGGGTGGCCAGCCACTGGTGCTAAGTTCAAAGAAGCGGTCTCTCTCTCTCTCTCTCTCTCTCTCTCTCTCTCTCTCTCTCATCATATATATATACATACACACACACACACACACACACACACACACACACACACACATCTGTGCACCTGAACATGGGATCCTAAACACAGACATTTGTCTTTTTTTTCCTTTGCAAGTTTTGAATAATTTATTCTACCTCTAGTTATGCCTCAGGACAAATTTAGAAAGGTAACTGTGCTCCCTTGCTTACAGTTTTCTTTTTTTTAATTAATTGATTAATTTTTGGCTGCGTTGGGTCTTCGTTGCTGCGCACGGGCTTTCTCTAGTTGCGGCAAGCGGGGGCTACTCTTCATTGCAGTGCGTGGGCTTCTTATTGCGGTGGCTTCTCTTGTTCAGGTAGACGGGCTCTAGGCACGCAGGCTTCAGTAGTTGTGGCTCACGGACTCAGTAGTTGTGGCACTCGGGCTTAGTTGCTCCGCGGCATGTGGAATCTTCCCAGACCAGGGATCGAACCCATGTCCCCTGCCTTGGCAGGCGGATTCTTAACCACTGCACCAGCGGGGAAGCCCTTGCTTACAGTTTTTACATCCTCTCTCCCATCTATCCAGGGCGGCACCACCTCCACGAACTTCGTTGTGTTTATTGCAACTGAACTGAACAGAATACATTTCCCAGGACCCCCTCTGCTGCCCTGCTCTTAATCATTTAGATAAAGTAATATACTAGTTTGAATGAAGGTATAAATTGCTGAGTTGCCAAGGGGACAAATCAATAAATATTTTTTATTATTATTAGGTGGTGAGAGATCACCTTTTACCTGACCCAGATTTCATATGTGTAGCCAGGAGACTCTAATTCTAAAACAATGAATAGAAAATAATAAACTTTTAGATCGAAATGGTAAAAACACCTCTCACGATGGGATTTCTCATACCTGTCTAATACTTAGAATCACCTGGAGAGTTTTACAAATGTAAATAATCCCCCAAGACTCAGTGAAGCAAATCTGTAATTTTTAAAAAGCCACACATACAATTCTGATGTATATCCGGGATTGAAAACCTGTGTTCTAGACTCTTGCCAATGAACGTGTGGTCCTGCACCAATAGCAGCAGCATTACCTGAAAGTTTGTTAGAATTTCAGAATCTCAGACTCTAGCCCAGACCTACTGAATCAGAATGTGCCTTTTCACAAGCTCTCCAGTGATTTGTATGTACATTAAAGTCTGAAAAAACACTGAGGTACAAGCAGCTACACCTGCTAGACCTGATGAAGTAAGTAGCTCTGATTTAAAACAAGCAAACAGTTCTGAAAACGAATCTACACTAAGAACTCTTACTATGGCAGCTGAATCACCTTATATTCCTGCTAAGTGAGTTCTAAATGAAGGTCTTCCCTTAATGGTCTTTTCTCTAAAAACAGGCAGTTTCAATGTGAATGTCATCACATGAGTAAACTTATTCCATTGAGCTATAATCAGCTCATTCAAACAATGTATCTATTCCAAGAAAGAGAGGGCCACGTGGTTAGCAGTCTCAACTTAGTTTTTGAACTTTTCTATGTTCACCCAAATTTAAGCTCCAAAATTTTTCTTTAATATGCAATGTGACTAAGTCACACAGGAATGCAGAAAATTAAAATATTCAACACATTAGTATGCATAGCACATCGTATTGTTAAATATTTATTGAGCACTAACAAGGGCTAACTCTACAAAACAGATTTAGATTCTGCTGGGAAGGACAGTACTGAAGACGATGCAAAACAGTAACACCTAGGATAACAAACTCAGCTCCAGCTCACAAGACCCACAAATTTAAAACGTGTCCTTTGGACTAGGGCATCCTTAAGCAATTGATTTCATCTCTCAGGCGGTTTATGTTCATACAATGAAGAGTCTTTCGCTCTATAATCAGCACCCTTGATTGCACACTGTATACTTCTGAAAATAATCAAATAGTCGAATATTGTGCTCCTAATTCTGAGATAATGTTTAATTAGTCTCTCTTTCTGGAACTTCAGTATCTGTTGTTGTCTAATCCTAAGAAATCTGTTCAGAAAAACACTCTCTTATGGTATAACAAAATTTTTTAGTGATTATTATGTTAGGAATATTTATTTAATTCTAAATTAAGGCATAATAATACTAATAGTATACAGATAACTTTTCAGGGCACTACTTTGTTTTAAAAAATCCTCTTTTCAAAGTCTGATCAAGAACAAGTGATACAAGGTAAGGAGGTATTTGTAGTAAGTCTCAAACTTTTAAAGATATTTCCATGGTTTGAAAATAGCAACTGCAACAATAACAACAACGAAAGTTGTGTTGAAATGAAACATTTGCTTTTCCAAACAAACACCTAAAGACTTCTTTTCTGAGCTGATTAGTCCATCTGTACCTTCTCTGTAAATTTCATCTGTCTGCCAATCTTGATGTTTGCCAACACTCAGAGTATGATGTATCAATTGATTTCATTTGCTGTGACTCTACGTGGTGGAATTCCTTTGGGAACATGGCTGGCACCTGGATATATTTATTTATATTTGTACTGTATTTCAAAAGAAAATGAAATTAGGGTGAGGAAATTAGGATGAGGCTCGCAGGATTTGCAAGAATGATGAGTGTGGGGAATGCCCACGTAAGTTCTATCATCTGTCTAAATGCATACATGATTAAAGTAACCAGATTACCATTCATTCATTCATCATTCATTTAGTAATCCATTTAGCAAAATGCCAGTCCCTGTCCTGGTGCTAAAAATACTAACTTAAAACACAGCTGCTCTCCAAGGAACTTGAGCTCTAGTACAGAGCCAAATTAAACTTGAATACCACTTTAAAAACTAAAAGTCTCCGTATTTTATAATCTGGAATGCAGTCATTCATTCATTCACTAGCATGAATCCATTGTACTTATATTTAGGACGATGTCTTTCTGGTAGAACTTAGTGCTTGTGAATTAAATAAGATGCTTGCTGTTTGCTTTTCAGGATGAAAGATTGGTGAGGGAATCAAGAGAGGAGGATTAGAGAACAGTGCATTCTCATTTCACATCATGTCTGCCACAAAAGAAAACTAAGCGAGTTAGTAACATCTTCTGATGGTCATACTTTCATCTCTAAATCTGCTGCTGCTTTCAACTCTAAATCTGAAGCTGCGATCAGAATAGTGGGTTTCCTTAGTAACAGTGTTACCATTTCCCATAATGCTTTCAAATCTCCTTTGCTTAGTTTAATTCTGCCATACCCATCACAGCCCAGCTCCAACTTTACTTTATCCACAAAGGTTTCCTTGGTTCTTTCAGTCTGTGTTGTTTTCCACTTTTGTTGTTCCTCAACTTGTGGTCATACGACATAAGAGGTTAGGTCTTATTTGTATATGGACTTGTAAATAACTACTTCACATATTTTCTTTATCCAATTGAGTTTAAGCTTTTAGGAAGAGCCAATGTCATTACATCTATGGTGTCTCCTGGTTGTGCAAGTGAACGCTTACTGCACATACAGTAAAAACTCTAATTACTTATTGATTAGTGAATGGATCGATTGATTAATTGCTATGTAGCTGCTCTTGGGGTCCTGCTTCCTTTAAATATTCATCATATAAATAAACAAACAGTATCTACTGCTACTGCCACCTCCTCCACCTTCATCCCTCCTGGCATCTATTGCTGCTTATCTCTAGGTCCTTGATTTTGATCCTTCCAGGAGACACTTGTCCTAAGATTTCTGTAATTTAAAATACTGTCTCTGAGAATAATGATTACTTCGGGTTTCTGAGGAGGGAATAATTTGTTTTATCTGCTCAAATACTCCCTCATTTTTCTTATCATGAAAGAGTTTTTTTATTGTTTCTCAATTTCTATAAATGAAACTAATAATTTTGATACGTCACTTGACTCAAATGATCATAACCCTAAAACTGTGCCTTGTTCACTCTTCTCCACCTTTTGCCTCCCATCTCACCTTTGTGAAGCAGCCCCCCTGATCCAATCCCCCTATATTAGTGTTCTATTGCTGTATAACAAATTACCACAAACTTAGCAGCTCAAAACAACACACGTGTATTATCTCACAGTTTCCATGGGTTGGAGGCCAGGGCCCACCTAACTGGGTCCTCTGCTCAGGTTCTCACAAGGCTGCAATCAAGGTGCTGGCTGGGGCCAAGGTTCTCACCTGGGGCTCAGGGTCCTCATACAAGCTCACAGTTATTAGTAGAAGTAATTTCTTTGTGATTGGAGCGCTAACTCCCCTGCCCCCATTTTCTTATTGGCTGTAAACAACTGGCTATTAACTTCTAGAGACCTCCCTCAATTCCTTGGCCCACAGACTCCTTCTCTCACAACCTGGTAGTTGGCATCACCTCCTAGGCCAGAAGGAAAATGTCTCTCTGATCCTTCACCATCTTTTAAAGGCCTCATGGGATTAGGCCAGGCTCACCCAGGACAATCTCCCCCTTGATTAACTCCCAGTCAACTGATATGGACCTTAATACCCTGTAAAATCCCTTCTGCCGTGCAATGGGAGTGAGATATCATTATATTCAAAGGCCTTCTCCAAACTCAAGGAGAGAAGACTATACAGGTACAAGGTCATTAGGGGGTCATTTTAGAATTCTGTCTACCACACTCTCTTATCCTGTTTAATTTTCCCCATTTTCCTCCATAATATTCCTCACATGGTATAACATACATATATTTATTATATTTATTGTTATTGTCTATCCCCACTGGCATATAAGACGCTTGACAATAGGAATTATAATATCTTATTTTTACACACATACCACAAGACCTAGGATAGAGCTTGTTCTATTTTAGGTGCTCAATAAAAAAGTCATAGATAAATAAATAAAGGATCATGAAAGTGCTCAACATTCAATAAAAAATTATCTGGAGGAGATATCTTATTCAGATAAAGACAGAAAGCTCTTCCTTTGTTTCCCAGGAAGCAATTGATTAACCATTGTGTTTATACACAACATTAAAGAAACAAATAAGCAATACACAGCCCATAAAATTCTACAGACATACATAAATAAAAATTTAACTGTAGTTTGTCTGGGGGTGAGGTAATTTGTTTTCAAACATTTGTCCTCGTTTTCATTTTTTTTCTAATTTTCTACAAGTCAACATCACTCTTAGAATTGTGAAAATAAAACTTCCTGTACTAAATCTTTAAGTACTTGTTTTGAAATACAAGCTTCTTCACAATTGTCCCTTTTGTTATTTTGCGACTGGCTGTATTAACAGAGTAAAACTTGTTCTTCAATGTCATTTTATTATATGAAGGTGAAGTTGATTAGTAGCTGCTCTTCAAAGGGAACTTATCTCAGTAACAGGTTCTATACAATAAAAATGGAAAAAGTTCCCCCAAATGATGAAAACTGAGGAGCCAAAACATTTTGTACCTTATAGAAGTTGCCAAGTGATTCTGAATATGCACCTGCTATCCAATGTGGTGTCTGGTGACCTAGCACTACATAACGTTAAGGCAAGCTTGTTAATTAAAAATGGACAGTGTCTTTATCATCACTACCTAAAGGAATCTTAGGAAAATGATGTGCTCAAAACAAAGAAATCATTCAGCCCATAAAAAAACAATGGAAGTTACTTGGAACAATGGAAGTTAAGACTTAGATATTGACTCTTATATTGACTAGCTATGTGACTTAACAGCAATTTTCTTAACTTTAAATTAATGATTAATACTTACTATATGTGGACTCTTGTGAGATATTGAACCATGCCTTGTTCTTACCATGTGCAAAGCAAGCATAGGAATGGTACATCTCTTGTGTCCTGAGGATAGAACTGAATGTGATCATTTATGTGAAGTGCTAGGACAGTGCTGGACATAGTATAAATGTTCATATCTTATTTTACTGTGATAAATGTAATAATAAATACTATCAGTATTATACTTCAGTGCACTTATAAAGTTTTGAACAAACACTGACATTTTTGTATGGGAAATAGTTTGAAAGTTAAAACAATACTAGGTTTTGTTATTATTATAAGAAATAACTACAATGAATTTGCGTAAAGAATATTTTGAAAGCATTCATTTTATATTTTCAAAAGGAATTAAACATTAATTTTTTTCTATAACTACTGTCTATGGAATGACACAGCGTTAGTTTTCTAAGAGAAGAATATGTCTCTTTCTATTCAGGTTTAAGCAGGATGTGGTTAGGAGAGTTGACTAATTTTGCTTTCCTCCAATCATGTAAAAGAGAGACGACTCCTGAGCTCACAAATATTTTGGTTGTAATTCTTCACAGGAACTCACTTGATTTCCTTATGATATCAGTAAATCACAACCTTAATGTATTTTCATGAGTTTCTGTGATTAAAATATGCTTTAAGAGAAAAGCACTCTTACAAAAACGTTTATTTCCTCTGCTTTTAGTGAGAATTCAGAAAACTTGATACAGTGCTGTTCACTCTCTCTCTCATCTCTATTTCTGTCTCTAGCTCTATCTTTCCCAGCATACTATCCAGGGTATAGGAATATCTTTCAAATTTCAACTTTCAACTTCAGTTGGTAGCTCAAGCAAGAAATCGTGACATTTTCTGCTTAAATAACTATTAGTCTATTAGTATATACTGGTAAATATATACTTTAAAGCTATAAATGTAGATATAGATACAACTATAATGGATTATATATAGACTCACCATGACTGAGATAGCTGAACACATACTTCCTGAAATTTCAAATATATTTCTAAGTGGAAAAGCTCCAAATGACTGTCTGTGTCTCTGAGACAAGTCCAAGCATATCCAGACAAATGAAAACATTAAGATGGACAATAACAATACTATTATTTTGATAATGCTACCATATAGTTTTGATGGCCTTTTTGGAAACTCAAAGAATTGTCATAAATGTCATCTAAATTTTTGCTGCAAGTATTAGCTAACTTTTAGAGATTTATATTACTGTTACATATTTTAAATATGTAAATATCAAAGAATTTCCCAAGCTCACAAAGTAAGCAAAGAATCCTCCCTAGTCTTTTTATTTCTAAAGTCTTCAGGAGACTACATTAGTGTAACATTTACTCTCAAAAGTTAAACGTCACCTGAGTCACAGAAGAGACTATACAATGCCTATGCAGAAAGAATTGAGCTAATGTGTTAGTGATCCATTAGAGTCATCATCATTGGCTTTCACATATTTGATATATTTCTCAAAAAAAAAATAAAATTCCAGACAAATAAACAATAAGTTTGAAAACATAAAAGAGAGGTTAAGGTATAGAGGACAGAGACAGTGTTATAGACTGCATGTTTGTGTCCCTCCAAAATTCATGTTGAAACCCTAACCCCCTTGTGATGGTATTTGGAGGTGGGACCTTTGGGAGGTGATTAGGTTTAGATGAAGTCATGAGCCTGGCGTCCTCATGATGGGATTAGTGCCCTTAGAAAAGGAGACCAGAGAGCTAGCTCTCTCACTCTGCTTTCTCCATCATGTAAGGAAAAGAAGGCAGCTGTCTACAAGCCACAAAGAGGGCTCTCACCAAACACAAAATTGTCTGGCACCTTGATCTTGGACTTCCCAGATTTCAGAACTGTGAGAAATATTTGTTGTTTAAGCCACCAGGTTTATGGTATTCTATTACAGCAGCCCAAACTGACTAATACAGACAGCTAGGCTTAATGTATACCTAACCTGATTTCCCAAAAAAGAGGCCCCAAAATACAAAAAGAGACAATATTCAAAGAGATCCTGGTTGTGAAATAAGAAGCATAAAAAAAGGAGAAAAAAAAGAAAGAAACCTATGTAGTACTAATAAATCAGAGACTAAGGGTAAATAGTGGTCAACCCAGAATTGTATGCCCCATAAACTTATGTTCATGACTAAGTATGAAATAAAGACAGTTTAGACAAAATTCCCTATGGACATAAATCAAGAAAAAGGAGAATGATCCCAGAAGGGAATTCTGAGATGTGAGAAGAAATAATGAGCAAAGAAAATCATAAATATGTTCCTGGATTTAAAAATAAATGACTGAATAAATGAGTGAATAAACAAAACTTATTGTATAAAAATAACAATGACTAATTTGAGTGATTAAAAGGATAACAGTGTAATTTTTAGGTTACATAGCAAAAATAGAAATAGAATGTATAACCGTCAAACTACTAAAAGGATCAAATGGGATGAAGAAAAATAGAAAAAAAAAATCAGCCAAAAGAAATACAGATAAAACAAGACAAAGAGAAAGCACAAAATTAGTAGCAGAATTGAATCCAAATACATGAATAATAATTGTGCTAAATTCCTCAGTTTTTAGAATAGTTAAAGAAATAAAAGATAACGTTATACTGTTGACAAGAGATGTCTCTAAAATGAAAAGCCACAGAAATGAGACTGGAAAAGATTGGAGAAAAATTGTACCAGGAAAATCTACCCAAAAGACTGCTATTGTTGCAGACACACAGGCGTGAAGGTAAAATAGCATGACTGAATTAGAAAGGATCACCACACACTGACAAAGAGTTCAATTTACCATGAAGATACATAAATTCTAAAGTTGCATTACCTAATAGCTTTCAAACAACTATATAAAGAAAAATCAACATGGAAGTAGCAGGCAAATCCTCAATCAATATCAGACATTAAAATATCTCTCTCAGTAATTGAGAGATCAAATATGCTAAAAATAAAGCAGAATTAATAAACTTGCTTTTATGGATATATAAGACACTGAACCCAATAAATTAAAACCTCATTTTTTAACCCCACATGAAACATTTCAAAAAGCATCTAAGTATGTGGTATTAATGCATGTATAACAAATTGCTAATGATTGATATGTACATATATTATTATATACATATACATATATTATTATACATAAATATATTTTCTAACTGCAAGCAATTAATTTATAAACCAATATCCATAAATAACTAATTAACACAACCATATTATTAAAATAATGAGTATTTATCAATAACAATAATGAGTATTTATCAAGGGTGTCAGATGCAAAATCAGTACATCAAGTTGAATTGCATTTCAATATGCCAGTTTGAAAGAAATCAGAACATAAAATTTTAAAAAGAATATAACTTATAACAGCAAAAAGTAAGATAAATAGGAATAAACGTTTCTGGAGAAAATTATAAAAGTTAATTAAAAGACACTTAAAAAGACCTAAATAAACTAGAAAGAAGTAACATTTCGATAGATAAAAAGCCTGAATATAATTTAAAATGTCCATTTCCTTTAATGTATAGAAACACAGCAAGCTTATTTTTTTTTACCACCTGGGTATTTTGTGCAACTTGATAAGCTGGTTCTAAAATGTATAGGAAAAAAGTTAAAATAAATGAAATGAATAGGAGAGAGCAAAGACTCAAAAATATTCCTGAAGCAGAACTAAGAGCCTTGCTCAGTCAGGAAACATGATTTATTTCAAAGCTGTAGTGATTAAGACACTGTTGTATTGGTATAATGTTGGACAAATAAAACAACAGAAGAGAATAAAGAGCCCAGCAACTGATCCATATATATTAGGGAACACGAAAATATTGCCATCGCCAAACATTAGAAAAAGGGTAGATTACTGAAAAAGAAAAATAGTGCTAAGCCAATTTATTATTCATATGAGAAAAAATAATACCAGATCACAACTTTCTGTCACATAAAAGCATATTATGGAGAAGAGTACGGAGGTTCCTTAAAACTAAAGATAGAACTACCATATGACCCAGCAATATCCACTACTGGGCATATACCCTGAGAAAACCATAATACAAAAAGAGTAATGTACCACAATGTCCATTGCAGTTCTATTTACAATAGCCAGGACATGGAAGCAACCTAAGTGTCCATCGACAGATGAATGGATAAAGAAGATGTGGCACATATATATAATGGAATATTACTCAGCCATAAAAAGAAATGAAATTGAGTTATTTGTAGTGAGGTGGATGGACCTAGAGTCTGTCGTATAGAGTGAAGTCAGTCAGAAAGAGGAAAACAAATACCATATGCTAACGCACATATATGGAATCAAAAAAAAAAAAGGTGAATAACCTAGGGGCAGGACAGGAATAAAGATGCAGATGTAGAGAATGGACTTGAGGACACGGCGAGTGGGAAGGGTAAGCTGGGACGAAGTGAGAGAGTAGCACTGACATATACACACTACCAAATGTAAAATAGATAGCTAGTGGGAAGCAGCTGCATCGCACAGGGAGATCAGCTCAGTGCTTTGTGACCACCTAGAGGCGTGGGATATGGAGGGTGGGAGGGAGACACAAGAGGGAGGGGATATGGGGATATATGTATGCATATAGCTGATTCACTTTGTTATACAGCTGAAACTAACACAACATTGTAAAGCAATTATACTCCAATAAAGATGTTAAAAAAATTAAAATAATTTATTAAAAAAAAGCATATTACAGAGCTTCAGAACCAACAAGATTTAGTTATTTTAAAGGCAAGATCTTAAACTTTACAAGGAAATATAATAGAATATATTCATACCTCTGGGCAACAGAGAATTTTTAAAACAGACTCAAAAAAGATCTAAGGAAACATTAGTAAATCCAATTAACTGAAATGAAAATCTGCTCATCAAAAAGTACCATCAGTAAGTTAAATGGCAAACTGCAAGCTGGTAGACTATATTTGTATTCATACAGCAACAAACAATTAGCATTTCAAATATATAAAAACTCCTTTAATCAATAAGACGTTAAGTCCAACAATCCAACTGAAACATACCCAAAATACATGAACAGATAATTTGCAGAAAAGAAAACATAAATTTCCAATAAATAGAATGATTATCTGCTCTTTAGTAATCAGAAGTAAATCAAAAGCAAAATTCAGTATTATTTCAGCACCACCCGATTCACAATAATTTAATTCTGACAATTCCAAGTATTGTCAAGGGTGTAGAGAATTGAGAACTCCTACATACTGATGACAGAAGTGTAAACTGCTACCACTTTTGAAAGCAATTTGTTGGTATGTAGTAAATGTGCACTTGGATGTGCCCTATATTCTAGCAACATCATAGTAAAGCAGGGCTTCTAGCATTTTTCAAGTCCATAGAAAAAGAAAATATTTCCATAGCATACTAGGGTAATGAACAAGGCTGTCTGCAGCCCCAGGACTGAAGGGACCAATAATCCTGCACATCTATAACCCAATTACTAGTTGGGAATACTGCCCTAAGAGGACCTTGCAATTTGCATCTAGAGACTTGTATGTTTAGAATAGTCATGGCAGCATTTGTTTTAGTAGATATACAAAAATTAAACTAATGTACTATCAACTGGTAGTAGAATGAACAAATAAGTTATAGTATATTTATACAAAAGAATAAATATGATACAAGTGTCAACAAAGATGAATCTCAAGAGCATAATATTGAGTAAAGAATCAAGTCACCAAAAATGTGTGCCATATGATTACAAAAACCAAAATCAAAACTAAAGCATGATTTTAGCACAACGTACATTTGTACTGTTATGGGTTGAAATGCGTCCCCCCAATGTTTCTATGTTAAAGTCATAACCCCCAGTACTTCAGATTGTGACCTAACTGGAAATAGAGTCACTGCAGATGTAATTAGTTAAGACAAGGTCATACTAGAGTAGAGTGGGTCCCTAATCCCACATGGCTGGTATCTTTATAAAAAGAGAAAATTTGGAAGCAGTCACACCTAGAAAGAGAAAGTTGTGTGAACATGAAAGGAGAGATAGGGTGATGCATCTACAAGCCCCAGAATGCCGAAGATTCCAGCAAACCCCCAGAAGCTGGGGAGAGCCATGGAACATATTTTTCCTCACAGCCCCTTGGAAGGAATCAACTCTGCTGGCACCTTGATCTTAGACTCCTAGGCTCCAGAACTGTGAGACAATAAATTTCTGTTGTTTCAGCCAACCAGTTTGTAGTACTTTGTTACAGCTTAATATATATAATTATATATAATACATAATTACATATCTTGTATTATATAAATACGTATATGTTTAATATATGTATACATAATAAACATATCACATATATTATATATCTAATATCTAATATAAATATAGTAATATTATCTACCTTATAATAAATAATACATGCAATTTAAAATATATCATATGTAAATATGTAATTAAGTACATAATTTTAATATATAATTTTAAATCTCTGATATATTTGATGACAGTGTTTTTTTCATCCAATGTACTTCAGAACCTTATTATGAGTAACAAGTTATTCATAACTGATTTTTAAAAACTAGTGATGTTATAGGAACTTTTGCTCTACACCACAAGAGAAAAAGTTGAAAAGCAATATAGATGTCTGTGTAATTGAGATAATTACATCGATCTCAAAGGATTGTTTGAAGATTAAATCAGTTAATATAAGTAAAATACTCAGAAAATTGCCTGAAGGTCATGATGATTGTAATGATTATTAGAACAAAAACACAAAATATATTTTTATCTAACCCAAAAAATTCAATACCGATTTCATATCATATAGTATACAATTCACATTATAATTTACCCAATTGTGAAAGGATGTCCTTTGAGCCTTTTTTTTTTTTTTCAGAGGGGAAGAGTTTGAAGACTTTTGAATGTTACAATAGCCTTTCAGTACTTCTTTGTCTGTGACACAAAAAGGTGTTTCAAGCTCACCTTCTACATTCCATATGCTATATCTGGAATCAGTTATTGCTCCATGAAGTTCTGGCTTCTTTTCCTAGGAAAAGTAGTTAGAAACCAAGATAGGGGCACTAAATTGGCCTATTGCTGCTGGAATGCTGTAACTTTGGGGTCCTTTTTGTGGACAGAGCTATAAAAATATTTTTTTTAAGTCCTGATTGAGTTCCATTCCCAGCCATCCTGAAGTAGCTAGTATTGGACATAACCCTTTACCTTAAACAACTGTAAAACTGGACAAAATATATGATATAACTGCTTTTAAGCTTTGGACAACAAACAGCAACCATTTGTGATTCCATGAGACAAGTGAAAAGCCTGAAGTGAGCTTTCTGCCCAAGGGCACTTTCCTAATGCAGACAGCAGAATTTTTCTGGCCAGAGGAAGCAAAGTGTATTGCCTGCCAAAGAGAATGCATAAATCTTCATATAATATAATGAAACTCTACTGAGTAAAAATGAATGAACTTTGATAAGAAGCCAAAAATAAAAGAACATATATCCAGGATTTCATTCATATGAAGATCTAGAACAGGCAACACTAATCTACGGTTAAATAAATGAGAAACAAACTATATCATATGCTACATTTCCATATGTACTAAGGTTCATTTCTAAATTCTCCATTCTATTCCATTGGTTCCTGTGCCCATAACAGACTATACTTGCAATCACCTTATAGACAGCTTTAAGCTCGGGTAGAGCTATTTGTCTCCCAAACCACCATTGCTCTTCTTTTTCAATATTTTCCTAGCTCTTCTTGATGTTTATATCCCCATATAAACTGTAGAATCAACTTCTCCAGTTCAATAAAAAGTTATTGGCATTTTATTGATATCTTATATTTATATATTAACCTGGAAAGACTGACATCTTTATGATAAGAAAAAGATGTATCTTTATATTCAAATCCATTTATGTGCTTTTTAGAAGTGTTTTAACATGTTCCTCATATAGATTTTTGCATATTTATTCTTAAGCATTTTATTTTATTTTTTGCTATTATAAATTGTTTTTCCTATTATATCTTCTAAGGAGTTATTGTTTGTATATAAGAAGACTACAGAATTTGTGTATTCATTATAGCATCTTGCTAACTTATTGATTTCTTTTTTTAATTATAAATTCTCAGAATCTTGACATATATAGTCATATCATCTCAAATAAAGATGATTTATCTTCTTTTCTTCCACTTCTTATATTTTTAACAATTTTATCTTACCTGATTTCTTTGTTGGATACTACTAATACAGTGGTTCTCAACTGAGTGTAATTTTGTATCTCAAGGAATATCTGGAATTATCTGGAGACATTTTTGGTTGAGAAACGCTATTCTAACACAGTATAGTATTAAACAGTAGTGAAAATACCGAATGTCCTTATCTTGTTCCTGACTCCATGGGAATGCCTCTTGTGCTTCTCCATTAAGTAGAAATTCTGATCTCATTGCTGTTCCTGCTATTTTTGAAAGCTTTTTTTTTTCCTTTTCTCTGGAACAAGATAAGTGCCATCGGGATTATCTGAAACTAGAAATTTTAGTAGAATTGCCCAGTGAAACTCTCTGGGTCCATGTGAAGTAAATTTTATTTCCCCTTAGACATGCTATCTCTGGGAAGGAGAACTGTAGGGGAACAACTGAGAGCAACTTATGATTTTCAACATTTAAAAACATAATTTAAAAATTTTAAATTGACAATTTAAAAAAAATGTGACCTGGAGCTTTTCTAGGCCCATTAATTCAAGAATATGTGTGTGTATGTGTTTATAAATGTGTATATGCAAATATACGTATGTCATTTAACTCTTTACAGAACTAGTGTGACCAGTGTATGCACTGGTAGATAGATATGTGTCTTCTGTGATTCATGAGTGCTAGCTAGGAGAGTTTCCTCGTTTAGGACAATGCACAACTAACCTGTTCATTTATGCCTAAAATGTAATCCAGGAAACTCAAGTGTCTCTAGTATTTTCCCATCAGTGGACTACCCCTTTACAATCACCAAACGTAGCCAGATTCATTATCCAGTTTGACTAGAGGAAGTCTGATCTTTTCACCAAGCGTTTCTGAGAATCCTCTAGATGTCTATCTATATCAAAGTGTTTTTCTAAAGATGACACATATTTTTAAAGGTAAAAAATTTTAAACTCCATGAGTCTATTCCAGCTATTATTAATGTAACTCAACCATTGTAAGTCATTGCTATTAAAACATTTAAAAACCTCAAATTAATATCATCTGAATTTTGTATATTACAATGAATATTGATAGGATGAAGGCAATGGGATATCCAAAATGTCTGCTAAGTTATCAAAGAAAGATTTGATTGTGCTTAAAAGAGTTTATGTTTTAAAACATTTTTATATTAACTGTTTTAATTGTTGGACATGGCAAGTTATATGTGAGAACTCCACACAGAACGAATGAGTATCCTATTTTTAAACTGGGCTGTATAGCTAAGTGTTTTCATCAGTTTTTTAAAGCATGATATGTACTTTGCAATAAATATTTTCAATGATTTTTCAGTAGTCATTTACTGCATAAGTTAGTAGAGAATATTGATGTGCAACAATAATATGAGTGCATAATAGATGTTATTCTGTTTTATTTTTGAACTTCTTTCTTTGGCAGTTATTTGCCATATCTTCATAATGATGCAATAGCATGAGCCCAGAAAAATCTCCATCTACATTTCATGTATTATTCATATTAATTTAAAAAGCAACTAGCTTTCAAAGGGTTAGCTCCAGAGAACAAAATTTTATGGTCACCTTTAAATTATAGTAACATGGCCAGGAGCTAAGGACTTTAGTTGTATTAAACACAACCTAAAGCAAATTCAAATCGATGTTTGATAAATGTCTCGTTTTCTCAGTAAAAGCCTTTTCTAAATCTCTTATGATATCCTAGAATGCAGACGGGATACTATGCCTGACTTCAAAATGGATAAAGGGTTGCCAATGTCCTTTTATAATTTTCCTCTGAACACCAAAAAAAGGGATAAAATCCTAACTCAGTAATAGTTTTAAGTGACCAAAATATATAACAAATCACTAAACTGCAATTATTTAACTTACTTTGAGAGAGACTATTTTGAAAAGTGTACCATATAAAATCATGTTTTAAGGAATCTTCCTCACCTTAAATGGCATGTGAACATTGAATTGCTAATACTTCATTTGGTTGCATCCTGTTTTGCTAAAGCAAATAGCTAGCTGGAGGTTTAAGCATATGCTGTGCACATACGTTAGAGTCACTGAATGAATACTTGCTTATTGATGGATGAAGACATTTTGGGGTGTGATGTTTGGTTATGAGTTTAAAAATTGGCACTAATATATCATTTATGACTCTTGATTGCAGATGATAGAAAACTTTGGCAAAGGAGAAACGTTAAGCCAAAGAACAAGGCTAGCTTTAAGAGGCTTGATTTGGTTTCAAACAATTTTTTTTTCAAACAATATTTTTGATAATGTTTCTCCTTCTGTGTGTTCTGGGCTTTTCTTTTTCTATTTTTCTTTCTTTCTCTCTTTTTTTTCTTTTCCTTTCTTTTGTTGCTTTTTTTGGTGCTGGCCCCATTCTGACAAAGGCTTTGCCTCATGCTGCCAAGATGTCAGAAGGGACAGCCCTTCACTTTTGTTGGATTTTATTCATCAGAAGTGAGTCGGTGGGTCCAAATGCACAAAGCTGAGGGTATTACACAGAGACATAATAGAAAGCAGAAGACTTTGGGAGCCCTTAAAGAAGCTAGGCAGCCACAAAGTCACCATAACCTAGAACAAACAGGGCAGGCAGCAAGCTCTCTGAACTGGCAGGTGTATCTAAAGAAGGTGAGGGGTGCGTGTTCTGAATTTGCTTTAGGTTGTGCTTAATACAACTAAAGTCCTTAGCTCCTGGCTATGTTAATATAATTTAAAGGTGACCATAAAATTTTGTTCTCCTTTTTACTTAAGTGTTGAAAGAAAGAAAAAGGAAAGAAATCTTTAAAAAAAAAGAGGAAAATATCTTTAATTTAAATTCCTTAACTGTATCTGTTCTGGCAATCCAGTGATCACTTCTGCATGGAATACTGGTGATTTTCTTCTTTTCATGTACTTGTACTTTCCAAATGCTACATAATGTGTATGTCTTATGTTTACTTATACTTTCAGAAAAAATACATAAAACCTTGAAAATAATATTTAGAGTTCAAAAAATTTTTACTTTGTGTCTCAGATTCTGGGAGGTGCTAATTTATCTTTAGTAGTTCTGCTATTTTATTTTATAGACTGTTCTATCTTTCATTGTTTTCAGATGGTTTAAGAGCACCATACCACCTGTGGGTGAGAGGGCTTATTATTCCATAATCTCCTCGACATTGGGAATATTAATATGTTAACAAAATACTTTTTACAAAATACTAAGAGATTTGAAAAAAACATACTACAGTGATGTTGAGAAGTGTTCAGCAGTAGCAGCTGAAACATCTTTGCTAGGGGTGGAACTGGGGGACAGGTTTGGTAGATATCACCGGAAGTGCCCTGGCATAGAACAAATGGGAGAACTGATTTCACCTCTACATCTAAGAAAAACTTTTAGGGTTCTTTGGTCTTGATTTTTTCCCAATAGTGCTTAATAGCATTTCTTGTGACTACAGCACTCAACAGCACTCCAAAAAAATAACACATACCTGGAAGCCTCAGTTTAGACATGCAGCATCATTGAGCATCACACATCACATTTTGAGGACACATATCTGGACAAAAGTTTAGTATAAGAAGCTGCTGGATCAGTGTAGACAGCTGGGACCAGCACATTGTAAGAATCAAAAAAAAACAATCCTTCCCAGATGACATCTATTTTTTTAGTTATGCTGGTTAAGGAATTAGTTTTCAGCAAGGAAAAATTAATAATCATCATGTAATTAATAATTAATTGTTACATAATTAGCCTTCTCTATATGCATATATGAGCAATGTGCTATACTTTTCCATACGTTTTTACATTCAATGCCTACAAGACACTATTTCATCCCTGTGTAAGGAAACTGAGACCCAGAGTGTTTAAAGTTCCCTAGGTAGTAAATTGGAATTTGGAGTAATCTATAGTAATAGATTTCTCTCCTTCTTTCTCCCTCTCCCTCATCATTGTAGGCAGTAAAGCAAAATATAAGAGCATGAACTCTGGACTCACAATGCAGGGGTCTCAATTTTTTTCCCAGTGTTTGTTATCTTTATAAATCTGGGCAACATACTTAACTCTCTATGGTTTGGTGTCCTCACCTTCGAAATGCAGATAATAACAGGACCTTTTGTATTGATTATACTAAAGGCAAAACAAGACAGTACTAATGAATACAGAACACTAGTATTTACTAAATAAGTAATAAAATACAAGCTTATTTTAGGATGTTATACTAAGGGCATTTATTTTTCTCATTTAAAAATTACAAAAACACTTCAAGGCAGGTGCAATTATTATTAACATTTTAGAGATTAAAAAAAAAAAAGAGTTAGAGAGATCATGCAAATAGCCCAAGATTGTACCACTGGCAAGTGGTTAGCCAGGATTTAAACCCATACAGTCTAAGTCATAATCCTCTATACTAACCACTGAGTTCCATCTGCCTGAGGTCAAAAGCCCTATTCTTTTTTTTTTTTAAGCCCTATTCTTTTCACCCTATTCCATTGCCTTGTATTGGTATACTGCTTTCACTTGCCCAAGTGTTCCATTATGCGTCTCACTTAATTTTTAAGATGTTTTATTAATTATTATATTTTCCCACATCTTACAGATAAATTGAGACTCAGTTAAATTAAATACTTTCCCTGCTAACCTAGTTCAAAAGTGGCAGAATCAAAGTCTTCTGACCCTACAAAATGACATCCCTGGCCTCACAGCCTCATGTTCAAACGTCTGCTGAGGCTTCACCTGCTTCCTAACAGGAAAAACTCCTGGCTTCTTCAAAGGGAATCAGCCCGAGTAGGAAATAGATCAGAAGAGACAGACTGACATGCAAAACAAGGCACATGTGTGACTAAACAGAGAATCTATCATTTGTTCTGTCTTTCAAATGTCCCCTGGAATTTATTGCATTATAGTAGTCTAATTGATTTTTACACTGAACGGTTGAGTTTTATGACTGGCCAGTCACACAAAATAAAGGATGAATTTTGGAGAGACTAAGAGAAAATGGTCAGAGATAATTTTTTAAAGAGAGAAAAACCTTCCATCTTTCGGAAGGTGGAAGAAGCATTATTTGACCTTACTACCTTTTTTTTTGTTTGTTTGTTTGTTTTGGTTTTTTTGCGGTATGCGGGCCTCTCACTGTTGTGGTCTCTCCCGTTGCGGAGCACAGGCTCTGGACACGCAGGCTCAGCGGCCATGGCTCACGGGCCCAGCCGCTCCGCAGCATGTGGGATCTTCCCGGCCCGGGGCACGAACCCGTGTCCCCTGCATCGGCAGGCGGACTCTCAACCACTGCGCCACCAGGGAAGCCCGACCTTACTACCTTTTTATTAGAATAACCAGTGGAGACGGCTCCCGTTTAGGAAAACATTAATACAGGTGGATGTTATCCAGGCCCTCCTCTACAGCCCACAAGATATAAGGACAAGACTTTTGTCCACCTCATTTATCTCTGTAATGCTAATACCTTGAATGGTTCTTATCACATAGTAGACACCCAAACAATTATTAAATAACTGTTAATTAATTAGTCTGAAAACTGTGCACGCCTTCACTGATTGTCCTGTTAGTGAAGATTTCCAAATACCAGTGCATTCCTGTTGTTGAACTGGGAGACTAGGGTTTGCTCTAACTAATGGATTATGTATTCACTGATAAACCAAAACCACATATAAAAACTCCCTAAATGTTTGTCTTCATTACTTTATTGTTATGAAATTTTAGTTAAGGCATTTAAGTTCTCTGTGTCTCAGTTTCCCACTTTATAAGATACTAAATATTTTTATGTAGATTAAATATGAAAAAAACATATTATAAAAAGAAGATAATGATAGCACCCCTTCATAGAGTGATTCTGTGATTCTGACTATTAAATAAGCTAAAACAGGTAGAAGCATTTAGATCATTGACTGGCAGATAGTAAGCACTCAATCCATGTTAATTATAATATTAGGATCATCAGTATGCTCGGAAAACAAAGGAATGTATCAGTTAAATTGAACTTTTAACATGAAAATATTAAAAAGCAAAGATTCATTTATCTGAAAACATTGGGGTCCAGATATGGATTTGACACCATGGATATTATTTTGTCTTATCCTTTGTCCCACATGTGTCCTAGAGTATTTTCTCCTCAAGGAGATATAAGCTCTTGCTATATTTTCTGCACATTTAGCACGGTGCCTTATAAGTAGATATTCAGTACCTACTTCCTATTTAGCCCCTTAACCAGAACATGAATCTAAAGTTAAGTGATCAGAGAGACAACATTTTGACTATACTAAACGGCAGCTAGCACCTATTAGGCACATGGTAGGTTTTTTATATATTCTGGTTCACTCACCTTCTTAAAACAACTACCTCTATTTGGACTTAATAAGAATTAACTTAGCTATATTAGAAAATGAAAGAGATCTGAAAACATGTTTACAGTAAGTAATCAAAAGAATCTGGTTCTAATGAAGCTCTACTAAATGTCAGTGGCCATACTGATGGAAGTATGAAGGGAAAGAAAGTGAGCAGCCATCAGCTGCTTACTGCTAACTAGAAATTATCATCTGTGGTCACTTTGGTAGTCAGAGGGAAAAGAAAAAACATCAGAGCTGAGGAGAGCAATGGGCACAAGACAAGCTCTGAAAGATGAAATGTAAAGTGGCAATTGTGTTTTCCTTCAACTTAGAGTCAGTAACCCAGGATTCCCATTACTCTATGCCATGATGTTAATGAGAGTCAATACTAATGAACCAAAAGCTCTTGAACATCCAGACTTTGCAACCTAAAAACAACTGGTAACTCACAGTTCATGCAGTTCATTTGGAAGGAGAGGTGGTGAGGAATACTTAGTCTATGTTATAAGAGTCTTGAGCAAAACAAACAAACAAACAAGCTGTTTTTCTAAAGCCATAGATACCTACACATGTTTAATTTCAGCAGGTGCTGAACCTAACAGCATGTGAGATCCTACATATTTCGGGGTCCATTAATGTAGTATATCCCAAACTATCTATTGTGAAGGATCTTTTTTTTTCTGTGTGTATGTATATGTATATGTATTTCATCCTTAATCCAACATGGACCTATATGTTATTCAACTGTCCGTGACTTGTTCATAGCTTGCATCGATGCAACTCACTATGCAATACCCAAAGTAATCTGCACCCAGATCAATGAGACAAGTATGAGGATCATACATTTAGATATCCAGGCAATGCCAAATTGTTAGAAAAATTTCTAAATTCTTTATCTCAGTTTCTGTCATCTCACCTCAGTAACAAACAAAGAATTTGTGTATAAGCATTCATTGGGGAGCATACTTTCAGTGACACTGTAGTCAAGAATCTCCAAGCCATAACCCTGACAGGAGAACTGTATGATAGAAGATGAAACAAAGAAAGTCAGAAATGTTTACAGCTGAATTACCATGAATGAAACAGTGAAAAACAAACTAAGATAGAAAATCCTGTGGGTAAAAGATAAAAACTCCAGTCTTTGGGTAATAAGGAACCTCAAGTTTATGAAAACAAACAAAAAAAAGGCTGATGTTCAAGATTTAAGCTAAGGAAATTGTGCCGTAAGTAAGCACACTGAAAGACACAGGTCACCCATTTATTTATATACAAACATATCTTGGGGGTCCATTCTGTGCATAGCATTGTCTAATTGCTAGAAGTGCTATAAAGAAACACAATACTTAGTGGTGGTCCTCAAGGAACTTCAAATAGAAATGAACCATAGAATATATATAAATGAACATATGAATAATAATATGAACTAAACATTAATATTACATTAATCAAAAATATAAATTCAATTGACATTCAATATGTCTTTCAAGATTACTGTTAGACATTTCAGGGTGAGACTGAGAGAGGAAGCATAATCAAAGGAGCAGAAATGTGTGTAAAATGATTGGCAGATCATAGTGATAATTATAATAATCATTATTTTATTGGAAGAATATTATATGTTAATAATACTCATATATAGGTACTATTCTAAATACTTTAGAAGCATGATCTTATTTAATATTACAATATTACAGGAGAAAGATAAGTGTTATCAGCCTCATTCGATGCTGAAAGAAGATAAGTAACTTGTTCAGGGCCACACAGTTAATAAATAACATAGACAGGAATTGAACCCAGGTCTGTTTGACTCCAACTGAAACACCTCTGCTAATGACTGGTATAATGTTCCATTTAGAAAGGTTAGCTCTAGGCTATTATCATTAGCTATTAGCTATCATGTCCTTATGTGCCTTATAAACTGTGGGGTGCTATACAAATGTTAGCTATTATTGTCATTATGTCTGTGAAAAAAAATTTCACAGGAATCAAAATACATATTCTTACTGAAGATAAAAAGAATTGAAATGATAATTCTAAGAGCATTTGTATTTTTATATTTATATGTAAATATGAGTAGTTGTATATGTAAAATGAAAACCTAACAACAACAATTATATAATAAAATCATGGTATAAATCTTAACTCAAATAAAAATGGAAAGTCAAAGAACCTAATCACACTTTCCTTTTCTTTTGACTTTTTATCAGTTAGAATCCATCTTAAACATTATTCAAATATTTATCTCTCACATAAAGGAAGTCTGGGAGTAGATTTCTACTCCCAGAATGGTACTGTGGTTCCATATCTATTGCAGATCTATCAATCCTCAAGGTCCTCATGGTCCAAGACAGCTGCTAGAACTCCAGCCATCATGTATGAATTCCAGGAAGCACAAGGACCTCAGTCAGCTTTTTTTAAAATGCTTCCCAAAGCCCTACCCATTATACTCACTTTCATTTCATTTGATAAGCTAGGAACACAGACTCACATTGTTAAAAGGAGATGAGAAATGTGTTTTAGGTGAGCATAGTGCTGTCCTGAATAAAATCAGGATAAGTAAGGAGAGGAAAATTGATACTGGTAAGCAACTAGAATTTTCTAGTTCTCTATTTCATGGAGAGAGGAACAGCATTATAATAAAGTATCAGGCTCAGGTTGACACAAGTGTATTTACAATCTACATATTTGTCAGAATTTGGACAGCAATGTTGTTCCCATTTAAATTTTGGGTGTGATACAAAGTGAAGAAGTCAAATTAACCAAATTAACAAAGGATGGTATTCATAGGAATATGATTTGCCCTTCTAATTATGTCTACATAAAAATAAAAAGATTAGCACAGGGGCTTCCCTGGTGGCGCAGTGGTTGAGAGTCTGCCTGCCTATGCAGGGGACGCGGGTTCGTGCCCCGGTCCGGGAAGATCCCACATGCCGCGGAGCGGCTGGGCCCGTGAGCCATGGCCGCTGAGCCTGCGCGTCCGGGGCCTGTGCTCCGCAACGGGAGAGGCCACAGCAGTGAGAGGCCCGCATACCGCAAGAAAAAAAAAAAAAAAAAAAGATTAGCACAGGCTTATTATTCCCTGAGTGACTGAAAGCTTCTTGTACTGCCCTTCATCCCATGAGAAAAATTAATAAGATTATCTGATGCACTGAACTGCATGCCTTTTTAACAGGAATATTTTGAGTATTAAGACAGCAACATTTTAGTTATATAGGAAGATTTTTGTCAGGAAAGGAGAGGAATTTATTTGTAATTTACAAAGACGAAAAGAAGAGGTGTCAAATTTACCAGTCAAAGGCCTAGAGGAAGAAGCTGTTGTCTGTGTCAGGGAAAATGATTTGAGGCTTTGAAATAGTGCCTATGAGTTGTTAAAAAGCATTTTGTATTAGAAATGGTTTGAGAGGTAGATAGTCCAAGATCTATGGCAAAGACTTTCTCTGAACTGTCACAAATACTAGAGAAGAAACGGCCATTGTGTGCAACGACAAACATACTAAAAGATCAAAACAGTTTTAGAGGGAACACTGTCCACAAACAACAGGTGATTTACACTGTTGTAAATCAAAGGGAAAAATAAAACTGTTGAAATGCTAAGAAAAAAAGATCTAGAAAGAACTTGTCCTTTGACTCCTCTTTTATTCATTATTATTCTTATTAAATATTTAGGAAAATAGGACTGTATTCCCTATTGCCATAAAAATCTAGAAAATGTATTTGCATTTTTGAAAAAAATGGGAAAGGAGTAAAATAATACATGAAAAGGTTAAAAATTATTAAGGTGTAAAATTGGCAGATTCATCACAGAAAGTGCTAGGTTAGAGTGGCAATGAGGAGGCAATTTAAAAATAGTAAGAGCATATAATTATTTATTTCTAGGAAAATGAGTGGGCCAATCAAAAATTCATTTTAAATTTTGTCTCTTTAATGGTTAAAGTACTATTTTTGAAGGACTGTCTTCTACTTAAAGATAAACTAGACATAAAAGATAAAATTGCAACATCATTCAATGTATTTAAATGTGCAATGCATTGCAAAAATTATTTTAAAATTTCCTCCTACCAAATAAAACACAAAAGCGAAAGAAGCTGAGACTTTATACATGGCATTCTTAATAAGCAAATTATTTAAAAGGGTGTCTAAATTTGTTAGAGAAGGTAATCTAGAGGATGTGACCACTGGTTGAGCTTTGGTCTGGAATAGGGCAATTGGAGTTCCTCACCCCCTCCCCTGTTCTTGGAATGTAAGTTCTGTCTATCGTTCCCATGATGGGAGCTGTTCCAAGGACACAGCCTTGAGAAAGCAATGTGTCATTGAGACCATCTGGACGGTATAAGTGACTGAACCCAAGTAAGGCCTCTATATCAACTTTTAAGATTCTGGCAGGTAGATCCAGAAACCTACTTGTCTTGCAGCTGTCTCTGTGTAAGTTTCCTTCCTTATTACACTTGCTACCTATCAATGTGAAAAGGTCTCCCTCTTTCTTCAGTCTCTCCTTGCCCTGTGTGTACAGGGACCAATTTGCAAACCAACAAAGGTTAGTTGCCACAATTCTATATAGATAAGAACATATTAAAAATATTCACTTGCTAAAATTTAACATAAATTAGAATTTTTTAAAAATATGGTGTTAACTTTAAGAAGAAAGACTTTTATGGAATGGGGATAAAATGCAAAGTCCAACAAAAAATACCATAAGTCCAAGCCATCTTAAAAGATGCAGCACATAATGTCTGGGATGACTTTAAAACAGCTGGGAGATTTTTAAAAAGAAAAGTAAGAAACATAGATAAATGAGAGAGAAAAAGAAGACCAAAATAAGTATTAAAGTTAAAACAATTGTGAAAGCAGAGTATTCTATTAGCTAGTGAAAGTAGGACATTGTATAATGGAATCTGAAAGGTATTTGGAAATTAATGAATAGTATTATAAGCCAACATGTCCTATCCTGAATTCTAAATCTTCTACAAAGCAGATAGCAACCACTGAGGTTCAATTTAGAAGTAAATTAAAGAATAAGGTCAAAGTTCAAATACCAATGAACTTGGTGGTGTCAAGTCCATTGTAAAAGAACTCGATTCATATGTAAAAGTTACTCAGGCTAAGGTGCCCAGGGTCACCCAAGAAAAAATGACAGGTTGTTTTCTTCCCTTGTTGAGGAGAGGAAGATCTTTTGTTTGTTAGCCTTATTTAGTGATTTTGAGCTGTAAATCTTTATGTGAGTAATCTCAAGATAATAGTTCAAACATATTCGTCATCAACTAAAAATATTTTCTTTTTATTTTCAGTGAAAGAAAACAGTTATGTTGAATAGCAAATTCATCTCGCTTTTGAGGGAAAAAAAACAGTATCCATTGCAATTAACAAGTATAAAAAATACCTTTAAAATAACATAAGAAAACATAGCATTATCTCTGGAAAACTATGAAAGTTTCATTTCATCAATGAAATGTAGTTAGCTGGAAGATAAGTGCTATAGAATTTTCATTATTTAAGGAAACTCTTCCTTCCTACATAAGTAAAAACAGGAGAGAAAGGTAATACACCAAAGTCTATTTTTCCAAAGGGAAAATTTTAATGCTACAGATGTCTAACCTACGTGCAAAATATCTTAATTTTTTTCATGGAAACATTTGGCGGTGAGAACACATTTCTGTATGATAACTGATAAACATTTGGGGAAGAAAATGTGAGAGAGTATGATGGGAAAAAAATCAAGAACATCCTTCCACACTAAAATAATAAATATTTCATTCTTTTTGATGATTCAATCAAATGCTTATTTCTCTAGCAGGCTACCAGTATTCAACTAATTATGAGAAACATCGATAGCACCTGGACTCAAACCTACTACCTCCTTTAAAGCTAAAATAGGCATAACACTTTAGGCACAGTATGTTCTAACAACTGGAAGGCTTTGATATGAATATATAATCTTGGTATCAGAATTTTTCAGATATTGTTCACATCAGGCATGCATCACTTTTGATAAAAGACAATATACTAAAACAAAAGAAAACAAAAACGACTATAATACCTTTAATTTAAAAATTCAGGAGGGAGCCGGAGGAAGATGGCGGAAGAGTAAGACGCGGAGATCACCTTCCTCCCCACAGATACATCAGAAATTCATCTACACGTGGAACAACTCCAACAGAACACCTACTGAACGCCGACAGAAGACCTCAGACCCCCCAAAAGGCAAGAAACTCCCCACATACCTGGGTAGGTCAAAAGAAAAAAAGAATAAACAGAGACAATAGGATATGGACGGGACCTGCACCAGTGGGAGGGAGCCATGAAGGAGGGAAGGTTTCTACACACTACAAGCCCCTTCGAGGGCGGAGACTGCAGGTGGCGGAGGGGGAAAGCTTCGGAGTAGCGGAGGAGAGCACAGCAACAGGGGTGCGGAGGGCAAAGCAGAGAGATTTTGGCACAGAGGATCGGTGCCCTCAGGCACACACCAGCCCGAGAGATTGTCTGCTCGGCCGCCAGGGCGGGCGGGGCTGGGAGCTGAGGCTCGGGTATCGGCTTTCAGTCGGAGCGCAGGGAGAGGTCTGGGGCTGGCGGCAGGAAGAGACCCTGAAGGGGTTAGTGCTAGCCCGGAGGGAGTCTGGGGAAAGGGTCTGGAGCTACCGGAGAGGCAAGAGACTTTTTTCCCTTTTGTTGCCTGGTGCGCGAGGAGAGGGCATTCCCCTCCCTCCCCTCTGCCTGAGTGAGCCAGAGCACCCGAATCAGCGGCTCCTTTAAACCCGTCCTGTCTGAGCGAAGAACGGACGCCCTCCGGCGACCTACGCGCAGAGGCGGGGCCAGGTCCAAGGCTGAGACCCGGGAGCTGTGAGAGCAGAGACAGGGAAATCTCTCTGTGCAGCCTCCGAGGCAGCGGATTAAAGCTCCACGGTCCATTTGATGTGCCCTGCGTCTGTGGAGTGCATGAATGGACAGCGAATCATCCCAAATTGAGGAAGTGGACCTTGAGGACAAGATTTAAGACTCCCCCCCCCCCTTTTTTTTTTTCTTTTTTCCTCTTTTTACAACGAATTATCTCAAATTAAGGAGGTGGACTTAGCAAGATTTCAGACTTTTCGCCCTTTTCCTCTTTTTACAACGAATTATCCCAAATCGAGGAGGTGGACTTGGAGAGCAAGATTTTTGATTTTTCCCCCTGCTCTCTTTTTGTGAATGTGTATGTGTAATCTTCTGTGTAAGATTCTCTCTGTATAGCTTTGCTTCCACCATATGTCCCAGGGTTCTTTCGGTCCGTGTTTTTTTTCAATAATTACTTTTTAATTTTAATAACGCTACTATATTTCATACTTTATTCTATTTTACTTTACCTGCTCTTTCTTTTTTTCCTCCCTTCCCTTCCTCCCTCCCTCCCTCCGCTCCTCCTTTCCTTCTTTCTTTTTCTTTCCTCCATCCCTCCCTCCCTCCCACCCTTCTTCTTTCCACTTTCTTTTTCTTTCCTTCCTCCCTCCCTCCCTCCCACCCTTCTTCTTTCCACTTTCTTTTTCTTTCCTTCCTCCCTCCCTCCCTCCCTCCTGTCTTTCTTTCTTTCTTTCCTTCCTCCCTCCCTCCCTCTCTTCTTCCATTCACTCTTCCTTTTGCTTTCATTCCTCCCTCCCTCCCTCCTTTCTTTCCTTTCTTTCCATCCTTCCTCCCTCCCTCCTTTCTTTCTTTCTTACTTCCTTCCTTCCTTACTTCCCTTCTTCCTTTCTTTCAATCTCTCTTTCTTTCTTCTACTAATTATTTCTTTCTACTTTTTCTCACTGTTATTCTGAGCCGGGTGGATGAAAGGCTCTTGGTGCTGCAGCCAGGAGTTAGTGCTGTGCCTCTGAAGTGGGAGAGCCAACTTCAGGACACGGGTCCACAAGAGACCTCCCAGCTCCACATAATATCAAGCAGCGAAAATCTCCCAGGGATCTCCATCTCAACACCAGCACCCAGCTTCAGTCAACGACCAGCAAGCTACAGTGCTGGTCACCCTATGCCAAGCAACTAGCAAGGCAGGAACACAACCCCACCCATTAGTAGAGAGGATACCTAAAAACATAATAAGGCCACAGGCACCCCAAAACACACCACCAGACGTGGACCTGTCCACCAGAAAGACAAGATCGAGCTTCAACCACCAGAACACAGGCTCTAGTCCCCCCCACCAGGAAGCATACACAACCTACTGAAACAACCTTAGCCACGGGGGACAGACACCAAAAACAACGGGAACTACGAATCCGCAGCCTGCAAAAAGGAGACCCCAAACACAGTAACATAAGCAAAATGAGAAAGCAGAAAAACACACAGCAGGTGAAGGAGCAAGATAAAAACCTACCAGACCTAACAAATGAAGAGGTAATAGGCAGTCTACCTGAAAAAGAATTCAGAATAATGATAGTAAAGCTGATCCAAGATTCTATTTCCCAGATCCAAAATCTTGGAAATAGAATAGACAATATGCAAGAAACAGTTAACAAGGACCTAGAAGAACTAAAGATGAATCAAGCATCGATTAAAAACACAATAAATGAAATGAAAAATACTCTAGATGGGATCAATAGCAGAATAACTGAGGCAGAAGAACGGATAAGTGAGGTGGAAGATAAAATAGTGGAAATAACTGATGCAGAGAAAAATAAAGAAAAAAGAATGAAAAGAACAGAGGACAGTCTCAGAGACCTCTGGGACAACATTAAACGCACCAACATTCGAATTATAGGGGTTCCAGAGGAAGAAGAGAAAAAGAAAGGGACTGAGAAAATATTTGAAGAGATTATAGTTGAAAACTTCCCTAATATGGGAAAGGAAATAGTTAATCAAGTCCAGGAGGCACAGAGAGTCCCATACAGAATAAATCCAAGAAGAAATACGCCAAGACACATATTAATCAAACTGTCAAAAATTAAACACAAAGAAATCATATTAAAAGCAGCAAGGGAAAAACAACAAATAACACACAAGGGAATCCCCATCAGGTTAACAGCTGATCTCTCAGCAGAAACTCTACAAGCCAGAAGGGAGTGGCAGGACATAATTAAAGTGATGAAGGAGAGAAACCTGCAACCAAGATTACTCTACCCAGCAAGGATCTCATTCAGATTTGATGGAGAAATTAAAACCTTTACAGACAAGCAAAAGCTGAGAGAGTTCAGCACCACCAAACCAGCTTTACAACAAATGCTAAAGGAACTTCTCTAGGCAAGAAACACAACAGAAGGACTATACCTACAATAACGAACCCAAAGCCATTAAGGAAATGGGAATAGGAACATACATATCAATAATTACCTTAAATGTAAATGGACTAAATGCTCCCACCAAAAGACACAGAGTGGCTGAATGGATACAAAAACAAGACCCATATATATGCTGTCTACAAGAGACCCACTTCAGACCTAGAGACACATACAGATTGAAAGTAAGGGGATGGAAAAAGATATTCCATGCAAATGGAAATCAAAAGAAAGCTGGAGTAGCAATTCTTATATCAGACAAAATAGACTTTAAAATAAAGACTATTAGAAGAGACAAAGAAGGACACTACATAACGATAAAGGGATCGATCCAAGAAGAAGATATAACAATTGTAAATATTTATGCACCCAACATAGGAGCACCTCAATACATAAGGCAAATACTAACAGCCATAAAAGGGGAAATCGACAGTAACACAATCATAGTAGGGGACTTTAACACCCCACTTTCACCAATGGACAGATCATCCAAAATGAAAATAAATAAGGAAACACAAGCTTTAAATGATACATTAAACAAGATGGACTTAATTGATATTTATAGGACATTCCACCCAAAAACAACAGAATACACATTTTTCTCAAGTGCTCATGGAACATTCTCCAGGATAGATCATATCTTGGGTCACAAATCAAGCCTTGGTAAATTTAAGAAAATTGAAATGGTATCAAGTAACTTTTCCGACCACAATGCTATGAGACTAGACATCAATTACAGGAAAAGATCTGTAAAAAATACAAACACATGGAGGCTAAACAATACACTACTCAATAATGAAGTGATCACTGAAGAAATCAAAGAGGAAATTAAGAAATACTTAGAAACAAATGACAATGGAGACACGACGACCCAAAACCTATGGGACGCAGCAAAAGCAGTTCTAAGGGGGAAGTTTATAGCAATACAATCCCACCTTAAGAAACAGGAAACATTTCGAGTAAACAACCTGACCCTGCACCTAAAGCAATTAGAGAAAGAAGAACAAAAAACCCCCAAAGTTAGCAGAAGGAAAGAAATCATAAAAATCAGATCAGAAATAAATGAAAAAGAAATGAAGGAAACGATAGCAAAGATCAACCAAACTAAAAGCTGGTTCTTTGAGAAGATAAACAAAATTGACAAACCATTAGCCAGACTCATCAAGAAAAGAAGGGAGAAGACTCAAATCAGTAGAATTAGAAATGAAAAAGGAGAAGTAACAACTGACACTGCAGAAATACAAAAGATCATGAGAGATTACTATAAGCAACTCTATGCCAATAAAATGGACAACCTGGAAGAAATGGACAAATTCTTAGAAATGCACAACCTACCAAGACTGACTCAGGAAGAAATAGAAAATATGAATAGACCAATCACAAGCACTGAAATTGAAACTGTGATTAAAAATCTTCCATCAAACAAAAGCCCAGGACCAGATGGCTTCACAGGCGAATTCTATCAAACATTTAGAGAAGAGCTAACACCCATCCTTCTCAAACTCTTCCAAACAATATCAGAGGAAGGAACACTCCCAAACTCATTCTACGAGGCCACCATCACCTTGATACCAAAACCAGGCAAGGATGTCACAAAGAAAGAAAACTACAGGCCAATATCACTGATGAACATAGATGCAAAAATCCTCAACAAAATACTAGCAAACAGAACCCAACAGCACATTAAAAGGATCATACACCATGATCAAGTGGGGTTTATTCCAGGAATGCAAGGATTCTTCAATATATGCAAATCAATCAATGTGATACACCATATTAACAAGTTGAAGGAGAAAAACCATATGATCATCTCAATAGATGCAGAGAAAGCTTTCGACAAAATTCAACACCCATTTATGATAAAAACCCTGCAGAAAGTAGGCATAGAGGGAACTTTCCTCAACATAATAAAGGCCATATATGACAAACCCACAGCCAACATTGTCCTCAATGGTGAAAAACTGAAACCATTTCCACTAAGATCAGGAACAAGACAAGGCTGCCCACTCTCACCACTCTTATTCAACATAGTTTTGGAAGTTTTAGCCACAGCAATCAGAGAAGAAAAGGAAATAAAAGGAATCCAAATTGGAAAAGAAGAAGTAAAGCTGTCACTGTTTGCAGATGACATGATACTATACATAGAGAATCCTAAAGATGCTACCGAAAAACTACTAGAGCTAATCAATGAATTTGGTAAAGTAGCAGGATACAAAATTAATGCACAGAAATCTCTGGCATTCCTGTACACTAATGATGAAAAATCTGAAAATGAAATCAAGAAAACACTCCCATTTACCATTGCAACAAAAAGAATAAAATATCTAGGAATAAACCTACCTAAGGAGACAAAAGACCTGTATGCAGAAAATTATAAGACACTGATGAAAGAAATTAAAGATGATATAAATAGATGGAGAGATATACCATGCTCCTGGATTGGAAGAATCAATATTGTGAAAATGACTCTACTACCCAAAGCAATCTACAGATTCAATGCAATCCCTATCAAACTACCACTGGCATTTTTCACAGAAGTAGAACAAAAAATTTCAAAATTTGTTTGGAAAAACAAAAGACCCCGAATAGCCAAAGCAATCTTGAGAACGAAAAACGGAGCTGGAGGAATCAGGCTCCCTGACTTCAGACTATACTACAAAGCTACAGTAATTAAGACAGTGTGGTACTGGCATAAAAACAGAAAGATAGATCAGTGGATCAGGATAGAAAGCCCAGAGATAAACCCACGCACATATGGCCAACTTATCTTTGATAAAGGAGGCAGGAATGTACAGTGGAGAAAGGACAGCCTCTTCAATAAGTGGTGCTGGGAAAACTGGACAGGGACATGTAAAAGTATGAGATTCGATCATTCCCTAACACCATACACAAAAATAAGCTCAAAATGGATTAAAGACCTAAATGTAAGGCCAGAAACTATCAAACTCTTAGAGGAAAACATAGGTAGAACACTCTATGACATAAATCACAGCAAGATCCTTTTGGACCCACCTCCTAGAGAAATGGAACTAAAAACAATGATAAACAAATGGGACCTAATGAAACTTCAAAGCTTTTGCACAGCAAAGGAAACCATAAACAAGACCAAAAGACAACCCTCAGAATGGGAGAAAATATTTGCAAATGAAGCAACTGACAAAGGATTAATCTCCAAAATTTATAAACAGCTCATGCAGCTCAATAGCAAAAAAACAAACAACCCAATCCAAAAATGGGCAGAAGACTTAAGTAGGCATTTCTCCAAAGAAGATATACAGACTGCCAACAAACACATGAAAGAATGCTCAACATCATTAATCATTAGAGAAATGCAAATCAAAACTACAATGAGATATCATCTCACACCAGTCAGAATGGCCATCATCAAGAAATCTAGAAACAATAAATGCTGGAGAGGGTGTGGAGAAAAGGGAACACTCTTGCACTGCTGGTGGGAATGTGAATTGGTACAGCCACTATGGAGAACAGTATGGAGGTTCCTTAAAAAACTACAAATAGAACTACCATATGACCCAGCAATCCCACTACTAGGCATATACCCTGAGAAGACCATAATTCAAAAAGAGACATGTACCAAAATGTTCATTGCAGCTCTATTCACAATAGCCCGGAGCTGGAAACAACCTAAGTGTCCATCATCGGATGAATGGATAAAGAAGATGTGGCACATATATACAATGGAATATTACTCAGCCATAAAAAGAAACGAAACTGAGCTATTTGTAATGAGGTGGATAGACCTAGAGTCTGTCATACAGAGTGAAGTAAGTCAGAAAGAGAAAGACAAATACCGTATGCTAACACATATATATGGAATTTAAAAAAAAAAAAAATGTCATGAAGAACCTAGGGGTAAAATGGGAATAAAGACACAGACCTACTTGAGAATGGACTTGAGGATATGGGGAAGGGGAAGGGTAAGCTGTGACAAAGGGAAAGAGAGGCATGGACATATATACACTACCAAACGTAAGGTAGATAGATAGTGGCAAGCAGCCGCAGAGCACAGGGAGATCAGCTCGGTGCTTTGTGACCGCCTGGAGGGGTGGGATGGGGAGGGTGGGAGGGAGGGAGATGCATGAGGGAGGGGATGTGGGAACAGATGTATATGTATGACTGATTCACTTTGTTATAAAGCAGAAACTAATAAAAAAAAATAAAATAAAATAAAAAAATAAAAAAATAAAATAAATAAAAATTCAGACAAATTGTTGAACAACGTTAACAGAGAGATGGATTTGGAGAATGAGCATTGCTCAACTTCTAGTTCTATAGTTTCAGGCAAGTCACAGCTCTCCAGCCTCAATTTTCTCATCTATAAATAGGAGCATTAGCACTCACTGACAATCTCATATGATCATTTTGTGGATCAAAAGACAAAATAAATATGAAAATAAATAAACTAAAATATATGGCTTAAAAAGGATATATTGGACTGTAGGCAATCAGAGAGAAGAGAATCTACCTGTCTCATTGTTAAATCCTCTGCAATGCTTATTATAATGCCTTACACATAGTTGGAATTTTAAAAGTAACTGTTAACTTCAATTGTTCCAGACACCCGCTTAAAGCTATGTGTCATGTGTTGCAAAAGCTGGTGCTTACTGGTATGCATTTGTCTAAAGGCCTAGAGGAGCAATAATGAACAAAGAAATCTGAGTCACAGGCCACTCTACAGCTCCGAGAAGACCTCTGTTGACTCCTCTGCAGGCCAGCTGGCTAAAGCACCATGTCACATTAGCACACAGGGATCCTATCTGGGCCCATGTCTCACTCTGGATAAATCAGGGTTCACTAGGAGGAAAACTTCCTGAAAAGCTTAAGCCATGCATAAGTGAATACCTGTTCATAAAGTGTGTCTTCTCTGAAGAAATCCTACAACTGTAGAATGTAGCTTTCATGTTATTTTAGGCATGCAAATGAGGGTGACTCAGGAATCGTTAGGGAAAAAAAGCATCCTGTGCCACAGTGGTTCTAAAACTGTAATTTCTAGGATACAAGGACTCCATAAAATGTGGTAATAGAGCTCCAAAAACCAGGCCCAGCGAATTTTAAAAGCCTAATTAAAATTGGACAATTGCTATTCAACACTTTTATTACATGTTCAGTAATATGTGGTCCTGAAATGTATATATGGAGAATTAAATAGCTTAATGTATGAGATCAAAGGGGGAAATGTCAAAAGGAAAAAGATTAGGAACCATTGGACCAGACACTATTTCTAATAGCTAAAAATTCAGTCTTCAATTAAAAATGTGGAAAAGAGTAAAGCTCTTATTACATCATTTAACAGAAGCTGATAAAGACTTCTGGTTCCCTTGAGACAGTGAAGAAGAAAACTTAGTCAAAAATTATGTCACACAGATCCAGAAAATGCCCCTTGTATTTAGGTTAGATGTCCCAAGACAGCTCAAAATTCAACTTTGCTTATCCAGGCACAGCCCTGTGGCTGGTAGTTCCACACCAGTTACTTGCAATACACAGATTGTCACTCGAATTTATGACTAAGGGGAGACATTTACCTCAATGGAACTAAAGTAATTTGTGGGCAGGAGATTTTTTGGACTTTAACCATTTGTCTCCTTGCCTTTAAGGACATGGTCATTCTAAAGGGATGGAGCAGATTGCCAAGGATGTTCTGAAGCAGATGCCTGTGGAAACTTGATCTACTAAGATTTACCAGGTAGCTCCATATGCAAATACATCCAATACAATGAAATGATTTTAATAAGGTTAAAATGTAAATTGTGAGTCAGATATGCAATATCTGCAACATGCAGCTTTACTTTTTAAAACTGAATTAAACTTTGCTCTCAAATTTCCATCCATCTAAAATGGTTAACTTCTACTATTACATTCTTGTCTACCCAGTCCAACTCAGTTATTCTTTAGCCATACTCAGGTAGTATTGTTTTAGAGAGTGTCCATATGGCTGTTTAATCACTTCTTGAAGAATAGTGTCTCAGAGTTTCTTCTCTTTCTTCCTAGCCTGGCCCTTCATTCTGGCAAAGATCTGAGTTTAGGAACGTGTGCAGAGAATGGGTTTGCCCACGTTCCAGGGAAGGAGCACACATCAGGTGCTTCCTGGTCTCATTGAGGTGTCTCTTCCTGACTGAGCTGAGGCTCTTTACTGAACACTGCCCTGGCACCTGCTGAGTCAAAAACTAATCCTGCCTGCACTTTGGGTTATTGTGCTAACTAACACTTACTACTGATGGTAGAGGAGACTGCCAAAGTCTACAGTCTTGGGAGGTCCCTAGACTCTGTAGGCTTTTTGTATTTACCTCTTTGTGGAAACAGTTTATCACCAATGACTGTCAATATCTTAGACTATTGTTAATGGAAATTTTGGAGAAATATCCAAGGATTCACATACACTTGTAAGAAATCATTCAGAGGGATCATTTGTACATCTTTTCATAGTTTCCCTCAGTAATAACACTTTTGCAAAACTATAGTATAATATGATAAACAGTATATTGCTATGAATATAATCCACCAATCTCATTGAGTTCCCCAGTTTTACTTGTATTCACATGTGTGTAAACATTAAGTTCTATACAATTTTATCATCTGTGTAGGTTCATGTATCCACCCCTAGAGTCAAGATGCTGAACAGTTCCAAAATCATAAGGGTCCCTTATGCTGTCCCTTTAGGTACCACACCCATTTCCCTCTCACCCACACCTCCCTACCTTTAGCACTGTGCGACCTCAAATTTGTCCTCCATTTCTAAAATTTATTATTTCAGAAATGTTATAAAGATGAAATCAAATATTATGTGACATTTTGGGTGCTTTTTGGTTTTATTTTTATCTTCTTTTTTGTTTTTTTTAGTTTTTGTTTCTTTGCTTTTTTTTGCTCAGCATCAATCCTTGGAGAGCAATTCAAATTGTTACGTGTACCAGCATTTCATTCTTTTTCATTGCTGAGTAGTATACCATCATATGTATATACCATCATTGGTTTAACCAGTCACACCAGGACATCTGGGCTAATTGCAGTTTTTGATTATTACTAACACTTATACAAAGTATTTGTGTCAACATAAGTTTTCATTTTTTCTGGGATTAATGACAAGGAGTACAATTTCTGGCTGTTATTGTATTTTCATATTTAGGTTTTTTTTAAGAAATTGTCTTAAGTATTTTCAAAAGTAACTGTACTATTTTACATTCCCAACAGCAGTGTGTACTTCAATTTTCCCATATCCTCACCAGCATTTGGAGTTGTAGCTGTTTTACATTTTAGACATTTGGAAGGTATGTAGACATGGCTTACTGTGGTTTTAACTTACATTTCCCTAATGATTAATGATAATGAACATCTTTCCATGTGCTTATTTTCCATCTATGTATCTTCTGCATTGAAATATGTTCATGTATTTTTTCCATTTATAGTTGCATGGTTTGATTTTAACTGTTGAGTTTTGAAAGTTTTATATTCTAGAGTTTTGAAAGTTTTTTTTATATTCGAGATACTAGTCCTTTGTCAGAGATGTGGTTCTCCTACTCTGTGGCTGCGATTCATTCTCTTTACATGGGCTTTCACATAGCAAGGTTTTTAATTTTGTTAGGATCCAATTTACTGACTTTTTATCTATGGCTCATGGTTTTAGTGTTATGTCCAATGTTTCTTCTAAATTTTTATAGGTTTACATTTTACATTTTAAATCTATATTCCATTTTGACATAATTTTTGTATAAGGTGTGAGATTTTGGCTTTTTGAACCACAGATGTCCAATTGCTCCAGAACCATTGGTTGAAAAGTTGATCTTTCTGGTACTTAATTGCTTTTGCAATTTATCAAAATCAGTTGGGCATATTTCAGTGGTCAATTTCTAGTTTCTCTCTTCTGTTCCACTGATCTGTGTGTCTAGCCTCCTGCCAAGGCTATACTATTTTGATCACTTCAAGTACATATGAAGCTTTAATTAGCAATGCAAGTAATTGCTCTCACTTTATTCTTTGCCAAGATTGTTGTTCTGACTATCTTATGGCCTGTGCCTTTCCATGCGCATTTTAGAATAAGTTTGTCTATGTCTTTAAAAAATATTTGCAGGGAGTTTGATAGGAATTGTTTTAAACCCACAGATGACTTTGGTGAGAATTGACATCTTTACTATGTTCAGTGTTCAATCCATTAAACATATACAACTCTCCATTTATGATCTTTTATTAGTACCTTGTAATTTTCAAAAAACAGATTCTGTACATGTTTTGTTAAGGGTATTACCTAAGTATTGCATTCTGTGGAGAAGCTATAAATTTGTACTGTGTTTTTAATTTTGGTTTCTTCATGTTTATTGTTAGGATACAGAAATGTATATGTATTAATTATGTAATCTGTGACCTTGCTGAACTCACTTACCAATTTCAAGCTTCAGACTACAAATATGCTTAAATTTGAGAAGACTATTTTGAAAGGCAGAGCTAAATATTGAATATTTTATTCCTATCTGTAGTCATCCTTTACCAGGAGTCATAAAAATTTTTAGTTTAATGGGTACAGAGCAGGATGACAACTCAGAATAATTAGTGGATTACTGAAAATGAAAATACTTTGGTTTAATAAATTCCTATTATCTCTGTGACACACTAACGGGTCTGGCAGGAACATTTTCCATTCATCCTTATTAATTGAAATGTGCAAGACAAACAAGAATGGAGACTGCATTGAGACTTTATTTTTATGACACAAGCTAGACTTATCAGAAACTCCAGAACTGAATCACATTGATTTCTCATATAACCATGCAAGATTGTGAGCACAGACTGACCAGTGTAGTATGTAGGTTGACTGATTGTGTATTTCTCCCAAGATAAATTGACAATGGAAGAAGCACTAGAAGCATGTTTTCTAGATGAAAGATTGCCAAATTTTCTGTAAGGATTCAGAAAGTGAATATTTTAGAGTCATGGGCCCTTCTGTTTCTGTGAAAACTACTTAGCTCTGCCACTGCAGCACAATAGAAATCACAGACAATATATAAATGAATGGCTATGGCTGTGTGTCAATATAACTTCATTTATAGGCACTGAAATTTGGATTTTATATAATTTCCACATGCCATGAACGTTATTATTCTTTTGATTTTTCAACCATTTAAAAATTTCAAAATCACTCAACTCCAAAGCTGTACAAAAATAGACGGTGGGCTGAATTTGACCTATGGGCCCTAGCTTGCCAACCCTTGGTCTAGAGCCATAAAACACTGAGTCTCCCTGAGAATCCTTAACACTGTATTGCAAAAAAAAAAGCAATGTATCTTCTGTTAGTACTCTAGCCAATATTTTTTCATCTCATTAAAATACAAAGACATGTGTACATAAAAAAACAAAAACATGTCTCTTACTAGTTAAAACATTTTGTTAACTGACTGCATAAGAATATTGTGTATATCAAGGGACACTGAAATTCAGTCATAATGGTTTTATCATTTTTACACTATTTTAGTGATTCTTTCCTTTTAAATTCTGAAAATAATAAGCTACATAATTTTTTGATAAGAAACAGCCAACAAAACTAGATTTTGCCTTAATAAAGAATGGCTGCTCTAGGGCTTCCCTGGTGGCACAGTGTTTGAGAGTCCGCCTGCCAATGCAGGGGACATGGGTTCGTGCCCCGGTCCGGGAAGATCCCACATGCTGTGGAGCGGCTGGGCCCGTGAGCCATGGCCGCTGAGCCTGCGCGTCCAGAGCCTGTGCTCCACAACGGGAGAGGCCACAGCAATGAGAGGCCTGCGTACCGCAAAAAAAAAAAAAAAAAAAAAAAAAAAAAAAGAATGGCTGTTCCAGCAATCTCAATAAAACACAGATGTTCAGTAATCTGCTTCCTTGACAAGTACACCTTTCTCTTTAGTGAAACCAAGCAGAATCTGTTAAACCAATTTTTCCATAATGTACTTCTGAAATTTAGTGTTTAGTTTTAATTGGTAAACCTATCTAGTGATTACTATGTGTTAGACACTGTGCTAGGTTCTTGAATTCAAAGAGCAAGAGGAAGTGGTTTCTGCTTTTACCATAATGTGCCAACCTAATTATTTGTTATAGTTATGAATACATATAATCAGAAATACAAAGACTCACAGTCAGAAGCAGATATAACAGAAAACGGAGATAAGATAAAGTAAGTGGAAGAGGGATCATGAAAGTAATGCCCATGCAGAACTATGAAGAAGGAATAAATATTCTTCAGAATGAGCTAGAGGAAGATCCCTTCAGGCATAGAAAACTGATGGACCAAGCCCTGGAACTGGGCCACCTGATGTCCTCAGGGAATACAGAGGATAGACATAAGTGTGCTGGTTTAACATCTTCAAATTGCAAAATCCAAGTCCATTCAAAATTTTAGTACACAAGGTTTAAAAATATTTTCAGAAATATTCAGGATAAATTTCTCCTTTCTCTTAAGAACACACATAGTAGCACTGGTAGCTCAGGGTAGATATAAGTAAAGTCAAGTAGACTGACTCTCTAAGTGAAAGTCATCCTGCATTATAGTACTTCAAGAAATCTCAGCACTGGTAAAAAGACTCAATTAGTATATAAAATTTAAAATAATAGTGTACACAGGTTCTTGGTTTCACTGGGCTTCTGGATTTGATTTGGAGGTATTAAATTAGCTTAAGCTCAGGAGGAGAATGCAAGACTGAGGCACTAAATACAAATATCCACTTAGACTTCAAAAACGTCAACGAAGATATAAAATATGGTCTTTGTTAGTAAACTGTCAGTAGAAAACAGTTACATATTGCTTCAGTTGGAAAAAAAGAAAATTCTAGGAGGAAACAAAACAGTTTTCTAGAAGGAAATATATTCAAATAGCACAGTATGGTCTTAACAGTGAGTAAACCTGGGCTGGAATCCAGATCTACAACTAATAAATGTGATAATCAACAAGCATGATACTTAGTTTCTCTGCACCTTCCTTATTTGCAGAAACACCTACCTCATAAACATGTTGTACAAATTAAACAGGATTGTGTTTGTAAAATAAGTAGCACAGGCAATGTGGTCAAGATGGCAAAGAAGGAAGACCCTGAGCTCACCTCCTCCCACAGGCACACCAAAATTACAACTATTTACAGAGCAACTATTGATGAGAACAATCTTAAGACAAGGAGAAGAGATTTGCTAGAACTAAAGATATAAGAAGGAACCATAACGAGATGGGTTGGAGGGGCAGAGACAAGATACAACAAAGATCCACGCACTTGAGTAGGCAACCAACAAACAGGAGGATCATCACAATTACAGAGGTTTTCCCCAAAGAGTCAGGGGTCCAAGCTCCACATCAGGCTCCCCGGACCTGGGGTCCTGAACAAGTAAGATGAACCCCCAGAATGTCTGACTTTGAAGGCCAACAGGGCTTGCATATGGCAGAGCCGAAGGGCTATAGGAAACAGAGACTCCACCCTTAAAGGGCACATGAAAATCTCACATGCTTCAAGACCCAATGCAAGGGCAATAATTTGAGAGGAACCTGGGTCAGACCTACTTGCTGATCTTGGAGAGCCCTCCAGAGAGGCAGGAGGCAACTGGAACTCCACCTAAGGATACAGACTCTGGCAGCAGCCATTTGGGATCGCTTGTTCTACCATAAAAACATTGGTAATGGTAACCACCATTTTGGAGTACTCCCTCTAGTGAATGAGCACAAAGGGATTACTCACACACCAGCTGGTTGGCACCACTCCTGGGACATGCCAATCCAAGAAGCCAGCCATGCAGGGACCCAGCCCTGCCCACCAGTGGGTCAGCAACAGCTATAGGCCCAGCCATGAGCTGCTCAGCCAGCTGCCCCAGAACCTAGCCCTGCATATCAGTGGGCTGCCACCAACTCCAGGATCCCCAGACCCCATAGTCAGCCATGCTGGAATACAGCCCCACATGCCAGTGGGCTGGCACCAGCCCCCAGACACTCAGGAACCAGCCCCATCCACCAGCAGGCCAACACCAGCCCCTGGACCAATGACCAGTGCTAGGACTTCCTGGGACCTGCTGCCAGATATGCTGGGAGCCCCACCCACCAATAGCTGGCAGCCTTCCCACAAGGCAGGGCCTGGCAGCCAACTAGGGTGGGGGCCAGCCTTGACAACCAGCCCACCCACAGTATCAGACCTAATACAATAGAAGAGCCCATGCAACGTGCATGGGGGCACCCCTAGAACATATAGTTCTGGTGACCGGAGAGGAGTATGCTGTGGGGACCCACAGGACATCTCTTACATAAGGCCACTTCTTCAAGATCATGAAACATAACCAACCCACCAAATACATAAAAACAGAATTAGGCAAAATAAAACAACAGAAGAATATGTTCCAAATGAAGGAACAAGATAACCCCGGAAGAAAAACTAAGTGAAGTGGAGATAAAGTAAAGCTACCCTATAAAAAATTCAAGTAATGATAATAAAGATGCTCAAGAAATTCAGGAAAAGAATGAATGAACAGAGTGATAACTTTAATAAAGAGTTAACAAGAAGAACCAAACAGAGCTGGAGAATACCGTACTGGAAAAAAAAGTTTACATCAACAACAGAAGGCATCAACAATAGATTAGATGGTACAGAGAAACAGATCAGTGAACTGGAAGACAGAGTAGTGAAAATCACCCAAGCGGAACAGAAAAAAGAAAAAATAATTTTTTAAATGAGGACAGCTTAAGATACCTCTGAGACAACATCAAGCATACTAACTTCTGCACCTTTTCCAAAAGGTGAAAGAGAGAGAGAAAGGTGCAGAGAAATTATTTGAAAACATAATAGCTGAAAACTTCCCTAACCTGGGAAAGAAAATAGACATCCAGGCTAGGAAACACAGAAAGTTCCAAACAAGATCAACCCAAAGAGACCCACAACAAGACACATTGTAATTAAAATGGCAAAAAATGAAGAGAGAATCTTAGAAGCAGCAAGGGAAAAGTAAGTAGTTACATAAAAGGGAACTCCCAAAAAACAATCAGCTGACTTTTGAGTGAAAACACTTCAGGCCAGAAAGGGGTGGCATGACATATGCCACTGTGATGAAGTAAAAACCTACCAACGAAGAACCCAGCAAGGCTATCATTCAAATTCAAAGGAGAGATAAACTTTTACAGAGAAGCAAAACCTAAAAGAGTTTGACACCACTAAACTAGCTTTATATGAAGTGTTACAAGAACTTGTCTAAGTGGAAAAGGAAAGACCATAACAAGAAATACAAACATTAGAAAAATCTCATTGGTAAAGGCAAGTATATAGTAAAGTAGTAGATCAACTATATATGAAGCTGGTAAGAAGGTTAAAAGACAAAAGTAGTAAAATTATCTATACCCACAACAGTTAAGAGATTTAAAAAACAGAAAGATGCAAAATATAAAGTCTAAAACATTAAATGTGGTGAAGGAGAGCCACTATGGAAAACAGTATGAAGGTTCCTCAAAAAATTAAACTAGAAGTACCATACAATTCAGCAATTCCACTTTTGAGTATTTTTCCAAAGAAAACAAAAATACTAATTTGAAAAGATGTACGCACCCTTATGTTCATTGCACCATTACTTACAATAGCCAAGATATGGAAGAAACCAAAATGACCATCAATAAATGAACAGATAAAGAAAAATTGTGTATATATATATATATATATATATATATATATATATATATATGGTATATTACTCAGTCATAAAAAAGAATGAAGTATTGCCATTTGTGACAACATGGATGGACCTAGAGGGTATCATCCTAAGTGAAACAGTCAAACAGAGAAAGAAAAATATCATATGATTCACTTATATGTGGAACCTAAAAAACAAAACAAATGAATAAACATAACAAAACAGAAACAGACTCCTAGATACAGAGAACAGACAGGGGGTTGTCAGAGGGAAGGGGGTGGTGAGGGGATGAGTGAAATAGATGAAGAAGATTAAAAGGTATGAACTTCCAGTTACAAAATAAATGAGTCATGGGGATGAAATGTACATCAAAGGGAATATAGTCAATGATATTGTAAGAGATTTGAATGGTGACAGATGATAACTAGATTTTTTGTGGTGAACATTTTGTAATGTATAGAAATATTGAATCACTGCCTTGTGTACCTGGAACTAACATAGTATTGTCAGTCAAGTATACTTCAATAAAAATAAATAAATAAAAATTAAAATAAAATAATTAGTTCAGTAGGTTTTTAGTAAATGGCATTTACAACCACGTAATTCCCTAAAGTTGTACATCCCAGAAAAATCAAGGATTAACTAGTTCTGAAGAAGAGCTCAGGCTCTTTGGCCTCCTATAAGCCATGTGGGATCGAAATGAAAACAGGGTATATTCTCAGCTAATTAGGAGGGTCTGTATTAGAAATTAAACGGTGGAGAATTGCTAAGAAAACTTTACAATTTTCCTTTACAACCCAAGATTACACAATATTTCAGTGCCGGAAAATGAGGAGTCTTCCACATTTTTCCTCACTGTTACATCTTTGCTGCATTCCATGTTTTGCTGCAGCAAAAATAGAGAGGTTAAAGGCCTGGCAACACAATTCAGATTGATAACCAGCCCAGGGGCAGAAGTCTGCCTTGTCAGAGACAATGCTCTCACCCTTAGTTTTGAGATCAAACTCAGGTCTCAATGTCTTGATTTAAGAGAGATCAATAGCACCTGGGAGGGAGGAAGGGAAACATCTTTCTCCTTAAGATTCTCCTTCTCTCTCTGGAGTTACTGAGTTTTCATCTTGTGTGTATTTTCCAGTTGCCAAAATGTTCGTACAGAACACAAAGCAGGTGAGTAAAAGCAACCACCTCTTGGAGTTCTTTCCATGGAGGCTGCCTCTGAAACAAGCTGTCCATAGTTGAGTAAAAGGTTATTAAAATAATTCCATCACCACCTCTCAATAAGAGGCCCTAGCCCTCTTCAGCACTAACCAGCACTGCAGAGTGACCCATAGGAAACCTGACTGTGTGGCCATGATGCCTGCATAGAGTAGGAGAGTTACATGTCTTTCTCTTTCAGCAAGGGCCAGATGACTACTTCATTCATGTCTCAAAGAAATTCCAAAAACATTAAAAAATCCAACACCCAAGAACTAATTATGCAAGAAATATGTTTCTGGGTAAACTTAGAGAACATTATAAAAATTAGAGTCTAGTAGAAAAGTGGTCCACTTCTCAGCTTCACCAGCTAAATGACCTTAGCCAAACAAATTAAAAATTGAAATGTCAGTTTCCTCAGCTGTAAAACGCAGAGACACCATGTTCCTACCTGTTAATACAAACTACAAATTATAAAGGATATTATGATTGGTACTTCCTCATCAAATATAAAGGACAAGAAAGCAAGAAAGTGTACTAAGCATAAAACCCCTGTATTTCTTCATTTTAATACACATACAAGTTACACCATTAAGCTGCTTAGTTGCAAAGAAGTGCATGCATTCTACAACAGATGAAATTGGGCATTTTTTGTTGTTCTTAAGCTTTTCTTGGCAAATCAATATTTCTACCCACATGGCTGGTGATAGGCATTTCTCTCCTAGGCTTTGAGTAAAACAATGGAAAACTCTATTGAACTAAAATGCTATCTCCTCGAACTGATAGACTCCCCCAAAGAAGTTGTAGCTTCATAATAATATAATGTATCCAGACGAGTAATGAAAACTTCATCATTTAGACTCTCCTTAAATGACATTTGATCTCTGAATAAAACTATTGAAAATATTCAAATTTTGCAGCTATTTGGAGAGTGGAAGTAACACTGAAGAATATATAAAAATCAAATGAACTGCCAGAAACGTCCCAAAATATTTCACACACTGGATAAGTGGTAAAAATACAACACTCCTGATCATTTAATAAAACCAACAGTGTCTTGGGTCTGTCAAATAACCAGTTGGTCAATCAATATTTTCCAAGCGTCTAGTACATGCCTAGTACATGAGATGAAATATCGAATGAATATAATATTAATTCTTGCTAACAAAATATATAAGCTCTAGAGGACAAAGAAATGTATAGCATGTTTCCTGTGATACTAAAGAAAAACCTAAAGAACTAATAATTTTGATTATGTGACAAATGCAAGCAAACAGAGCTAGCTCCCTTATTCAGGCCAAGGCAGGAAATTTGGTGGCCAACTAAACCTGACCCTCAACTATATTATTAGTATTATTTTCCCACAAAATAGCCACAAAAAGTTCCTATGACCTTGTCACAATTTCTTTGTTAAATTAATGGAAGCATCCTTCCCAATGAAAACCCCATGATATCTACTTGAGGGGAAGATAATTCTGATCTGCCAGCTGCCTATCATGGCTCATCTAGATGCTGAGTAAGCAAATGAAGGGAAACTGACCTTGGTGTCTCTGACACAAGTAACAAAGCTCAGACTCCTGCTGCCATGTCTGCATGATTAGATTTATCCATCTAGAGCAGTGAGACTGAGTCACAGGTCCGAGAGCCTCCTCTCCTCAGTTTAATAATACCCTACTTCGTTAGACACCAGGGTGTGCTGCAGAGATAACTGGAGGACAAGAGATGCCAGGAAATTATTGTTTTTACTGGGGAGGACAAAGAATGATTATTATGACCTAAGTGCCCTATAGGATCATAAAAACACTTTCAAATTGAAAGACTGCTTATATAAACCCTACACAAAGGCATGTACAGGAGATTTAATCAAGGTACTAGAAGAAGGAGGCTTTGTTTTAATGAAAGCCTATTAGCTGAGACGCATATGCTTCAGGTTTCCTTCAAAATGGAAATAGGTATATGTAATACACCACCATCGTCAGAGTAATATAGCTTTGTCCCTTTTCCCTTTGCATTTTAAGTGCTGCTGTCAAACATGGCTGAACTGGGCTTGTTAGCTTTTAATTCGCTTGAGAGACCATTGGCAATCTTAACCATTTTAAAGACATGCTATATCACAAGTATGGTTTTCCAATTAGCTGGGATGCTGGATCAGATTCAGGAGCTCCACCCAAAATCAATTTTACAATTGCCAAAGCCAATTGCCAGGGGCAAAAGAATCTGTATGATTTAAAGATTTTATAGTGTCAGTAAACCCTAGAACGTTTACAGCTTCCTCTAATTGGACAACCTATACAGAAATCCCTCTTCTCACCAACCTGAAAATGATACATTTAAAACATGATATAGAGCATTTTCTCTCTAAAATATAATACAAAAATTAGCTAAATAGATATACCAACTATACATTTTTTTAAAAATGCTAACTGACTGGGAACATCTTCAAATTAACAAATAATAGATGAAAACTGGTTGGCTAGCCTGTTAATACTAACATGAGCCAAGTATTCTTCCACGCAGTAAGTTCTGTGATTAAAATTCAATAGTGTTAAAAAAAAATTCAATAGTGTTTACTATTGTATTTCCAGGAACTATAACATCTATAGAATGTTAATATACTCTAAACATTTATATTGTAATTATATTGAATTTGACTCATTTACTTAAATCCTCAAAGTATTTCATTGCTAGGAAAGTAGGATAAACCTTTAATACAATATTTTTTTTTATTTAGTGATATATCAGGTGGCCTAATTCTCACCTAAAAGGATTTTTACATTTTTTTTCTATTCCTTGACTTCCACCATTTCAGCTAAACTTTAGACTCTGCCTTGCCCACTACCACAATTTTCATTTTGACCTATGGAAACCCTATTGAATTTCAATGCCTAGCTTAAATTTTTTTAAAAGTGCTTTTTCGCAAGAAAGCTATCAAAGTAACTACTAAGGTTTAGCCCATATGGTACTATTAATAGCCATTTAGAAAGGAAATTATAAATCTAAAATATCAATGTAATTTTTTTTACTCTCTACAAGAGACTCACTTTATTATTTTTGTGTAGGTCTAAGTTGTATAATAATGATTTGATATATGCATATTTTGCAAAAGGATTACTGCAACAGGGTTAGTTTAACCCCTCCATCACCTTACATAATTACCTCTTTTTTTGTAATGAGAACATTTAAGACATACTCTGTTAACAACTTTCAAGTATATAATACAGTGTTGTTAACTACAGACACCATGGTGTACATCAGATCCTCAGAATATATTCCTCTTTTAATTGGAAGTTTGTACTTTTTGACCAACATCTCCCCCATTTTCTCCACCTCACAGCTCCTGTAAAATTATGTGTGCATGCCTATTACTCACCATAGGGGTGAGGTGTATGGTGCTGGTGACGGAACCAAAGCCAAATGAGGCTGTAGCTGGGTCACCCAGGGGTACAGAGCTGTTTCTAGGTTTATAGCTGGGACAATGGTAAGCAAATCAGCAGCCTGGATGCGGATCTCTCTTCTCAAAATGACTCTCCTTGTTGCAGCCTCCTTGGACTGCCCTGAAGTTTCACAGTCTCCTACCTCAATTCCACAGTTGCCACAAAAGCACTTCTGTCTGTGGATGAATGTCAAGTTATTGTTGTTGATGGGGGGATACAAGTGAGAAATGTCTTACTCAGACAACTGGCTGACATCACTCCTCAGATGTGCTACTTCTAAATTGAACCTCCAACAATATAAAAATGAGTGACTATCATCCCAGAGCCTTGGTACTAAATTGTTGGCTATTAGGACAAAGAAATCTGAGATGTCAATGAGGGTCATGGGTACCCTTAGTGGGTCCCATGTTGCTCCCCAAGCTGCCACTTGATTTATTCTATGTAGGGTTATTAATAATATGAAACATCCAAATAGAGTATTGGAAACAGCACACTCTCCCACTGTCATGACTACCATCACTATTTATTCAGCTTAGTTAAGTTTATAAATAAATACTAAACACCTTAGTTAAGTTTATAAATAAATACTAAACAAAACTTTTCTGATAAAACTAAATCACTTTGTATTGTCAGAGACATGACTACATAGAATGAGAGGAGTCGTCATAGTTACTGGATCAATCAATCAATCATGTGGTGAGTTATGAAAAGATTGACTGTGAACTAATGTATCTCTTCATGAAAAATTGCACAGCTTAGTTATACACAAGACTGCAGCCTTTCAAAGAGTTACCTTATAAAGCTATATTCTTATTCCAATGTAATTTACATTGTTCAGAATACCATCCTAAATCTCTTTTTGGCTTTGCCTCCTAAACCAGCCTCATTATATTTTAACCACATCTAGATATTCAGTCACCTATTTCCCAACTTGATCTCCTATTTTATAAGAGTGAATCTAAAAGATTTTGGCAGTTTCCTACAATCAAATTCACTTTTACTTATTAAAATAATTTGGCATCCCTGATTGTGTGTAAAATGCTCTTTGCTATATATCTGCTCCTCTCCTAAACAGGAGGTACGTGAAATTAAGGACTTTAGAGGATGGAGCAAGAAAGATAAGTGACAATGTATCAGTTGGACCTAAATGTACACAGGTCACCCTTAAGGGTCTGGAATACAAGAGACAAAGATTTAAGCAACACTTATTTTTTTATCAAAGACAGTACCGAAGGAAGCACCTGCTCTGACTTGTCATTTAGAAAATGAAAACTTGGAGGAATTCCTTTTTATCTCCCCTAGATCTATTGTGACTCTGTCAGTGAAAAGAGGGAGTGTTGGGGAGTGTTCCTGAGAATGCCTGTGAATGCAGCAAATGCTTACCCCACACTGAATTGAAGACTGAGAGCTTAAATGAGAGAGAGGGACTCGAGGCCTCAGCTGTTTGCTACTACAACAGACGACAGTGTTTAAGAACATAGAATAACTCATAAATTCCAGTATACATAGTTAATTCTTTCACTTCTTTTACAGAGAAAGTTTTTTAACCCAAACTAATCAGGTCTTCTTCTCTAAGTGCAAACTAGTTCTTGATTATTTAGAAAGAGAATCAGTATTCAGAGAGATAATGCCTCCATATAGGACTATGCTGTTTAAATTTAGCAAAACATCTTGCTTTTATCACTGAACATATTCAGACCAACAAAAAAATTCCCACATTTTCAAGTACACAGTTATTCTAAAAGTGGAAAAAATTTTGATGCTGTAATTGTGAAAAATATATTCAGTAGAGGCATTTTCAAAATGTTCAGACCAATAGAAGCCCCATGGGACTAAATTGATTTCTGAGGTAATGTTTAAGGGCAGTGAGCAAGTTGGTGGTTACTTGTTATAAAATGTCTTATGACCTCATACTATATCTTTAATTACATTCATTCTTTGGTTAAAGACACTACTTCTAGAATCTCAGTCAATAGCAGGGAATTGTTTTGTGGCTTCCTCTTTGGCAGCAAACATGGTCACACTGAATAAAAGTGATCACTGACTGGTTAACAGCATCAACTGGGAGACACAAAACTAAAATAAACTATTTTTGGTGCTATTCTTATATAAAATTGTAACACTGAAGCATCAAAATTTCCTAAGGAGATACAAAACAAATTTTGAAGGAGATGAGTTTTGGTTCCATAATATCTCCTGAAAGATGAGAGATGATAGATAGATAGATAGATAGGCAAATAGCTTGATAATCCATCAACACCAGAGTTCCACTTTATTATACCATAAAATATCTCCAGACTTGTGCTTCCTTCCATGGAGTTTTTGCTTTCCCAACTACTTAGTTGCTTATAATCATGTGCATGGTCTAAAATAGCTTGTTGTGTAAAGTATATAGAAGTGTATTAAAGCAAGAATGTTATTGAAAAATAACATAAACGGGTACAAAGTTGTGGTGCAAAACACATGCCTAAGAGCTTGAGACAAAGCAAAGTGAATGACTGAAGAAGCAAGTTTAGTCTTAAAGAGAAGGAGATGGTTCCTTTGCAAAGTTCCTCTTGTCTGACTGCAGAGGAATCTTTAGAGAACTGGCACTTTCCTTTCCTTTCATCCACCTTCATTTCCTTGTGTCCACGTGAAGTCTAAGGATAGTGTCATAATTCAAACATCATTATTGCTCCCCTTATCACTCTTTACTAGACTTGAACTAAGTTCCCAATGGTGGAAGATCAGTGTGAGAATTTGGAAAGCTTGGGTTACCGTACCAGAAAAATGTAATGGCTAAATCTGTTACCAAACGCATCTCCCCACTTAGGGATATCTGTATATAAATAGAATAGCTTATATAACCTTGCCTAATAGCTGCCTATTGAGTGGGCTTTATACAGAAGAAACTAGAGAAGGAATACTCGGGAAAAGGAGTGTCTCTTTGAACTTTCAAAAGTATTTCCATTTCACAAACACAAATTCAAATACAAATTGTGAGTTGGTCACTTCTGCAACTGAGACAAGGGTAATTAGAAGAACAGAATACATTTCTGGGCTCATCCCTTTAAAATAGTAACCCAAACACAAAGCCATCATGGATGCAACCCTGTGCCTGTTACTAAACCTGCCTGGTCATCCATTCCCTCTTCTGCAAATAAGAGGCAAATAGTATTACCTAAAGCATATGTTTGTGTTAAGGATTCAGTGAGTGAATCCAAATAGGGCACTTTGTCTGGCACATTGTAAGGACTCCATACAGGACAGAGAAAGTGAAAAGGTGGAGGGAGACACCAGCAGAAGGGGGAGAAGGAGGAAGAACAGGTCACTGGCAATTCTACCAGAAAAGAAGGAGGCCTTTAATGCCTCCACAAGATCCCTTGTGGGATTCATCCTAACACTCTTGATCAACATGCTCTTCTCCCTCGATTCTGATTCCAGGAACTCACAACCTTAGCTGTGCGTTAGAATAGCCTGGAAGACTTAAAATCCTGCTGCCCAGGCTGCCCTTCAAACCAGTGAAATCAGAAACCCTGGCATGCAACCCTGGCAGCAGGAGTCTGTAAATCTCTATAGGTGATTCCAACATGAGCTAAGGTTGAGAACAATTACTCTGTTCCATCCTCATCTTCATATTCTTAGCCAACGTTAGTTGAGTTCTCATTGGCTCTGGTGTAGCACTTTAAGCCCAGTGAGTCTAAAACATGCTGGAAAGAATTTTTTTTTAATGACTATATTCTTTTAGCAAAAGAGAAGTGTATGTACGAAAACACATACATTCTTGGCATTGTTAGGTATGTTAGGCTTATTTTTAAAAAGAGGAGCCAAGTTACCCCATAACATATTGACTCACAAATAAAAATGTCCTCCCTTATGGGGAGAAGAATATATAATATGATGTGGAGCTCAATGTCAGCCTAATCTTTAAGGTTTATATGCACTTCCAGGAGAAGAAGTTTCAAAGTCCGGACCTATAGGGATTTTTTCAAATGCTGCTTCAATAAAACCTTGCCCTGGATCACTTAAATGCTTGAATGGAAAGTGGCTGTTTATGGTAAAATTATGTGCCGTAAAACATACTCGTAAAACTACACGATCAAGCAAGAGTTCTCAGAATCTCCTCTCAGAAATATCATATGCAAATTTTTGTTTCGCTTGATGCTGATTTGAGTAAAATTTATTTCTATCATCAATTAGAGAAATGCAAATAGATCTGAGTTTTGAAAGCATGTTTAAAAAGAAAAAAGAAAAACACTACCTACCTGAGCATGACAGAAAAAAAAGATTTATCTTTCCATTATGTTACCACAATGGGAAAATGGTTACAATTATGAGCAAGCCCTTTAAGGTAATAAATGAATTTTTCATAAGATATCATTTTTTACTAGCTGTTATAATCATTTACTCCTTATTGTGTTCTCCAACTTGCCAATAACATCATTTTAACATTCTTATGCAACAAGCCATGTTCTACTATGTGGCCTAATATTTCATTTTAATATCTATTCATTTTCAACAGCTCGGGCTCTCTGAGGCCTTGCAGAAGCACTCTGTCTCTGGTGAGGTGTCAGTTTAAGTGTGATGTATTATTCAGCTTGGTAAAGGAGGTGTAACCTCTCAGTGGCAATCATGAGAATCACAGGGAAAGAAGTGCACAAACATCTGGGACCCAAAAGTCATTTCACTGGCTAATAGTGTCTGGGCTTTGCTAATGGATCTTATTTAAAGTGCAGGACACAATTTACACATTTTTTAAAACCGTATACAACTAAAAAGACATTCCATTTCAATTACAGTATTGTACATAGTGCAGAAAGCAAGGTCCCCAGTGTGACTTGCTGATAGCTATGAAGCTGGCATCTCAGGGGAGGCAGCCGGGAGCACGGCCCAAATCCCACTGTCTTCTCAAGACCAAATGCTCAGTATTCATCCTAACAGATGTAGGTGAGTGCCCTGGCTGTCGTCCTCATATAACAAGACAGTACAGTAGAGGGTTAAAAACACAGGCTGTGGACTCAGAAAGACCAAGGCAAAAATCTGACTTTGTGACCATAGGCAGATCCCTTCTCTATGCCTCGGCTTCCTCATCAGGTACATGGTATTATTGCTCAAAATATTTGCTGCTCCATCCTGGGGGAGAATTATACTCTCTTACCTCATTGTCTTCAGGCTTGGATGTGTGTCTTGCTTCGGCCAATGACATGTCAGATAAGGTGGCATGTGCCATTTTAAAGCAGTAGCATTAAGAGCCATAACATAATTCCACCATGATCTCTCTTACCTGTACCATGAGACTCGGGATGTCCTGGATGGAAGCTGCTCCCTTTACCAGGTTCCATGGAGCAAGACTGCTGCTCACGATGTCTTAGACAACTCTGTGGATATAAGCCCAGACTGAGTTATACATCTCATATATGATGGGGATAATGATAGTACTTAACAAGCTAGGCTGTGTGAGCACTAAATGAGAAAATACCCATAAAGAAATTATAAAGTGTCTGGCACACGGAGAGCATTCAATCTTACCCATTGTTACTACCGGCATACCTCAGAGGTATGGTTCCAGACTACCATAAGAAAGTAAATATCACAATAAAGTGAGTCACACAAATTTCATGGTTTCCCAGTGTATATATGTTATATTTACACTACACTGTAAATCTATTAAGTGTCAATAGTATTAGGTCTAAATAAAATGTACATATCTTAATTTTAAAATATTGCTAAAAAATGCTATCATCTGAGCCTTCATCGAAGTTATAATCTTTTTGCAACAGTAACATCAAAGCTCACTGATCACAGATGACCATAACAAATATAATCATAATGAAAAAGTTTGAAATATTGCAAGAATTACCAAGATGTGACACAGAGACACAAACTGAGCAAACGCTGTTAGAATAATGGACCCAATAGACTTGCTCAACACAGGGTTGCCACAAACCTTCAGTTTGTAAAAAAACACAATATCTGTGAAGTGCAATAAAGTGAAATGCAATAAAACAAGCTGTGACTGTATTAACATCACAAATATATCTAAGTCAAAGATGAGGTTGTAATGATGATAATATCTGCACTCTACAAGGATGAGACTTTTATCCCTTCTTCACAAAAAGTCACAAACTTCAGTTATGTGTTCTGTCCTACTCATCCACATGAGAACTGCTAATCCACTTATATTCATTCACTGATTAAATCATCTGTGACTAGATAGGACTGCCAGATTTAGCAAACTAAAATACAGGATCCTTGGTAACATTTTAATTTCAGGTAAACAAGGAACTTTTTTTTTCAGATAAGTATATCCCATGTAATATTGGGGACATACTGAGTTTTAACAAATGTGTTGTTTATCTGAAACTCAAACACAACTGGTGTCCTGTACTACGTTTGGTAACTATAAACTGGAAGAATGTGCATTCCTGGGCTGATAGTCACAACATGTCCTTCTTTCCCTCTTTTTCTTTAAACTTTTGGATCCTGAAATATGTCAGAAAAAACATTTGGAACGATAGACACATTTGATTGTAGAAATGTAATTGTGTTAGTACTGTGCACCAAAAGAAACAATAGGCCAAAGATCAGAAGACTTAGGTTTTAGTCCAAGTACTGTGACTAACTAGTTTTGCATTCTTCAATAGATCACTATACTTCTCTAAGCTTCAGTTTTCTCTAATGAGAAAAGTAGGAAAGTTGGATTTTAAATTTTCTAAGATATCTTTTTGTTTAAAATTTTAACAATCTTCAATGGGATATTTACAATGAAAACTTTCTATTTAAATTATAGGATTCCTTATAAAGCTTTCTAAAAAGAAGGGTATACAACCATGCCGATTAAGTCTTAGACCATTAAGGTCTGTTCTCCTTCCCAATTATAATTAACAACTGATTACATGGGCTTTCTCCATGCCAGACACTTTATAAATATTAACTGATTTAAACCTCATAATTGTTCTATGAAGCAAATACTACTAATGTATCCGTTTCACAGATGAAACTGAGACCAGATGAAACTGAGACTAAATAACTTGTTAGGATCCCACAACATGTGTGGAAACCTGAGAATTTGAATCCAAGTAATCTGGCTTTACCTCCTCTGTAAGATAATATCACATACATAAGCATAAAACCAAACTAATAATAAGGGCAAGCCTTTAATAATAATTGTTTTTTGGAGAAGAGCGGGGAAGTTCTAGTTTGAACAACTGACCTTCAGTATAACTGAGTCACTCTGAGTGATAAAGAAGTACCTAGACCTAGGTGTTAAATAAATGCTGACAGATGAACATTTCAATTAGTTAATAAGGAAGCTTATAGTGAGTTGATTTCCCCTTTAGAGTTTTTAATATTTTGACTAAGTTGCATAGAAACTTTGAAATTGTATAGAAAAACTTTGCATGGCAATTACAGTGTATCACATGTTACAGTGATAAAATTGAGTTTTTGAAAATTCTCAAAGGGGCATCTATTTAGACCCGGTCACCATCTTTCATTGCATTTGAGCCACGAGCAACTGAAACAGTGGCCACTGGTGAATAGTTCTGTTTTCTGCCTTGGCCTTTGAGACGAGTGAAAGAGACACTCGGAAAAAGAAACGTAGAAGCTGTCTGGCCCAAGGTCCTTCTGGCTAAGTGGCAGAGTTAATATTTGACCCCAGAGTTCTGAAGTCCTTCATCTTTCCCCTATAATCTAAGGCAGGAGTCAGCTATGGGCCAAATCTGGCCCACCATCTAGTTTTGTATGACCTGCAATCTAAAGATGATTTTTACATCTTTATGTACTTGTACTTTAAATGGTTAAATGATGGCGTGCATAATATCTGTGATTCTTTCCTCTTGATCCACAAAGTCTAAAGCATTTACTATCTGGCTCTTCACAGAAAAAGTTTGCTGACTCCCAATTTAAGGCTTCAAGAGCTTTGCACAGTGCTGCCATTAGGAATATTAATGTAAGCCACATATGTAATGTGCAATTTTCTAGAAGCTGTATTTTTTAAAGGTAAACAGAAACAGATGACAATAGAAAAGATCAATAAAACTAAACGCTGATTCTTTGAAAAGATAAACAAAACTGATAAACCTTTAGTCAGACTCATCAAGAAAAAAAGGGAGAGGGTCCAAATCAGAAATGAAAAAGAAGTTACAAGCGACACCACAGAAATACATAAGGATCATATGACACTACTATGAACAACCATATGACAATAAAGTGGACAACCTAGAAGAAATGGACAAATTCTTAGAAAGGTACAATCTCCCAAGACAGAACCAAAAAGAAATAGAAAATATGAACAGACCAATTACCAGTACTGAAATTGAATCAGTAATTTTAAAACTCCCAACAAACAAAAGTCCAGGACCAGATGGCTTCACAGGTGAATTCTACCAAACATTTAGAGACAAGTTAACACCTAGCCTTCTCAAACCATTCCAAAAAATTGCAGAGGAAGGAACACTTCCAAACTCATTCTTTGGTGCCAGCATCACCCTGACACCAAGACCAAAGGAGCCACAAAAAAGAAAAGTACAGGCCAATATCATTGATGAACACAGATGTAAAAACCCTCAACAAAATATTAGCAAATCGAATCTAACAATACATTAAATGGATCATACACCATGACCAAGTGGGATTTATCCCAGGGATGCAAGGATTCTTCAATATATGCAAATCAAACAATGTGATATACCACATTAACAAATTGAAGAATAAAATCTATATAATCATTTCAATAGATGCAGAGAAAGCTTTGAACAAAATTCAACACCGATTTATGATGAAAACTCTCCAGAAAGTGGATATAGAGGGAACATACCTCAACATAATAAAGGCCATAAATCACAAACCCACAGCAAACATCATAGGCAACGGTGAAAAGTTGAAATTAATTTTAATAATATATTTAATTTAATCTGATAGATCCAAAATGTCATTTCAACATGCAATCAACATAAAAAACAACTGAGATATTTTATAATTTTTTCATAGTAAATCTTTGCAATCCAGTGTGTATTTTACTCTTACAGCACATTTCAACATGAACTAGCCACATTTGAAATACTCAGGGTCCATGCCAACCAGCGACAGCTACATCAGACCACAGAGGTCCAGAGGTTAATAGCATTTTGTCCTCACAACTCCTCTTTTTCTCATTAAGGATGTTTTATTAGTTTCCCCATTAAAAATGTAGCCCCAAATAGGAACCAAATTTAACATGAGAACTTCTATGTTAGCAAACTATTGTGACATTCTCCCCAATGGCAAGTGTTCTTGTTATTATTCCTTTTGTGTCAACTTTAATTGATATTAAATGGATGAAAATGATTCTATTAACATTCTTTAAGTTGATATTTAAGGTTTTTTAAAAAAATAATAAACCTGGGTTATGTTTTTTGTTTTGGGGTAAGATGTATAGAGCCCATCAACCACTCTCCAGGTCTTTCCCCTCTTTTATTTATTTATTTATTTTACATCTTTATTGGAGTATAATTGCTATACAATGGTGTGTTAGTTTCTTCTTTATAACAAAGTGAATCAGTTATACATATACATATGTTCCCATATCTCCTCGCTCTTGCGTATCCCTCCCTCCCACCCATTCAGGTAGTCACAAAGCACTGAGCTGATCTCCCTGTGCTATGTGGCTGCTTCCCACTAGCTACGTATTTTACGTTTGGTAGTGTATATAAGTCCATGCCACTCTCTCACTTTGTCACAGCTTACCCTTCCCCCTCCCCATATCCTCAAGTCCATTCTCTATTAGTCTGTGTCTTTATTCCCATCTTACCCCTAGGTTCTTCACGACATATTTTTATCTTAGATTCCATATATATGTGTTAGCATACGGTATTTGTCTTTCTCTTTCTGACTTACTTCACGCTGTATGACAGACTCTAGGTCCAACCACCTCACTACAAATAACTCAATTTCGTTTCCTTTTATGGCTGAGTAATATTCCACTGTATATATGTGCCACATCTTCTTTATCCATTCATCTGATGATGGACACTTAGGTTGTTTCTGTCTCCTGGCTATTGTAAATAGAGCTGCAATGAAGATTTTGGCACATGACTTTTTTTGAATTATGGTTTTCTCAGGATATATGCCCAGTAGTGGGATTGCTGGGTCATATGGTTGTTCTATTTGTAGTTTTTTAAGGAACCTCCATACCGTTCTCCATAGTGGCTGTACCAATACACATTTCCACCAGCAGTGCAAGAGTGTTCCCTTTTCTCCACACTCTCTCCAGCATTTATTATTTCTAGATTTTTTGATGATGGCCATTCTGACGGGTGTGAGATGATATGTCATTGTAGTTTTGATTTGCATTTCTCTAATAATTAATGATGTTGAGCATTCTTTCATGTGTTTGTTGGCAATCTGTATATATTTTTTGGAGAAATGTCTGTTTAGGTCTTCTGCCCATTTTGGGATTCGGTTGTTTGTTTTTTTGCTATTGAGCTTCATGAGCTGCTTATAAATTTTGGAGATTAATCCTTTGTCAGTTGCTTCATTTGCAAATATTTTCTCCCATTCTGATGGTTGTCTTTTGGTCTTGTTTATGGGTTCCTTTGCTGTGCAAAAGCTTTGGAGTTTCATTAGGTCCCATTTGTTTATCTTTGTTTTTATTTCCATTTCTCTAGGAGGTGGGTCCAAAAGGATCTTGCTGTGATTTCTGTCATAGAGTGTCTGCCTATGTTTTCCTCTAAGAGTTTGATAGTTTCTGGCCTTACATTTAGGTCTTTAATCCATTTTGAGCTTATTTTTGTGTATGGTGTTAGGGAATGATCTAATCTCATACTTTTACATGTTCCTGTCCAGTTTTCCCAGCACCACTTATTGAAGAGGCTGTCCTTTCTCCACTGTACATTCCTGCCTCCTTTATCAAAGATAAGTTGGCCATATGTGCGTGGGTTTATCTCTGGGCTTTCTATCCTGTTCCATTGATCTATATTTCTGTTTCTGTGCCAGTACCATACTGCACTGATTACTGCAGCTTTGTAGTATATCCTGAAGTCAGTTAGCCTGATTCCTCCAGCTCTGTTTTTCATTCTCAAGATTGTTTTGGCTATTCGGGGTCTTTTGTGTTTCCATACAAACTGTGAAATTTTTTGTTCTAGTTCTGTGAAAAATGGCATTGGTAGTTTGATAGGGATTGCATTGAATCTGTAGATTGCTTTGGGTAGTAGAGTCATTTTCACAATGTTGATTCTTCCAATCCAAAAACATGGTATATCTCTCCATCTATTTGTATCACCTTTAATTTCTTTCATCAGTGTCTTATAATTTTCTGCATACAGGTCTTTTGTCTTCTTAGGTAGGTTTATTCCTAGATATTTTATTCTTTTTGTTGCAATGGTAAATGGGAGTGTTTTCTTGATTTCATGTTCAGATTTTTCATCATTAGTGTACAGGAATGCCAGAGATTTCTGATCATTAATTTTGTATCCTGCTAGTTTACCAAATTCATTGATTAGCTCTAGTAGTTTTCTGGTAGCATCTGTAGGATTCTCTATGTATAGAGAATGGTCATGTCTGCATTGTCATTTGTTTCTAAGTATTTTTTGATTTGCTCTTTGATTTCTTCAGTGATCACTTCGTTATTAAGTAGTGTATTGTTTAGCCTCCATGCGTTTGTAAATTTAAAGATCTTTTCCTGTAATTGATATCTAGTCTCATATCATTGTGGTCAGAAAAGATACTTGATACGATTTCGATTTTCTTAAATTTACCAAGGCTTGATTTGTGACCTAAGATATGATCTATCCTGGAGAATGTTCCATGAGCACTTGAGAAGAGAGTGTATTCTGTTGTTTTTGGATGGAATGTCCTATAAATATCAATTAAGTCCATCTTGTTTAATATATCATTTAAAGCTTGTGTTTCCTTATTTATTTTCATTTTGGATGATCTGTCCATTGGTGAAAGTGGGGTATTAAAGTACCCTACTATGAATGTGTTACTGTCAATTTCCCCTTTTAGGGCTGTTAGTCTTTGCCTTATGTATTGAGGTGCTCCTATGTTGGGTGCATAAATGTTTACAATTGTTATATCTTCTTCCTGGATTGATCCCTTAATCATTATGTAGTGTCCTTCTTTGTCTCTTCTAATACTCTTTATTTTAAAGTCTATTCTGTCTGATATGAGAATTGCTACTCCAGCTTTCTTTTGATTTCCATTTGCATGGAATATCTTTTTCCATCCCCTTACTTTCAGTCTGTATGTGTCTCTAGGTCTAAAGTGGGTATCTTTAGACCTAGCATATATATGGGTCTTCTTTTTGTATCCATTCAGCCAGTCTGTGTCTTTTGGTGGGAGCATTTAATCCATTTACATTTAAGGTAATTATCGATATGTATCCTCCTATTCCCATTTTCTTAATTGTTTTGGGTTTGTTATTGTAGGTCTTTTCCTTCTCTTGTGTTTCTTGCCTAGAGAAGTTCCTTTAGCATTTGTTGTAAAGCTACTTTGGTGTTGCTGAACTCTCTCAGCTTTTGCTTGTCTGTAAAGGTTTTAATTTCTCCATCAAATCTGAATGAGATCCTTGCTGGGTAGAGTAATCTTGGTTGCAGGTTTTTCTCCTTCATCACTTTAAATATGTCCTGCCAGTCCCTCTGGCTTGAAGAGTTTCTGCTGAAAGATCAGCTGTTAACCTGATGGGGATTCCCTTGTGTGTTATTTGTTGTTTTTCCCTTGCTGCTTTTAACATGGTTTCTTTGTATTTAATTTTTGACAGTTTGATTAATATGTGTCTTGGCATGTTTCTCCTTGGATTTATCCTGTATGGGACTCTCTGTGCTTCCTGGACTTGATTAACTATTTCCTTTCCCATATTAGGGAAGTTTTCAACTATAATCTCTTCAAATATTTTCTCAGTCCCTTTCTTTTTCTCTTCTTCTTCTGGGACCCCTGTAATTCAAATGTTGGTGCGTTTAATGTTGTCCCAGAGGTCTCTGAGACTGTCCTCAGTTCTTTTCATTCTTTTTTCTTTATTCTGCTCTGCAGTAGTTATTTCCACTATTTTAACTGCCAGGTCACTTATCCGTTCTTCTGCCTCAGTTATTCTGCTATTGAGCCCATCTAGAGTATTTTTAATTTCATTTATTGTGTTGTTCATCGTTGCTTGTTTCATCTTTAGTTCTTCTAGGTCCTTGTTAAATGTTTCTTGCATTTTGTCTATTCTATTTCCAAGATTTTGGATCATCTTTACTATCATTATTCTGAAGTCTTTTTCAGGTAGACTGCCTATTTCCTCTTTTCTTAGGTCTGGTGGGGTTTTATCTTGCTCCTTCATCTGCTGTGTGTTTTTCTGTCTTCTCATTTTGCTTATCTTACTGTGTTTGGGGTCTCCTTTTTGCAAGCTTCAGGTTCGTAGTTCCCGTTGTTTTTGGTGTCTGTCCCTGGTGGCTAAAGTTGGTTCAGTGGGTTGTGTAGGCTTCCTGATGGAGGGGACTAGTGGCTGTGCTCTGGTGGATGAGGCTCGATCTTGTCTTTCTGGTGGGCAGGTCCACGTCTGGTGGTGTGTTTTGGGGTGTCTGTGGACTTATTATGATTTTAGGCAGCCTCTCGGCTAATGGGTGGGGTTGTGTTCCTGTCTTGCTAGTTCTTTGGCATAGGGTGTCCAGCACTGTAGCTTGCTGTTTGTTGAGTGAAGCTGGGTGCTGGTGTTGAGATGGAGATCTCTGGAAGATTTTCACCATTTGATATTATGTGGAGCTGGGAGGTCTCTTGTGGACCAGTGTCCTGAAGTTGGCTCTCCCACCTCAGAGGCACAGCACTGAGTCCTGGCTGCAGCACCAAGAGCCTTTCATCCACATGGCTCAAAATAAAAGGGAGAAAAAGTAGAAAGAAAGAAAGAGGGTAAAGTAAAATAAAATGAAGATAAAATAAAATTATTAAAATAAAAAATAATTATTAAGAAAAAAAAATTTTTAAGTAAAAAAAAAAAAAAACCAACAGACGTATAGAACCCTAGGACAAATGGTGAAAGCAAAGCTATACAGACAAAATCTCACGCAGAAGAATACACATACACAGTCACAAAAAGAGGAAAAGGGGAAAAAATAATGAATCTTGCTCTCAAAGTCCACCTCCTCCATTTGGGATGATTCGTTGTCTATTCATGTATTCCACAGATGCAGGGTACATGAAGTGGATTGTGGTGAGTTAATCCACTGCTCCTGAGGCTTCTAGGAGAGATTTCCCTTTCTCTTTGTTCGCACAGCTCCCGGGGCTCAGCTTTGGATTTGACACTGCCTCTGCGTGTAGGTCGCCGGAGAGCGTCTGTTCTTCGCTCAGACAGGACGAGGTTAAAGGAGCAGCTGACTCGGGGCCTCTGGCTCACTCAGGCCGGCGGGAGGGAGGGGCACGGAGTGCGGGACGAGCCTGCGGCGGCAGAGGCCGACGTGACGTTGCACCAGCCTGAGGCAGGCCATGCGTTCTCCCGGGGAAGTTGTCCCTGGATCCTGGGACCCTGGCAGTGGCGGGCTACACAGGCTTCCGGGAGGGGAGGTGTGGATAGTGACCTGTGCTCGCACACAGGCTTCTTGGCGGCAGCAGCAGCAGCCCCAGCGTCCCACGCCCGTCTCTGGGGTCCGCGCCTTTAGCCGCGGCTCGCGCCCGTCTCTGGAGCTCCTTTAAGCGGCGCTCTGAATCCCCTCTCCTCGCGCACCAGGAAACAAAGAGGGAAGAAAAAGTCTCTTGCCTCTTTGGCAGGTCCAGTCTTTACCCCGGACTCCCTCCCGGCTAGCCGTGGCGCACTAACCCCCTGCAGGCTGTGTTCACGCCGCCAACCCCAGTCCTCTCCCTGCGCTCCGACCGAAACCCGAGCCTCAGCTCCCAGCCCCGCCCGCCCCGGCGGCCGAACAGACAAGCTTCTCGAGCCTGGTGAGTGATGGTCGGCACCAATCCTCTGTGGGGGAATCTCTCCGCTTTGCCCTCCGCACCCCTGTTGCTGTGCTCTCCTCCGCGGCCCCGAAGCTTCCCCCCTCGTCCCCCCACAGTCTCCGCCCGCGAAGGGGCTTCCTAGTGTGTGGAAACCTTTCCTCCTTCACGGCTCCCTCCCACTGGTGCAGGTCCCATCCCTATCCTTTTGTCTGTTTTTTTCTTTTTTCTTTTGCCCTATCCAGGTACGTGGGGAGTTTCTTGCCTTTTGGGAGGTCTGAGGTCTTCTGCCAGCGTTCAGTAGGTGTTCTGTACGAGTTGTTCCACGTGTAGATGTATTTCTGGTGTATCTGTGGGGAGGAAGGTGATCTCCGCGTCTTACTCTTCCGCCATCTTCCCCCTCTCTCCAGGCTGCATCTCTTTACACTAACAATGAATTCTCACTACCCACAGGTGCTTGGCATTTGAGAGAAAAAGCAGCCTGCTATTGAGAGCCACAGGAAAAGCCAGGTCTTGCAGGGCAGGGTCAGGCTTCAGGCTTCAGGTCAAAGCCCTGTCACTCACTCCTTCTGTAGCTCCTGGGACTGTCGGTGTCTGCTCTTGCTTCTCTCTGCTGAGGACCCTTCAGCCTGCTGGACACATCTTTAGGAAAGGACAGCCAGGGCTCTTATCACTCAGGTGATCCACGGACTTCAAGCTATGAACTCCGTCCAAGATTTTCCAGACTGGCAGTGCCTCCAAGCTCCTGGCAGAAGCAATTGCAGTCCCTCCCTGCTGGTTTTGAAGGGTCTGCTGCAGAGGCGGGGGCTCGCTTGGCTCACCATGGGGACAAGGACATTGGCAGCAGAAGTTCAGGGAAGTACTTTTTGGCATGAACCCTCCCAGAGTTTACCATTAGCCCCACCAAAGAGCCCGTGCCCTCTTTTAATTTCTTCATAACATTCACCATTTAGTCATGTTCATGTATATTATGAAATCTCTTTGTGTATTTTCTGTCCACCATTAAAATGTGAGCTCCAATGCAAGAGGGAGGGGATATGGGGATACATGTATACATACATATACATATATATATGTGTATATAGGTGCATATACGTGTATATACATATGTACATATATATACGTGTATATATGTATACATATATACATATATGTATATATATATACATATATGTATACATATATATACGTATATATACATATATACAAAGTGCTGATTCACTTTGTTATACAGCAGAAACTAACATAACATTGTAAAGCAATTATACTCCAATAAAGATGTTGATAAATAAATAAATAAATAAATAAAATGACCAACAGGTGGGGAAAAAAGATTGTGAGCTCCGTAACGGCAGGGATTGCAAGGTCTTGTCTGCTTCTATATTTCAAGGGCCTAGAACAGTAGCAGGCATAGAGTACATGTTAAAAATATGTATATTTTGGGGCAAAGGAATGATAAAACTATTCACATATATAAAGCAAGATAAACAGAAAATGTCTCTGAAAAGAGCAATACAGTAAAAGGCATTAGCACCCTGGTGTGAACTGCTTTACTCAATCAATTTGGGTAAAACACTGGATTTATTGAACAGGAAAGGAAAGAATTTTGAAAGGAGAGAGAAAAAACTGACCTTAGTGGATACCTTCTTGGTAATTGTTTTCTACAGCTAACTAGCAAAAGAAGTTGCAAATGTAAAAGGTTCTAAAAATACCACTGGTCTCTCGTTTTTATGGATGGCTACATCTATTTTTAATTAGATTAACAATATTTTCTACCACCAATTCTTTCAGTGGCACAGCAGGTGAGTGAGAAGAGAGCCCTATTTTTCAGTTTATTACATTCACCAGCTATTTCTCTTCCTAAAATTTCTGCCAGCACTACGTGGTGAAGTTAGACTAGCAATATGGAAGTTACGTTTCAATGCCCAGGAGAAAAGCCTTGAGATAACTTCAAAAAACAAAAACTTTAGTTTTCATTATATCCACCAGGCCTGCAGGTTCACCTAAGATTCCCTAAGATCCTTAGAGACCTTTTAAATGCAGTAAAATGCCTGCCTCAGGTAAAACTGGCAACACTTCAGAACAAAGGTTTTGAAAGTGGTGGTTTATAACGCACGTAGGATTTGAAAAGTACATTTTTCCTTGTCTTGAAGATATGTCTTATTAAGATGGTGTACCCCCTTGGAGACAATATTGCTTTTTCAAAAGCTCAAGCTTGCAATAACACTATTTCTTTTGAGGAAGGCTGGGGTATTTTTATCTAGAATAGAGTGATGCTATTTGACCAAATATTATTTCAGGAGATTGTAGATTTACAGGTAGAAAGAGCTCGTCAGATTTTCAGTGTAGAGCTGTGCTAAAAGTGGAGTGAAAGCAAATTGTCAGCCCATAGACAGCAACACTCTATGTGAAAGTCTCTTGAAAATGGTACCCACATCAACACTAACCCTCCTTATTTTAACATTTCCTTCAGGATTCTCCTCACTGCAGCTATTAGGGACATGTTTATATTCTTTTCAAACAACAAATGTTAATCACATAATAAGTAAAAATTACCAAGTGTGTAGGCAGTTTGTTCAGAATGCCATGGACTCACTCTATCTAGATAAGCATAGCAATTTTTAATAATCTGTGAAGCCAAATTATATATATATATATATATATATGTATATACACATAATATACACAAGTATTTATTCATCTGAAGTTTCTATCTTAATGAGGTAAAACTTTGAATACTGAATCAATTAATGTGTGTATTATTTGTATACATTATATTATGCATTTACATGAACAGAACAATACTAAAATATATATAAAGGAGTGAATGTTAATAAGTCCTGGCAATGAAAACAAATAAGACCACTTACTGGATTATATTTATAACGTTCTAATCTTTTAGGACAGACACATTAATGAAATATTCAGGTGCAGCAACCATTATAGATGCATATAGAAGTGTTTTGTTTACATTGTAACCATCACTATTTTTGCTGAACATTTCTTTCAAATGTATAAGTGATTGGTTTTCTGAATAATCCATGTTTTTTCAAAATCCCAGGTCATTTCACAAGTATTCTACATCTTATACCCAGGCTCTCAGTCCCTTGATGTGCCTGATTTCAATAAATATCTCCACTCCACTTCAGTGACCCCTTGGGCCTTGTCAAGCACTGGAAATACTCCATCTTAGGAATCTTAATTTTGAATTTTTAATATCAGAGCATAATTGGAATGCATGTAATTCTTCAGGAAACTATGCAGTTAATTTCTCTATTATATCACTGCTAAATCTTTCAAGAAACTCATGGTTTTATTTTCTTCTCTCTCAAGTGAGGACCCTACTGTAAACCCCTGTTTCACCAGCACCATCCATTCCCTCCTACCTTTCTCCTTCCATTGATCCAGACCTAAAAATCCTAGGAAACGGTCAATCCACTCACTCTCCTTTCACAACTATACTTGTAGTGCTGTGCATAGCTGGAGGAAAGCACAGAAACTGGGTGATTCACCCTACCGAGACTTTTGGTATCTAAAGCCACCTGGGTGTCCTATATTGGCCAGTCCAAGTTGTCCATGACTGGCTCCATTTTCCGTTATCCCAAAAGTCATTCTAATCATTCATCTCATTTCTTTAAGTCCCTTGCCTGCCAATCTTACTTAGCATGATGCTCTTTAATTTACAGAGAGGATAGATACTATCACATAAATGCTCTCAACTTCCTGCCCCTCATTTACTAACAGGTTAATATTTGAATGTGTCTATACATCTTTACCTCTGATATTTTCTATGCAAAGTGAATCGTTTTGTCTATGTGCTGAGACCTCTCTTTTTTCACTTTCCATGCCATGATTTTACATCTCTTTTTTTCCTTCCCCATTGGCGCCATATCCTTCAACCTACAATATAAGTGTATTTATGCTTCTTCCATCACTTAATAACAATGTTGCCTTTACCTTGCTCTGAGCCTAGGTACTCATTTATTTCTTCAACAAATATTTACTGAGAACCTATAATGTGTTAGACATTGAACTCTTATTAACCTTTTCTTCAACCATGCTTTCAAAGGCTGGACTATCTTGCATATCTTCTCTTGCATCCAGACATTTGTACATCGACCCCCTAAAACTACACTTTGACCCCCACCACACCACTGAAACAGCTCCAACAAAGATAATCAATATATTGAACACATTTCAACTTGTCTGTTACATGCTTTGCTGAATCTGACAATATCAACCACTCATTTATCAACATCAAGAACAATCTCTTTTCTCTTGCTAATTCTCTCTTCACTCCTTCTCAAGTTCCTTTAAAGTCTCAAGCTCCTATACTTCTTCGATGCCGATGTTACCCTGACCTTTGTCTTCCATACTTTTTCTCCTCATCATAGGCAAAACTTTTGTACCATACGTGATTAGGATTTCCAAAGCTATGGCTCCATCCAGAAGCTATCTCCTGAGTTCCAGGTGTGTATTTTCACTGGTACAGCATTCAAACTTAAAACCAACATTGTCCACTTTTTCCCCTATTTTTTTTGATGTCCAAGCCAGAAATTTGGGACTTTCTTTTTCCCTTGAATTTACTCTTTTTCTACATAGAACAAGTCGACAATTTTTGTGGATTCTATTACCTAAACTCTACCTTGAATCCTCTTATCTCTATCCTCACTTCCTTGCTTTAGATCTTCCTCATCATTTGTCTTCTAAGTTACATAAATTGCATCCAAATTGGTCTCTCTACCACCCATCTAGCTCCTCTTAATCCAAATTCTATACTATTACAAGATAAATAGTTTTAAAGTTTAAATCTAAGGATAATACTTTTCTGTTGAGAGACCTTCAAAATGAAATCAAAATTCTTTATCGTTCTTTTATTCATTCACTCACTCAATATTTATGAATAGTTATGGACCAGAAAATGAACCAGGCACTATGTACGCAATGACATAAAACTGACCTGGTCCCAGTAGAGTTTACATACTGGACCCTATAAAACTCTTCATTCTGAGGTTCCCCACAGAAACAAGCTCAGCTTTTATTTTCCAAAACTATATTAAAAACAAAAGAAAACAGAGCTTTTGGTTTTAGAGACAGCTATCTTAATCTACTGTCTTCTTTCAGCAGAAATTAAAATAACTTTTACTTTCTTCCCTAAATCTCTCTGGATTGTTTTTGTTTTGTTTTTTTACATTGAGCACATATGCAATCAAATGAATAAACAAACCAAAACAGAATATGGGTGTACCTACATAACAAACCTTAATGTCAGTCTATATTTGGTGATTCAAAATAAGATAATATATTGAAAGCATTCTCTTCATTGCCTAAAGTTGGTCTGTCCTTCTTGAGAAAATGGTACAAAATGCTTTATAAGTGCTATGTTAGAAAGTAAGTCTGTATGTTCCATTAGAGACAGTCCAAACATGAGTTGAATCATTGAACATCATGGGAATAAAAGCAAATAGCAAGAGGAATAAGTTACATTTGCCAAGGGCAGAAGGTGGAATGTCCACAGAAGAGATGGGATTATGTGAAGGTGAGGATGATAAGTCACATTCTGTGACATCTTTGTTCTAAAATCTGCTAAGATTTGGAATTTGTTTGAATTCTTCAAAATTGACATCATACTTTTGTATGAGTACTTATATGTATACTTTGAAGCCTAGCATGTAGATCACAAAATGCAAACCCACATATATATTACCATATGCTTAAAAGTTCTTTATCTCTTCATGAGGGTAAAAAACTATCTTGAATAAAACATTAAAATGATAAGTCCTTCAAGGACCTAATTATTTAAATCCTTCTTTCAAAAACTACAGGACCTGGTTCACCATTGCAAAATCCAATACAGAACAAATAAATATCTAGAGAGCAATCTTTCCAGCCTTAAAAAACTGTGTTTGTATCAACTACTGACATCAGGCACCTTCAACACTTCATTACAGAAAGTATTCATTTCTGTGCATACTGATCTCTGTCAAAGGGTTCAGTTCTTCATTTAGGATAAAATACAAATGATAATGAATCTGATGCAAGTCCCTAAGTTCATTCATTATGTCTGAAGGACCAGGGAATTGGTCTGGCGGGCGGGGAAACAGCCTTAGAAAGAAGTGAAGACTGTTGTGACTACAGATACTCTATGTTCATCTTCCCCTGGTGGTGTATTCAAGAACAGAGAGCAGACCTTCTCTAGAACTGTCTACATTAAAGGATGAATGCTGTCTTTTATTATAGAAAAAGATTAAGTAGATAGATTAGATAGATGATGATGATGATGACGAATATGGATGGATGGATAGATAGACAGATTAGATAGATAGATAGATGATAGATAGATGGGAGGGAGTAAGGGACAGAGGAAAATGATGAAATGAAAACTATCGATATTCCTCCTGTGGAAGCTTATAATGGTATTATCACTTTCTGTAACTTTTATTTACATATTCAAAGCAACTGTATAAGTTTTAATAAGGCTATAAACTTCCTGCCCAGTTTTTCAAGTGTCTTTGGTTTTAAATGGGTCATTAAAAAGTTACTTTTGCTTTAATAAAGTACTCATTTTATTCTTACACGAACTTCTTGGATTTTCAATTAATTATTTATGCATTAAGCTTGACTGAGTTGCTATGCTAATGTGCTTTTATCATTTGGCCAAAAATAAACGTGACTGGTTTACAGGAGGATGGGATGCCTCCGACTTTCATATGTCTCCTGTCATTGGCATTCTGAATATAAGTACAAGTTCCACTGCTCAGTAAACACCATTAATCTGCAGCTTATGCAAATCAGAAAGCTATTATTTTAACTGTTTTAATAAGCAATGAAATCAGGGCTATTGTTAGCCCACTTATCTTGAAGAGATGTATTTTGTAACTGCAAAATATTATTCCACTATTGTGAATGGTACTGTTGTTACTACACTAATAAAATATTACGTGATATAGAGAGATTTCTGGATAAAGTAAGATTACATCTGAGACAATTTTCTTTTTCAACAGCAATGGTAAAGAGGTTACAGTGATAACACCACAAATATTTTGTTTGTTTATTTAATGCCATACTGTTTATGGTTTATAAAATAGATTTTATTTATCTTTTTTTCCTTCCTCATTACTTCTGATTCATTTCATTTTAGGGGTGGACAGGAAAAGAAAAGATGGTAGGAAAAACTTGAGTTAATTTTTCTGGGGAGGATAATAAAAGAAAGTATTGCATAAAACAAAGACAATGGATCATCAAGAGATTTCAACTGCTGTATTGCAAAAATAATTGAAGATTCCTGAGCTCCAAAACATCACTATGCTTTTATTAATGAAGAACGTAACAGAAAGTGATATTCCAAAGATGCCCATGTGTGGCCTATAGACCCCTAGAGCTCAAGACACTCAATAAGTTATTGCCATTGAAAACAAAATCATTTCTCTTACTCAGAATAACATGGTGGATATTTGATTTATGCAAGTCCATGAGTACGTGTTTCAACCCTGGTTTTGTGTAAGGTATTGAGTCTGACTGTGCTGGTATTTACTGTGTCTGGCACAGCACCTAGAATACAGGCACTCAATATGGGGTGAATTTACTGAAATATTAGTTCAGATTAAAGTTCAGGTCCTCGGAATTTCATGGGCCCCTTCCAAAGCTCTTACTGAATTGTATACTTGTAATTATATTTTTTTATTTTTGTATTCTTTTCTTAAGGGCCACAAAATTGCATGTGCTTTAGGCCCCACAAACCTGGATCCCCTTTTATCTATCTATCTATCTAATATTTTAATTTTTCTACTTTTCTTGAGATATAATTTATATACAGCACTGTATAAATTTAAGGTGTACAGCATAATGACTTCACTTATGTATATTGTGAGGTGATTACCACAATAATCTTAGTTAACATCCATTATCTCATATAAATTTTAAAAAAAATCCTTGTGATGAGAACTCTTAGTATCTACTCTCTTAACAACTTTCAAATATATCATACAGCCAGGTTAACTATAGCTATCCCATTGTACATGACATCCCTAGTACTTATTTATCTTGTAACTGGATGTTGGTACCTTTTGACTGCCTTCATCCGACCAATTCCCTCTCCCACATTCCCCACCTCTGACAACCACAACTCTGATCTTTTTTCATGAGTTTCCTTTTCTTTTTTTTTCTTTTTTTTTTAGATTCCACCAATAAGTGAGATCATACTGTGTTTGTTTTTCACTGTCTGACTTATTTCACTTAGCATAATGCCCTCTAGTTTCATCCATGTTGCTGCAAATGGCAGAATTTCCTTCATATACATATATATATATATATATATATATATATATGGCCAGACCACTTGACCACATCAATAACCTTTAGAATATATATATGTATATATATATATATATATATATATATATATAGATAGATTCTAATATATAACTTCTTTATTCATTCATCCGTTGATGGATACCTAGGTTGTTCTTATGTCTTGGCTATTGTAAATTATGCTGATATAAACATGAGGTGCAGATACCTTTTCAAGTTAATGTTTTTGTTTCCTTTGGATATATTCCCAGAAGTGGAATTGCTGAATCATATACCATAGTTCTATTTTTAATTTTTTGAGGAAACTCCATACTGTTTTCCATAGTGGCTGCACCAATTTAGAGTCTCACCAACAATGCACAAGGGTTCCTTTTTCTCCACTTTTTCACTGGCATTTTTTATCTCTTGTCTTTTTGAAGCCAGCCAACTCTAATTAGGTGATATCTCATTGTGGTTTTGATTTGCGTTTCGCTAATGATTAGTGATGTTGAGTACCTTTTTATGTACCTGCTGGGCATTTGTATATCTTCTTTGGCAAAATGGCTCTTCAGGTCCTTTGCTCATCTTTTAATAGTGGATCTACTTCTAGAGTCAATAAATCTTTGGTGTCTAATTAAATGCATGGATGAACAAATGAAGAAACCAGGCAATCATTGCCTGAAGATAATATTTTATCTGTAATCTACCTCACTTACTGATCATCAAGGTACATATGGAATCTATCTTTTTCTCTGAAAATATTTGATATCTAAACTTCTCTAGCTCTAAACTTCTACTTATCTATAACCTCCTGGGTCACTGCCCCTATTTTTACTCAATCTGATACAACCCCCATCCGCTTAGCTCTTAGAGAGCTATAGGCTGAAAACCTTTCCTACGTTCCTAGCTTTTTGTTTCCTTTTTAATTCATTTCTTCCCTGAGCAGCCTCGTTCCCACAGTCAGCAATTTTAGAAACGTTATGGAGAGGTGGCTGAGTCTTGCTGAAGTAAACTATTTGAGAATCTGTCTTGAACTTTAATATATCCTTTTATCCATATCTTGTTAACCACCTAGCTAATCCCCTACAATACTATTCTAAATCTTTTCCAAATGTTTGAGACTCCAGCACCCTCCACTTACCCCTCACTCTCACCTTGCAATAGGTACTGTAGCACTTTGAATGGGGAAAGACCCAATATCTGTAGACGAAAGTTGAAATTCCTAAGTCTATGTCCACTTGATGGGAAAATCTTCAATACAGAAATCTTCAGATGGCATTGACTGTGAAAAAAATAAAATAAAAACAGAAACCCCATTTTCATCTTACTGGGATTAATTAATACCATCCCCATAAAGAAGAGTCTTTAGTTAAATTAAAAAGAAATGTTAAGGAGACAGGTCACTGAAATGTTACCAGAGATTACTTATTAAGAAGTTAATCATAAGATTTAAGTGTTCTTCACAGAAGTACATAAATTATTACTAACTTCTCTGGCTTTGAATTTCAGAGTATATTTCATATAGTGTTGTTATTAGGTATATTTATGTATTCATGGCATTCCAATATAAATTTAAATCACCAATAAGAGGTTCAGTGCTGATGTCAGTAATGGATTTGAAAACAGTAAAACACAGGCACTAAAATTCTAATGGGAACTTTAATTTTAGAAAAATAATTTAAAAATTTGTATTTCATTCAAATAGACAGAAATCTCATTAAAACTGTCATATGCCTCTTAGCTTTTCACAAATTGCAGGTATAAAAAATGTTTTGCTATAAAAAAAAGCACAGCTGCTAATTAGAAAGGACTTTAATTAACAGACCCACTTAGAAAAAGGTAAACAAATTGCATTTCACAAATTTGAGAATTTTGTTGCCATATTAAATACTAAATATTTTGTCAATTATAGACCAACTGATGCAACATATTTCCATATGGATCATTTGAATAACACTGGCTAACATGTATTAAGCTCCTTACTAAGTATCAGATATTATTCTAAGTGCTTTATACATATTTGCTCATTTGTATCATCAAACTAATCAAGGAACTATTACTTGATCTTCACCTTGTGGATAAGCAAACTGAGGCTCAGAGAGGTTAAGTAACTTGTTCATGGTCACACCAAGTTAGGTTTTGAGCCCCAGACATTTGATTCAAGAGTTAGTTCTCTTAACCACCTCTCTGTAAGCAAGCATGCAAAATTAATTCTGTAATTTTTATTGTCATAAATCAAGGATGTTACTGGAGTCCCTTACATTGTATGTAATATAGAAAAGATCATCATGACTAATTGCCTCATCACAGAAAGCTCAGCAGTTGGACTGATTTTATTGGAAGCAGCAAGACCCAGTGGAAAGCTCAGAGTGTTTGGAATCAAACAGTTTCAGGTTTCAAAGTTCACTTGTCAGTCTCTAGCTGAGTGACTGTGGGCAAGTCTCTTAGTTTTTCTAAATTTTAAGCATCTTACTTGTGAAATATGGAAAATAATGCCTACTTTTCAGGTGTTGCATAATTATAGATGTAAGACATCTATATTTTATGTAAGACATAAAATGTGTTTCTGTATATTTATGTGGTACCTCATGACCTAAAAACAGATAAAGAATTTTTCACCATCATGGAGGAATGTTTAGAATGATCTGATTTAAAGTAGAGTACGGATTGTATCCTTGAAACTTAGTTTAATGCTTCCAATTCTGAAGTAACAAGGATCCACCTTCCTCTTTCTGAAAGAGGATGAATCCTAGAAAAAATAGTTAAACAGTAATAAAAGTAACAGTATTAATACAAGTTCTATAGCACAACAAACAAGCAAACAGCAAACAAAGAAAAAGAAAAGAAAAATGAAATCCCCTCATGCCAGAAGTGAAGGAACCTGGAAAGTCAGGCGTCTTCCCAAAAGATGGGCTCCAAGACTTTGGCTATCTTGCTCGGGGAAGTGACAGGGAATTGTTAAATTTATACACTTGATGGCTGATGGCTATGGAATCAAATACTTCCTACCGACATGAGGAAGGAATCCCAAGCTATGAAATTAATGTAAACTCTGTCCTGAAACAATGAACCCCTGGGTCCCAGAGCAAAAGCAAGAGTTAAGCTCGGCAGGGAAGGTTCTACAATGTGGAGCACACAACACTCCCACAGAGGAGAGTAGGCTCTGCTGAATGTGGGCTCACAAGGAAAATCTATAAAGCAAGTGAGAAATAATCTCACCTGAAGGAAAGACAGCAGACACTAATTAATATTTTCTGAATCTTTATCTAGAAAATACTTTTTAAAAATGCACCATGCAGGGTTGACGCCCCTACTCAGCCTTGAAGCAGTTACAGAAGATGAGCCGTCTCCCCTCTGCCTCCCATATGGTAGTAAAATCTGAGGAGGGAATGAAACAGGAGGAAAGGGGGCAGGGCACAACCTTTAAAAGAATGAGATAGCCGTAGGACATGACAAAAACTGATTAGAACCAACTAGGTCCAAGATGGCAGAAGATTTGACTTCCAGTGGACCTTGAGCCTCACTATATGCTCACTGTAATACATTAACATAAGCTAAGTGACACACCCGACAGTTCCAAGGCCAACCATCAAAAATCAAAAAGTAGGTGGTGGCCCAGTTCCTGGAAATCTCTGCTCCTTCCCCCAAATAGTTGGAAAATCCTCCCACTCATTGGCTGAAATTACCCAGCCCATAAAAACTAACCACCCCGTATTTTGGGGCCTCTCGCCTTCTGAGGTGGCCCACACTCTGTCTGTGGAGTGTGTTTCTCTCTAAATAAATCCACTTCTTACCTAAAAAAAGAAAAAAAGAAAAAAAAGCACCATGATTTTGTATAGTTACATACTATTCTATTGTATGAATATGCCTATATTAGTCAGAGTTTTCCAAAGAAACAGTACCAATAGGATATGTACAGGGAGAGAGAGAAGAGATTTATTATAAGGTATTGGCTTACATGATAATAGAGGCTGAGAAGTCCCACTGTCGATCATCCACAAGCTAGAGGCCCAGGAAAGGCCAGTGGTGTAGTTTGAAAGCCAGAGCTGATGGTGTAGATTCCAGTGTGAGTTTGAAGGTCTGAGAACCAGGAGCACTGAGGGCAGAAGGAAGATTAATGTCTCAGTTCAAGCAGTCAGGCAGAGAGAGGGCAAAACTTCCATTTCCCCACCTCTTTGTTCTCTTCCAGTTCTCAACAGATTGAACGATGCCCACTCACACTGGAGAGGGCAATGCACTTTATTCAGCCTACCAACTGAATTGCTAATCTCCTCTGGAAACATCCTTAGAAATACACCCAGAAATAATGTTTAACCAGATACTTAAGCATCCCTCGATCCACTCAAGCTGACACATAAAATTAGCTAGCACAGTGTCATAAGTGCTTCACTCATCTGAATGTTCTTTGATTCTTAGGACTAATGGTTTCTGTAGAAAGAAATTATGATTTCAGAGATGTAACTAGAATAAGACACACTGCACAGAAGAAATGCTAAGGTTTTTTTTTCTAACAGTCAATACAGTTAAGTAATAGCATCTATAAAATTTTCAAAATCATTATTCTCAATCATATAATCTGGGTCCCCCATGTCTCACATTCACAAGAGTGCAATTTAATTCGACGTGAAAAAACACATTTGTAAATAACTTATATTTTTAAAACAGATTGTCCATGCCACTATTGACATTTCAGAAAGCTAAAGCATTCTTATCTGTCTTAAATTATCAGTGTAAAATATTGACAATTCAGGAGTTATCAGAATGTTTAACTGAATTGATGACCCAACATTTATCAAAATCTTAAGACATTTGAATGGGATGGACTTTAGGATATATTATACTGTGGCATCTGCATTTCTCTCTGTATTGTGTTAACTCTAAATAAAGCGGTGTCTCTAGGCTTCAGTAAAATAAAGTTTGACTTCACTAAAATACAATTTAATGACAAATTGCCTGTTTTTTCAATATAACCATAATATAAATGATCACTCTAGAATAGCTGCATCTTTTGAAAACTGACATTTGAACCTTTTGATCTCTATATTGGTCAAAGTCTCTTATTTAAAGATTTACATGAAGAACCCAGAGTGACATGGCAGGAAAGAGGCCATCCCTTCAGACAAACCGAGGTATATTCATTTTGTTTTCATTTTCCGGTTTTACTTCTTAAGTTTTCACACTAAATCTTTCTTAGATCATAAATAGTTAAGATTTAACATAATAGCTGAAGAGCTGGTGGACATTGTGAGTATATGCCTTTGTCATCATTCATTTCTATTAAAAAGAGAATAAATCGATTCACAACAGAACAAGGAAACATACAGCATCACTAAACAAAGTCAAATTAAAAAAAAAAAACCTCACTGCTAGCATCCTGAGTATTAAAATATCTACATATTCCTTTTCCTAACACAAATTTGTTTATGTGGTATACAGCTAGAATGTGGAAATTAAAAATGTGGAACTCAAATCTTTCAGAACAGAAATAAAATACAATTCATGAATGATATCTACTGGTTTTTCCCCTCTTGTGTGCTGTCTGCCTGCCAGTTTCTCTCATCAGTCTGTGATTCAACTAGGATGCAGAAAGAGGCGGATGCAAGTAGACTAAATCTTGGACAGTTCCTGTCTGGTGTTATATTCTTTTAATAGAGCTTCAAGAGGCAGCAGGCACACACAATGCATGCCATGGATGATTGATAGAAAGTGTAGGTTTGCTTACCTAATGCTTGGCAATGAGGAGTAACACCTCCTCTGGCATCACAAATTTGAGCACTGACAGCCAAGGCAGGTACAGCCACCTGCAGACCTTCAAGCCAAGCACAGGTTTAATTCTCATCCATCCTCAGAAACATATATTTCTCTGAAAAACGTGAATGCATCTCATTTTGTTAACACATGATGAGTTTTGATAGAATCTGTGTTTTCCTTTTTTTTCTTTCTCAAATATGAAAGCCTGTTGTCAATTTTAATTGAACAACTAATTAAAGTTGGAATTAAACTAATTAAAGCCTCTGACTTGCTGGACATTGTTTCAAGCACTAAAGAGATACATTAATGAGTTCCTGCCTTCCTAGAACTTTTAGTCAGGGAGTGGGTTAGGGTGGAGATAAATAAAGTGTAAATATCACTAAAACACAAGACAGAGCATAGCTGAGTTTCAAAAGACTGTGGGTTCATCTCTAGTTAAGGCAATGAAGAACATCTTCATAGAGGTTATCTTTATGTGGTACACAGCAATAGCTGTACATTTAAAAAGCAGTAATCATTTTACACTTATGTATATGTTTTCCTTGCAAAAAAAAAAAATCACTTAAGGGAGGTAAAGGACTCCATCTTACAAGTGGTGAAAACATATTCCAGGAAATAAAGCAAGAAAAAAAGCTAGAAAGTTGTGCAACTTGGATGAAGGCTGTGACACCAAATTCTGTTGCTTGAAAAATGCCACTGGTTCTTCTAGCATGGATTTGGGAACACTGATCTGGGTGTTAATGATAGAAACTAGAATATGGAAGTGAGACTGATGGAGGCTGATTACTGAAATATGGAAGTGGGTAAGATATCAAAGGAGAGAACCTAAAAGAAAAGAGAAGAAAACTGAGGAAGCTTGGAAGAAAAGTTATATTCAAAGAGAGTGAAAATTAGGAGGGCAGGAAATAACAAAAACAGTCGTCAGAGAATATGGGGAGAGAAATAGAAGAGGATCATGATTACTGAAAAAGAGGAAGCATCACAAGAAAAATCAGTAAGCCATCAGTGAAAACTGTCAAAGTCACCACAGTGTCTAACACTGAGTATATCTTAATAATTACTAGTTAAATGAAAGAATGACCCTGATCTACATACAATGACTCTCTCTTCTCTTTACTATTTAAACTTTAAAACTTAAACATGAAACACAACATTTTGCCCTTAATTTCATCCTTTTAACTCATGGCAACTGTACATCCTCTTTAAACACAAAACACCACTCATTCCAAATCATGATCTTGAGCATGTTGGCAGCTGTAGCTGTACCTTCCCCATAGCCCTGACCCTACTCCTAGTCTGAACACATCTTGACCTTACTTGCTCTTATTCCACCTTATCCCAACTAATAGGAAAACAAGTTATGTCAACAAAGGGAAATATATTATGTATTTAAAAATAGAAATACTAAAGAATTATGAAACCATACTTCCAACTTACATGGTAGAAAGAAAACTATGTGAGCTATCCAAGTTAGAGTTATTTAGTAGCAAAACTGAAGTGGAAAAATATTTTAAACCAAATATTTAAAATTTATTTTCTTAGTACATAAATAGTCGAACCCAACTAAGTTTAATTTTTGACTTTCAATTTTTATTGAAAAGCACTTTTCTCATCCCATATCGGCACTTGAAAAGAGAGACTTAGGCTCAAATTCACCAGATTTGTCTTCATTACAGTACCTTTTACTTTAATTCCCTTTTCAGCTGAAATCCACAAAATCATATTGCATTATTTTATAGCTAGAAAGTTGTAGTGAGACAACTTAAAATGCATACACCAGAGTTTGTTATAAGTATTATAGACAGTAAAGATATTGGAAATTCAAGATAATATTAATTTTCTCATGTTTTAGGCTATCTTTACCCACAAATCTAGAAGGACTGTTCACTATTTTGAATGTCTACTCAGTCATATCACAGTTTAATTTTATCAAGTTATTTGTTGTTTCAACTCAAGAAATGACTCAAATAGATCAGTTTTGGATCACCTGGATTGAATGAAATGGTGAGTTTTAGGGTACTTGTGGAAAATGAACAGTTTGCCTTTAAAGTAAAATAGATATAGTAGACAACTAGGAACAGGCATAACCAGCAAGGTTAGAAGGAGAACACCTTTAGAACTTGTGACAGAGATCCATACACTATGCATGAAATTAACAATCCAGAGGCATTCTCAGAGGCAAACACAAGATGGGCTATTATTGAATGTTGAGCTATTGAATATTGTAGAAGTGTCACACAGTTGTCACTGTGTGGTGGAAATATGGAAATCAGAGGTGAAGGTCAACAAACAGTTTAATAAATGAATTCCATGCATTGGTTAATAACTAAAGGAGAAGTTTGATTTTAGAAAATAAATTTGTGTGGTAGGTCTAGTAGCATCCATGCAGTGGGGAAAAGTAAGTTTTCAGGTCCAAACATGTAAAAAACATATTTTTAATCTTCTCCCAAGTATATGTGATTATAGCTCCAATAAATGTGGTATTTTAAAAAAATTTTATTGAAGAATAAATGTGTGTTAAACAAGCAATTTTCTGATTTGTTACTTGGTTTATCAAAGGGACCTAATCCCTAAGAAGGATGAGCCTTTTATGAAATACAGCTTCAAAAATTGAGTAATTTGATAACCTAATCACAATTAATAATTATTTTTCCAATTACCATCATTTTCACATTAAGCCATTAAGAACCTGTTATAGACTGAATATTTGTATGCCCTTCAAATTCATGTGTTGAAATTCTAACCCCCAGTGTGAGGGTATTGGGGAATGAGGCCTTTGGGAGGAAATTAGGTTTAGATGAGGTCATGAGGGTGAGGCCTTCATACATGGGATTAGTGCCCTTATAATTCAGAGAGTTTGTTCCCCGCCCCCGTCTCTCTGTCTCTTTCTCTCTGCTCTGTGAAGATACAGTTTGCAAACTAGGAAGAGGGTCCTCACCAAACACCAGATCTGCCAGTACCTTGATCTTGGACTTTCCAGCCTCCAGAGCTGTGAGAAACAAATGTTTGTTGTTTGAGCCATCCAGTCTATGATATTTTTGTTATAGAAGCCCAACCTAAGACAGAGCTTTTGTTCCCCTCAGGACACGATCATACCCAGATAAAATCACAACCACAGGTCAAAAACCACCCTCCCTTGGGACTCTACCAAGGGCCAGTTTATCTCATAAGGGACTTCGTAACACTATATATTTGGATGGTGTCCTTAAAAGAAATTATGCCCATAAGTAATGCAAAATCAAATTCAAACATTTACTATGTTAATATTTTAGCCCATAGAATAAATTCGAAACTAAGAACCTAACACTTAACATTAACTCTCATTCTCTTACTCCAAACTACATTTCTAGCACAGTCCTTACTCTTCATGTAAGACCTAAGCTTTCCTTCCCATGTGTATTGGTTCTCAAAAATGCATTCCCTAGTAGGATGACCAACCTTTCCAGTATGCCTGGGACTAAGAGTGTTTCTGGAATGTGGGAATTTCAGTGCTAAAATGGAGACAGTCTCAGGTAAGCCAGGAGGAGTTGTTAACCCACCTTCAAGGATGATTTTAAATGCCACTCTCATGATGAGTTTTTCTTTGTTTCATCATACAGTCTCACCACCATCTTCTAGCCTCCTCTTATGACACAACATAAACTTTTCCTCTGCTATGTGGTTCTCCTTGCTCTTACCTGGAAACCCTAATGAATTTCTTTTACAGGTCTTATTCACTCCTTCTGATCATTTTTGTACAAAAATACTCTTAATTTTTTTTTTTTTTTTTGGTTAATGAGGCTGAGATTCTTGCTAAAAAGTACTGCAAATATACTTTTACTTCTGGTTCTATATGATTGACCAGACACACATATTTATGTTTTTGCTTTTTCTAAAGACTCACTTAAAAATAACAAAAGACATATCCAGAAGAAAAACACATCTCCCAAAGCACTGGATAACTGGGCAGTTTTCAGAAGCATCAGTGGAGCAGAAACATTGAGAAATAGTTGCAAGATAAAGAGGAGGTTTCTAAGAAAACACAGAAGCTCTATACCTGTAACAGAGGAGACCACTGAAAAGCAGAAGAAAAAAACATCGTCATAGAAAACCGGTTCTGGAAACAGAGTGGGTCTCACAAAGCCATTGTAGGGTAGTTGATTAAAACACTAAAGAGTAGTTGGACTGATCATCAAAGCATCTAAAAGTAGTATTTGCTCTCAGGCTAAAGGCAGAAGAAAAACTTTCTTAATCAGACACATCTTCTACATATAACAGATGAGATGAGCCCTGGGGGACAGAAAAAAATTAGGTGATAAAAGGTAGGTATCTTCCCAAGAAGACTGTCCATCTCTCCTTTACATTACCCATCCTTGCACGTTGTATACTTTTTCGAATACATCACTTAACATGTTAATTATAGTTATTTTCAATTCCCCGCTTGATAATTCCAACATCTGTGTGATATCTAAGTCTGGTTCTGAAGAAATCTTTGTCTCTTCAAAGTGAGCATTTTCTTGTCTTTTAACATGTCTTGTAATTTTCTGTTGAAATCTGGACATGTTGTATCAGGTAACAGGAACTGAGTTAAATAACCCTTTAGTGTGAGGACTTACATTTATCTTGCTGGTAGTTAGACTATTTTAATTTTTTTTCAGCTATAGGTACAGAGGCTTCAAGTTCTTCTAGTGTCCTCATTTTGTCTCCCTTACTGTCTTTGGGATTACTGAAGAACTGCTTCTTAAATAGAGTCTGTGCCTTGAAGCTCTTTAAGCTGTAATCCACTGTTATTATACTGGAGCCCTGCTGGTGTGGTAGTGTGGCACTTTCTATAATCTTCCAACCAAATTCCAATCTTTCAGTGGGCCTGTGTCTCAGTGATAGGACCATCACAAGTGTTTCTCTAATGATGTAGCATTTTCCCCCTGCTTCCTACTCCCTTCCTTGGCTGCAGAATTACCAATCTGTTTCCATGAAGTATTGTCCCTTGTTGACTTTTTCCCCCTAGGTGGAGACAGGAAAGCCAGAAGGGGCTGGAGTGGGGAGGGATTGTCTTTCTTCAGCTGGGATAAGGTGTCAGAATTGAGTTTTGTCAATGTCTTAACTGGAGAATAAGTCTTTCTTACTCTTCCCTTTCCCCTGCCAGAGCCATGAGGGGATTTTTCTCAGATCTTCATGGAAAGAACCCTGTAGGGCTCCTGGAAGAAAAACTCATATGAAAGTGTACAGACCCTCCTAAGATTCAGCTCCTAAGAGAATGTCATTCTCACACTAGTCTGCACTCAGCTTCTGGGAGTTCACCAATATTATCATTTACATGTTCCAACCAGCTTATGGCTCCAGTAAATTCTGATCCAGGTAAGTAAATCTTGGTCTCTCTCTCCCTATCTCTCTCTCTCTCTTTCTCTCTCTCTCTCTCTGAATGCATCTATTTCTCCAGATTTCAGGGTGGCAGATGCCCTGTGACCTCGGTTCTCACATGGGTCTTGATTTTCAGTATGTCTGCCTTTTTCTTGTTGTGAAAGTAAGAGTAACAGTCTCAAGCTTTTTATGTCAAAGCTAAAGCTAGAAGTCCCAGCAGTGAGATTTTAACAATTTTGTTTTCATTTTTTATGTTATTCTATTTTACTTTTTAAGTAAATTTTAAAAATCATGCTTGAAAATGGAATTGGTGTTTGAGGAGGTAAGCAACAGTTGTCTGGAAATTTTATGTATGCACAAATCCTTATTCTCTAACAATGCTGAAATGAATAACAATGTGCTTAAAGTATAAAGATTTCAAGAATATAGCAGGTTACATTCTCCAAAGTTATTTATCACTTTCACACTTGAAAGAATCACTTCAACTGAAGAATGCTCCTCAGATGTCTTAACTTGCTGTTTTTACTCATATAGAGTACACTTCCCAGTCTGATTTTATCAGAGTAAACGGTATTTGAGTGTATCTACTCCATGAGATAGTCTGAAATTGTATCTTTGCATTTCCTAGAGCTGCAAACATAGTACTTTTCACATACTGGGTACTTAATAAACATTTAAAAAATTGAATTGAAGCCAAAGACAAAAGTGACCATTTTCCACATAAGTAATATAGTTTACAAAATGTAAAATAATTAGCACATTTTATCCCAAATTTCTTATTCCTAGTATGCAGGATAAGCTCTACAAATGATTTAGGGACTCTTAGCCTGATTTTCAGAAAATACCTGAAAATTCGACCCCCATTTAAAAAAAACTTGAAAATTTGACCCAAATTCTACAATGCTCAGGTCAACAGTGACAATAGATCCCACTGTTTTGTCCTGGGACAGTTGACAATGACAAAAACTTTGTTCATTTCTGAGTATACTGTGGTTTTAACTTCTAATCGTATTAAGCATTTGTGTAACTCTGAGATGGATGAAGTAGTCTTGGCCTAGATGTGGTCCTTGTCACCTACCCAGAAAACCCATGTGCCAAAGTGTTTGACTTGACTAAAGAGTCACCACTGTTTTTCCAGAAAGTCTAACTTGACCCTCAGCTACCCAGATGTTATCATCTGCATCCATGTGTCCACTGAGTTACTAAAACAAGAAATCTTCACCATGTGAATTTTGGGGGAACATAAACATTCAGGCCATAACATAGATGAAATTTTATTTCAAAATTTTCTCTTGAAGTGGTATCTTATGTTTTGTCAACTTTTCCTTCTTATACATCTTTTCTTAAGAGGACATAAAATTAACAATTCCCATACATGAAAAATCCAGTTCTTTCTCCCTAATTCCTACATGTAGACCATTGTCTCTCAGTCTTAAAATAGGTCAGCATACAACCTGCCTCAGAATCACCAAGGGTGCTTGTTAAAAATGTAGACATTCTGCCAAACTCTGACCCACTGGATCAGAATAAATGAGAATATATCACAACCCAAGAAATAAACATTTTCACCTAATTCCCCAGTTTACTCTTTCTAACACTAGATTTTGTAAACCACAATTTAAATTTTAGAAATAAATGCAATCAGAATTATTTTTAGAATATTATAACTGCTTTCAAAACTACATTTTAAAATTTCTATTCATTTTTTTCATCCTTTCATGCATTTATCTGTCCTCAACAATTTCTAGGAGCCCTGAACTCTCACTCCATCTGTTTCCGTATAAAGATATTCTGTATAAACTAAACATATTTTCACTGCTAAAGGGAGCGTCCTCATAATGTGTCTCATTTTCCTTTGGATCTTTTGACAGCTTCTTTTCTCTCATTTGTGTTAAAGGTGACTTAAGTGGAGATTATTTTTTCTAAGTTCAAAAAATATTTAGTGAGTACTTACTAGGGACTATGCGAGGGACAGCTTCTTTACCATCATGGGAATTTCTTGGAAATAAATCTGAAAGTTATTGTAATGCCTTATATATCTGGGTGGAGTTCAAAGCAACTAAGTTCATCTCAAACAACTAGGAAAAAATAAACATCACTTTGAGATGCCGTTCTTTGTGGATTTATATAAAACAATATACTTAAGGAGTATTCTGGTATATGCTCTCATTTGCCAGAAACAGTCAGTCTAAGGTGCAATGTCTCCGGTGTTAAAAGGTCTGTGTTTTGAAACAAATCTTCACTATGACACTCTCCTAATCCTGTAAATTACTGACACTAGAATCATGACATTATGCTACTGCTGGTTACCTTCAAATCATAGTGGTAAAAATACCAATATGCCTCTCAAGATGACTTGACATGGAGATGAAACTCAATTTGGATGTTTATCACCAAAGACAAACATGTTATTATTTTAACATTTTTGCCAAAGTCTAGCCCTAGGCTTTGCTTACAGCAGCACTGAGAGCACATCCCCACTGTCTCCTCATGATCACAGACTTCCTCCAGGCTTCACTGGATTCCATTAAAATTGATATTAATCAAAACATAAATATTAAGATTGTATGAGAAAAGACCAGCCTCCATAAAGCCTATCCTGCATGAAACTAAATATCCACTACCATTTTCCAAGAGTGTGCCTACTGTAAATCTCAGAGTAGTAAAACTGAGTATCTGGTAGAGTTTGGAAGACACTCAATTGTAGAGTATAGTATGCACATTTTTACATTTGAGACCAAATTTAGCTGGGAGAAAGTTTCTGTTTCTAAACGTCATGCTTTCCAAAACAATAGGCATCCTTTGTTTAGTAAATGAAGCGAGAATCACAGAACTATAGAGATATAGTAGATTTTTCAGGTGACTTATTCCAGATATTCCAAAACTTCTGTAAAACTAGATAAAATTCCTACGTATTTATCAAGTATGATTACCCTCAAAGTATCCCATGAAATTATTAATTCTTTGAAAATTAGAAGATTATTTCTTTCTCCAGTTATGTTTTCTTTTTTAAATCAAAAATATACTTGCATTTTAAAATATTTCACAAACTACTTTCCCTAAACAGACATATTTGATCCCAAATGCAATCATGTTACTCAAGGATATAGAGCATATTCAGAAAGTAAATGATAAAAAGTGAAAGTGCTTCAACTTATAAAAACTTATAAATTATATAACATTTGTTTTATGTATCTAGGAGGCAAAAAAATGGAAAAAAGTTATATGATAGTACTTATTATATTCATGCTTTACCTTGCTCACCAATATTTTATCATCATTATTTAATTTTATAAGCCAAGCTATTTAAAATACATCATTGGCAAAAAAAAAAGTGTCTAATTCTCATCTTCATTATTAATTGCTTGTTAGATTTTATTAAATTACACCAATTACCTTTTCCTTAATATAACCACTTAAAAATTTTTTAGTTAAAAAACATTTTTAAAAAATTACAAATTCCAAATCCAGTTTGTTTCCTTCCTACTGAGATATTATATTGGGTTGCTGACCCAATATTCATTCTATCCCCTTCCTCTTACTTAATTAAATTCACAGTCACCCACCTCCACAAGGACATATAGGTCAAGAGAACATGATGCCATCTCAGGGATTCTAATGCTGGCTAATGAGGCAGTAAAGTTAGTCTTTTGGGGAGCTTCTAGGAACGTGACACAGGAAGAGATGACTTCTCCAGGCATTGGTGTGCCTGTATGATATCTGGAATCATCATAGCAATCTATACACAAGTTTTAGTACTTCTGTATAGTACATGGTGTAGGGCATATCCAAGAGAATGTGGAACCCGCCCTACCTCTGTCCTTTAGCTTAAGACAGTGTAAAACAGGTTTCTTTATTACTTAAACCAAACATAACTGAAACACCAATTCTCCTTAAAAACATTCAGACAATTGTACAATATTTAAAGACATCTAGATGATATGCTATTTCTTCCAGAGATCAAGAACCATTTACCTAAAACAAATTCTTCATGGCCTCTAGCCTAATCTTGTGTAGTGCTACAGGTCACTACTGTTATTTTTGACAACCAGATGGAAAGCAACTAAAATTCTATTAGAGGTAATGCTGTTTGATTTTCACAACATGCTAATTGGGCCACAAGCTAGCAAAAATAAAAACCCAAGAGGTTACTGCTTTTTTGTTTTTTCTAAGCCAGGCTTTAAAAAAAAAAAAAAAAAAGAAAACATTATTGGACTTAAATACAAAAGAAATGTGTAGTCCTTTGGGAAAGAAGCACTCTTGGGCAGATTGCTTTGTACTGTTTACAGTTTATTGATACAGCGAATGCCTTAGTAGACTTTTAGTATTGTGAATTCAGTAATTTTTTAGAGACGATAAAATCATACTGATTGTCAGAGTAAGTAAAAGCACTTCAAAAAATGTTTTTCACCAGTAATCTTATAATCAAGGTTTTGCCTCCAGAGACTGTGTTCATATTAAATGTTGCAATGTGGATGAGATCAAACAAGTATCTTTGCTAAAACAGCTAAAAATAAAGTAAGATAATGGAAAGGCAAACTTAATAGTAGACAGGCTTAGCCTTCCCTTCAATTTCCGACACAGAAGAAATATAATCACATAGTTTCCATATCTTATTTATTTGCTGCTCCCCTCTGTCATGTTCTGGTACTTATGTAACTTTCACCTTTTAAACATTGATTTCAAAGCCAGCCTGTACTTACAAATACCATGAAATAACATGCTGAATTATAAAAAAAGAAGAAAATCAATAAGAGGAGGGTTAACAACAGAGAGAGCCATCACCAGAACAGAAAGTTCTTGAAGAATTGTGGAAAGATATAACCCATGAAAAAACAAACACTTTAGAAAACCATGATTAGAATGCTTAAAAATATTTTATGTAAATAGGGGAGGCTCAGGGACTTCTTAGCTCAGAATATGTAAAATTAATACCAGAAGAAGAAAGAGTTGCTGAGAAATCTGTCACGATGATTAATTAGGGGACTGCATTTGAAGCAGCCAGGCCAGGCAGCCTTGCCCCTTCCACTTGTGATATTCAGCAGGCAGCACTAGCCTTTGTCCTTAGGCTGGAGCAGTGAGAGTTAAGATGGAGAGGCAGGGTAGCGTCTATGACAACAACTGACCACAAGAAGGTTGGGAAGTCCCCACATCCTTTTCATGCATACTTGATCTGCCATTGACAACTGGCAGAAACACTTTGCTGGAAACTGTACAGCTAGACCTACTAGGATCTAGAAATCAAAACAGATAGATATAGATAGATAACAAGTATTCCAAAATCATCATTTAGACCTAGAAAGATCAATCTCAACAAACAGAATCTTTATTCCCCAAAGAAAAAAAAAAACACTATGGTGAAATTTCAAATCATGAAGGAAAAAAGAAAGCCTAGAAAGTTTTCAGAGATTAAATAAAGAAAATCAAATTGGTATCGAACATTTTTATTATCAACACTGGGTGCTAGACACAATGGAGCAACATCTTAAAAACGTTAACAACAACAAAAAAGATCCTCACATAGCAATCCTATACTCAAGTGAACATACAAATGGGAGGAAAAATTAAGAACATTTTATAAGATGCAAAGACTGTGTAAAGAAATTGCTAGAAAATATACACAAACATAAATTATGGATTCAAGGTAATAAAAAGTATAAAATACTAGAGCTTTTAGTGGAAAAAATGAGTCTTCTAATAAATTTATGTTGAAATAATTCTTGATGAATAAAGTGAAGAAGTAATAATTGGGAAATAAAATTCCATGTGACCAAATAAGTAGTAAGGGAAATGAGATGGAAAGAAAAGTAAGTGTATAGAAAACCCTGTGAAGTTTCATGAGTGCTTTCAATTGTCTGACCCTGTGATATTGCTGCAGGTGCTCACACATCTTCAAATCCAGATCAAATGTGTGATATCCTAGAAGAGTAAAAATTACCAAAACTGCCTAGGGAAGAGAAAGAAAATATGAAAAAATACAATACACCTGGAGGAACATGGAGATACAGATAAAAATCCATCCCTCATATCGGCATTAAGCTGAATCAGTTTTATTGTTTTTTTTCTAATAAAAAGATTACTCATTTTTTATACAAACCACTTTAGAGAATAAGGAGTAAAAAGGTGGAAGGCATTCCAGCATAATCTGTGAACTTTCTACTATGATGCCAAAAGAAGCCAAACACATATATAGCACAAATATATATATATATATATACATATATATGTATATATAAACTGCTATTAGTTCTAAACACAAATATAAAAACTGAAATAAAATATTGAAAATCATACCAATGAGTTACTAAGAATTTCAAGGCTTATTTAACATAAAATGACTTAACAAATTAATTCATTGCATTTAGACATTAAAAGAAAAAAATCATTATCTTAATAGATGCAAATATCTATTCCTAACTAACCATACTAAGATAGGAATAAATGGGAACATCCTTATTTAACAAATATCCACCAAAAACTACAGTAAATATCAACCTTAACACTGGCATATTAGAGACATAACGAAAAGGAAAGGTACAAGACCATTATAATTTTTTTAAATTTAATTTTTATTTTATATTGGGGTATAGCTAATTTTAAATATTGTGTTAGTTTCAGGTGTATGGCAAAGTGGTTCAGTTATACATATACATATATCCATTCTTTTTCAGATTCTTTTCCCATATAGGTTATTACTGAATATTGAGTACAGCTCCCTGTGCTATACAGTAGGTCCTTGTTGACTATCTATTTTATATATAATAGTGTGTATATGTTAATCCCAAACTCCTAATTTATTATGATTGTGATTAAAAAGAAGAAAAATATAAGAATATATATTAAGTACTACTACTATTTAACATTTCCACTCTCTGTTTAGTGTGGTAAATAAAATGAAAGAGAATAAGATAAGAAATAGAAATATTGAAAAAAGACAAGGATCTCACTATTTGAGATGCTATTAACTCCTTTGAAAATCTAAGAAATGAACTGAATACCTTTTAAGATAAAGGAGAGACTTTATATGATTGTGAAAGGATAAACTATTTACATGTGACTTTGTGCAAATGGGATACATTTGAAAAATAACAAAATTTAGACTTCTACTTCACACCAAAAAAAAAAAATTATAAAGTTAAAAATAAGAGGCAAACTTAAAACAAAAACTTGAAAAATATTTAAGATTAAATAAAAACATACCAAAACCAATTTTAAAGATAGGAAAAAAAGACAGCAGAAGAAAACGGTTAGAGGATATGACTGGGTAATTCAAAGAGAAGAATTTAAAACAGCCAACAAATATGCAACAGAATGGTAAATATAGCTTTTCTGTCTCAAATTTTTCAGAGAAACTCATTAAATTAAGACCAAACAATACGTGTTAAGTATTCTTCATTCTAAACACAACTGCTATAAAGAGATCTGTAAAGGTGCCAGCCAAAAATGTGTTCTGCCACAGTAGCCAAGCACCTGTCTCCAGTCTACATGAGACATGAGTGTGAAGAGGCCTTAGGGGAAATGTATCTGGACAGCGTGTCTTATTTTTACCTCAGATAGGTTGGGGGGCTTCCAGAGTTCAACAGAAATAGATCATGGGGGACAGAATCAGACTGGGATTATCTTAAACGTAAACCTATATGCTTTCAGTTAGGCTAGATTAGTAGTAGACCATTAAACTCATCAAGAATAACTAGAACTGAATGGGAGAAGATACTTGCAAATGATGCGATGGACAAGGGCTTAATTTCCAAAATACACAAACAGCTCATACAACTGAACAAAAAAACAAACAACTCATCTGAAAAATGGGCAGAAGATCTAAATAGACATTTCTCCAAAGAAGACATACAGATGGCCAATAGGAACATGAAAAGATGCTTAACATCACTAATTATTAGAGAAATGCAAATCAAAACTACAATGAGGTACCACCTCACACTGGTCAGAATGGCCATCATTAAAAAGCCTACAAATAACAAATGCTGAAGAAGGTGTGGAGAAAAGGGAACCCTCCTACACCATTGGTGGGGATGTAAGTTGGTGAAGCCACTATGGAAAACAGTATGGAGGTTCCTCAGAAAACTAAAAATAGAATTACCATGTGATCCAGCAATCCCACTCCTGGGCATACAGCTGAACAAAACTATAATTCAAAAAGATACATGCACCCTTATGTTTATAGTAGCACTATTCACAATAGCCAAGACATGGAAACAACCTAAAATGTCCATGGACAGATGAATGGATAAAGAAGATGTGGTGTGTATATATATATATATATATATATATATATATATATATACACACACACACACACACACACATACACACACACACACACACACACACACACACACACAATGGAATACTACTCAGCCATAAAAAAGAACAAAATAATGCCATTTGCAGCAACATGGATTCAACAAGAGATTATCATATTAAATGAAGTAAGTCAGAAAGAGAAAGACAAATACCATATCATATCACTTATATGTGCAATCTAAAATATGGCACAAATAGAGCTAGCTACAAAACAGAAACAGACTCACAGAGAGACAACAGATTTGTGGTTATCAAAGGGTAGGGGGTTGGGGAAGGATGGACTGGGAGTTTGGGGTTAGTAAATGCAAACTATTACACCTAGAATGGTTAAACAACAAGGTCCTACTGTACAGCACAGGGAACTATATTCAATATCCTGGGATAAACCATAATGAAAAGGAATATAAAAAAGAATGTATATATGTGTATAACTGAATCACTTTGCTGTACATCAGAAATTAACACATTGTAAATCAACTATACTTCAATAAAAAGTAAATTTAAAAATAACTAGAAAAGCTGAACAAAATACAAAAATCACCTGATCAAATGCATCAGAGAAATATAAAGTCAGCATAAATGTGAGGTGCTGAGATTGCAAATAGAAAAGAAACTCACTGAAGTCGACCGTACATTCCAGGCTACTTTTCACCTCTATCAGCAATGAAGGAAGAAAGACTAAGAGGTGAAAAGAGAGAGAGAGTGAGAGACAGAGAGAAGCAGATGTTTTAGGGTAGGAAAATCTTTGCAGAGGTTTTAGAAGTACTATGGAGCAGGAAAAACAAAAAAACAGAGTTCAGAGATACCAACAAATCAAGACTTGTAAGTGCATGATCCAGAAGTGAAGCCAAGTGCAGACAAGGAATCCCAACAGTCCGATCCTCTTTCTCCTCAACACATCACTGATTCTTAGGCAGCTCAGGTTGAGAGGCAGAGAAGCTGAAGAAGCAGCTAAGAGGATGAGAAGTTAAGAAGATTTATGGGCAATCTCACCTGGTGAGGAGAAAAAAATTGAATAAAGATCCAATATGGAAAGACCCTTGTGAAAATCTCAGGTTTTCAATTGGGCTCACTTAAGGATGACCCTCTAAGAATAAAATAAATCTAGAAATAGAAAAGTTTTTACAGAGATTGAAAACTAACTCCAAATATACTTTATTACTGCTTGTATTAATGAAATGTGATCCTGATCTAAATACCTATTAAGAAATAAAGAAAATATTCTCTGACGGAATAAAGCACAATTTAGATCCTTTATAGTTAATAATTTATAACACCTGACATTCAATCCAGAAAATAGCAAGTACGTCAAAAGACAGAATGAGACAAAACCAGAAAATAGAAAGAGCTCTTCTGGAATTTAAGAAAAAAAAATGTGATGAAGAACCTAGGGGTAAAACAGGAATAAAGACACAGACCTACTTGAGAATGGACTTGAAGTTATGGGGAGGGGGAAGGGTAAGCTGTGACAAAGCGAGAGAGAGGCATGGACATATATACACTACCAAACGTAAGGTAGATTGATAGTGGGAAGCAGCCGCATAGCACAGGGAGATCAGCGAGGTGCTTTGTGACCGACTGGAGGGGTAGGATAGGGAGGGCGGGAGGGAGGGAGACGTAAGAGGGAAGGGATATGGGAACAGATGTATATGTATGACTGATTCACTTTGTTATAAAGCAGAAACCAATTTAAAAAATGGTTAAAAAAAAAAAGAAAGAGCTCTTCAGATGATTCAGATGTTTCAGTTATCAGATACGGACCTCAAGAATGATTAATATGCTTAAGAAAAGAGATGGTAATATAAAGACTTTCTCCAAAGAAATGAGAACTATAAGAAAATATTGGTTACATTAGAAGTAAAAAAATATTTGACTGAAATTAAAAATGCAGTTGACGGGATTAATTAACATCTGTAAAGAGGATTAACGCTCTAGAGGACAGACCAATGGAAAATATCCATATTGAAGCACAAAGAAGAAATAATATGGAATATAGAATGAGGTTAAAAATCTTAAAGTCTATAAGACAAGATGAAAAGATCTTACATAGATATCATTGGCATCTCATTAAAATTCTAGAGAATGGTAAGAATATTGGAAAACACAATAGCTAAGAATTTGTAGAACTGATAAAAGATATCAAGCCACAGATTCAAAAAGCATCATGCACTCCGAGGAGGATACAAACAAAGAAAGCTATACTAAACATATCATATTAAAACTACACAAAACCAAGGAAAAATAAAAGAAAATACGTTTACCTTGAAAGACGCAACTTTACAACTAAAAGCTGACTTCTTAAAAAAACATGATGGAAGCCAAAAACAATAAAATGACTTTGCTAAAGCCTGAATGGGAGCCAAATAAAAACATTTCCAGATAATAAAACAGAAATAAATTTTCTTGCCAGCCAATGCAACTAAAAATAAAAAAAAAAAAAAAGAAGAAAGGACAGAAGATTCCTTCAGGCAGAAGGAAGATGATGCTTGGCCGAGTATGGGAATTTAGGAAAGAATGATGTAACTGCTTAAGAAAAGTGGTGAATATGTGGGTAACTACAAGTGAATATTAATTCCATTAAATAATAATATACTGAGGGATATGAAATAGAATTAAAATCTATGAAATCAAAACCACAAGGCAGGAGGGCTTGAATGGAATTAAAGCACTTTAAGATAGTTGCGTTATTCAGAATGCCTAAGAAGTAGTAATTTATAAAACACTTGAAGAAGTCAAGTTTATGCCTGCTGTAATCTCAAAGGTAACTAGTAAAACAATAGTAGTCAAAGAATATAAAACTAACGACATAATAGAAGAGTAAATGGAATAACAAATTAACTGAATAACCCCAAAAAACAGAAAAGAGAAGGAAAGACATAAGAGAGGTGGGAAATTTTAAGCAAACAGTAGGATGATAGATTTAAGCTCAGTAGATAGACAATTACATTACAAAGTAACATTCTGAATACTATAATTGAAAGACAAAAATTGCAAGACTATTAAAAATATGACTATATGTTACTTTATAAAGATACACGTTGAATATAGGGGTACAGAAGGTTGAAAGTTAAAGTCTACAGAAAGATGTGTAATGCAAATAGTAACCAAAAGAGAGCTGGTGACCCTACACTAAATGAAATATAGTAGACACTAAGATCAGAAGTGTTATTAGAGATAAACAGGCAAGCTATTTATAAGTCAAGGCAGTAATTACTTTGAGGACCGATGGTTGCTGGGTGGGAAAGGGCACAAAGCAGTCTTCTTGCTCAGTTGAAAAGGTTCTATTTTGTGATCTGAGGGATGAATATGTGGATATATTCACTTCGGGGAAAACACTGACGTACATTAAGTATGTACTTTCCTATATGTCTGATAAGCTTTAATAAAATTTTATTTAAAGGAGGCATCCTACTACTTGAAAACTATTTGAATCTACAAAAGGGCTCCAGCAGAAATGTGGACCACTGGAAACCCAAAACCTGGAAAAAAATGTGTCACTGGGGTTCTAGAAGCTGGAGCAGGGTTCCCTCACAGGGAAATATCAAGGATATGAAGAAAGCCTCTCACAGAGAAAAAACAACAACTTTATACCTGCTACCAAGAGGGCACACGCCAGAAATTATAACTCTACCAGGACCACAGGACTGTGTTCTTTTTCCTAACGCTTTCTCTCACTAAGCCCAATCCTCGAAGGGTTAGAAAAGTAGGTGGAGAGTAGGTAAGAGAGAATGAAAAGATGAGTTCACAAGATATGTCTCTCTTCACCACTGAAGTTTACCAGCTGGGAGAGAGGAGTCGTTTCAAAATGAACCACAAGAATTAGTTTTGATCTTACACTGCCTAGAATTTCTCACACTACTGAGATGAGAATGTTCTGATGACTGAAATGACTGAGAAAAGCTATGACACCTACCCCTGATTTGATCCAGGGGCAGAAAAGAATGATTCCAAGCAGTAGTTTTGAAGGGTTGGCAGGGAAAAAAAGAATATAATTGGTTTCTGCATTGCATCATCTATACTACAGTTCACTCGATAAACTTTTTATGTTTGAAAAGATGAGGTTGCATAAGAAGGAATCGGGAAAATGTAAATTAATGCACTGACATCATTTTTCACACTTCAGATTGGCAAAATTTAAAAGACTGATACAACCCATTTTTGTAAGGATGAAGGGAAATGAGAACTCTACCACAGTGTTGATAGGAATGTCAATTGATGAAATATTTTGGGAAGGCAATTTGGTATTTTTCATACATTTTAAATGCAAACCATTTGATTCCATACTTTCAGTTCTATGAATTTGCCTTATAAAATTCTCATATGTGTGAAAACGATATTTACATAGAGATGTTTAAAAACTGTATCCTGGAATCCATCTAAATTTTCATCAGTAATTAATTAAATTAGAGTACATATATTTATGAAATATTATGAAGCCATTAAACAAAATAAGGTATGCCCAGATAGAAACAGAGGTGGAGACAGAGACAGAGATGGAGGGAGAGACACAGATGTAGACATAGAAATAGAGATATGCAAAAGTCTTCAAAGCAAGTTTTGTTTTGTACAAGAACCAAGACATCCTACAAGAGTGCTTGGAATGTGGGAGGCATCTATAAGTATTTGTTGAATGAATAATAATGTCCTATTTATTTTAAAAATGGAGGAAAAACAGAAGTGTATTTAAATATTTCACTTTATACAGTTCTATACATTTTTACATAAATTTTTGAAATAGAAAGTTTACTCAGGTAGTACTCAAAGTACAATAAAAAAAGTTTCTCAAATTAAAAGTATATACTTCCTGTATACTAGTTTTGACAATCTCTAGCTTACTGACCTTGGACAAATCTACTAACCTACTAATTTACTAACATCTTTGGACATCTCTAAAACAAATTAATAAAATACAACTTATGAGATTTTGTTAGAATAAACAACACGTGAATAACAATTATCCAATTGCTAGATGCATAGGACATAGTCATTAAATTTTAGTGGGACATTATTTATCACTCTCCTCATCTCTAGTGTAATCCAATGTCCTAGGCTGACCTTTCCTTAATCGAAGTTTCTCAAATGTGGAACCTCACCCAGGTCTGATATAACCAGCTATGCCATCACTTTAAAATATTCTCCTATTATTCTAGCCTCCAGAACTGTGAAAAATATGTCTATTGTTTAAGTTAAAAAAAAAGACATTAAGACATATTGGTAAATACTCAAAAACAATTTATATTTTCTGGTTTAATTTTTATTAGTTTCTCCACCATTTGAACAATCCATCAGTCCTCACTGGTCATCACCAAAGTGCCTGGCCCTGAATGAGAAGTTGAAGGTGCAATAAAAGAATTAGGAAGATAAGAAGAGTGCCCTCCCCATTACTAGAGACATTGAATCAAGCACAGGATGACCATTAGTCAGGGATTTTATTTCCTTCACATTTTCATACGTGACTATTTACTTTGCTCATCCTAGGAAATGAATTCATCTTCTCCTAGTTCACTATCCTTCACAGACAGTGATAATTTCAGTGAATGAGAAGAACAGGCCGAAGTGTTAAAAGCTGAATTGTCTAGTGTGTCTCAAACATTAATGTCCATAAAAGTTGCCTGGGTATCTTGTTTAAATGCAGATTCTGACTCAGTAGCTCTAGGCTGGACCTGAGACTATTTGTTTCTAACAAACTCCCGGACGATGCCTGATGCTGATGCATTGAGTAGCAAGGGGCTACATTGGAAGGTCTCTGAGTGCAGTGTCTCTGGCTGTCTTTCACACCTCATTCTAGACCAGTGTCTGGCCCACTGCTTAGCATGCTGTAAATGCTCAGTAGATATCTTTGATATGAATAATTAGTTGTTGAACAGACATAATTAAAGAAGAAGAAAAGAATATAGGGAAGAAGTACATTCACTCAACTCAATTTTTATATTATATAGCATTGGTCAAATCATTTTTAAACCCAACTTTGCATCCTGGCCATCAAACCGATCTATATTTGAATATTCCTCTCCTTCCCCTCACATTAGGCCATTTTCCTCACTGCATACACAAAAATGCATGCTCATCTTTTAAATCACGCCGTAATCTGTTCCTCTTCCCTCATAAACCTAGAGCCACCAGCCCCTTCAGCTCAAGTCCCACTTCTTCCAGGAAGTTCTGCCCAGCTTCTTCACCCATAACCAATACACCTTCCCAGGAGGAAGGGTCCTCACAGTTCTTTTTGGACAATGAAAGTAGAGAAAAATGACACATGAGCAGCTCCATAGCAGAGACAATTAGTCAGATTGATGGCAAAGTTGTGAAATGTCCTTTTGTCAGAGTAGAATTCACTGAGAGAGCTGTTTTGTATTTGTACAGTCTCTGCTAAGTAAATAAAAAAAATTAATCATAAATAAACAAATAAATAAATAAAATACCCTCCTATTCATTAGAACTATTATTAAAAGCCTGTTTAATAGAGAAATAAAAAGATCTAGATCCCATACATACCTCAAGCCATACAACAAAATATATTACAGGGAGATCAAAGGTTAAATGTAAATATCTTAATAATAAAAATAGAGAAAAGTGTAGACAATATCAATATGAACTCTAGACGTGTAAACATTTTTTTAAAGTTAACTAAAGCAGATCAATTGAAGACAATTAATAGACTTGACTATATAGAAATTGAAAACTATTTACATTAATGCCAAAAACAAAATTCAAAGCAAACATTACACCTAAAATTTTTTAACAAAGATGACAAACACAGGTATAATATACTAACTTTTTTAATGGTCCTGTATATCTATATAAAACATAAAGAACCTTTTAAAAATCCTTGGACAAAAGACAATATAATCCACTCCTCCCCAAAAGTCAGTCTGATACTTAGATTTTAGAAAAACATTCAATACTTTTTAACATGAAAACATTTTACATACCACATTTTCCCAATGAAATTAGCCAATATATTAAAATGAAAATATCCAATGTGCCCTCATTCATTGTCAGTATTTTGTTACAATCCTTCTGATAAAAACTTGGCAAATTGTGTGTCAGGATCATTACAAAGAGCTCTATTATGTGACTATATCATTTCACCTTTAGGAATTTATCCTAAAGAATTAATCTTAAGATCATCAAAATATTCACAAAAAATATCTTATGAGGTACTATTTATTATAGTAAAAGCAGTGGATAGAGCATAAATTTCAACCACTAGTGGAATGGAAAAAGAATATTACAAAACCATTACTAAAGATGTGGGAAAATATGACATAACATTGAGGAAAAAAAGGCTGCAATAATGCATACTATAACTCAAATACCTATTACAAATGCAGATTGATATGCAGAGGCTGTGTTCCAGAGTGAGAAAGCATGAAAATGGGAAGCAGATATATGGCCTGGAATCCCAGTACCAAATTCTGGTACTTTGAGTAAGTTACTGAATATTTCTGAATATCAATTTCATCATTGGCTTAAAAAGTGCATATGTATGTAATCTGTCATTTTTAGAGCATTTGTGAACTAAAATATGTAAAAGAATCTAGTCTAATTTCTGGCATGGAAAAAGATGAATAAATATTAAGATTTTTACTTTCTTTATAAATTTTTATATTTTCCAACTTTCCTACTGTTTACTTTGTAATTTTTTTTTTGGAATTAGAAAATGTTCTGAATGCTAATTCTCCTATTTCTACCTGCTCTTCTATTGTATCTAACCTAAAACAAACAAAACTCCTATACCCTGGCTTTACTAATATTAGTTAACAGCTCAGTAAGAAAAAAAAATATATATATATAAGCCAATTTATATGATTGCTTGTATGTTGCATAAATCTATTAACTCTCTGGAAATACATAATTTAAAAGACTTTGCTTGTAAATTTCTGCCCTGCAGGCCAGGAAGAAAGAACGTGATTATTCTATTTTACCTCCCAGCTCATAGCACAGAGCCAGCACGTAGATAATCATAAAAATCTATGAAATTAAATAGATCTGCAGTTATGAAATGTCAGACATTTATAGCAGATAATGGGAAATAGTTCGCGGGCAAGGGTCTTTCTGCTATGCTGTATTTTAAACCAAACAGGAGGCCACTTAGTCAACTGTATCAGTCAGGATCCAATCAGGAGACAGAAACCACAATTTAATCAGGGAAAGTTTAATATAAATGTTAATAACTGTAAACGGAGAATGACACACCAAAGGGTTCTTCTAGTAATAAATGAGGAAAACCCTAAAAATTCAGGAAGAGCATATATAAGGAGAATATGCAAGGAAGGGACACACATACACTGCCACCAACACCTTCAGGGTTTGAGATACAGATGGTAATATTTACTAAGTTGCCACATGCTCAGAACTTGAAATGCCAGGGGAAGTCCTCCATGGGGAAAGATTGCACCTGGGAACTTGGGGCAAAGGTGTCCAAAGGAATGAGGAGGAAAACTGCTTGCTACTGGGAGCTGATCATCACAATGTCCAGCAGGACCCAGGGGAGAAACCACCTCACTGAAGGAGCCTGATGCTCTTGAATCCACCCACACACAATTCAAGAGCCTGGAGACAGAAAAGCAGTGCACCTTGTAGGAGCCTGTCAAGAGAAGCACATCAGGGCCTCTTTCTTCCCCAGTGCCCTCTATTGACTGGCCTTCTCATAGCAGCTGCAAAAGAAAAGCACTTACAGGGCCCATCTCTGTTCTCACACAGTAAATAATGAGGGTGACTTGGGAACTGGCAGACAATAAATTGATAACTGGCACAGTTCACAATTTAACTCCTCAGCTTCCACATTCACCTTTCTACACATATTTTTACTTCTTAACAATAACAAAACAGCTTTATATTTTCACCTAACAAAATTAAGTTAATCCTTTTTAAAAGTAAAGAAGTTCTTACTTGCTCCCCCAAATGAGGAGAAACAGTCCCAACAGTCATTTTATCAGTTACTGGCTTCAATAAATACTCCTCAAATACTACCACAGTTCCAGGGAATATTCTGTTAACTAAAGACTAAATTTTAAAGTTAACTTCCAACAACTTCTATATGAAATAAAAATAAGAAGGAGGCGAGAGAAGAAGAAAATTGTAAGTATATATCAATAAATGCATATGTATAATAAGCAAAAACTTGTATACGAAGCTACTATACTCCTCATCTCTGTAATTGATCACAAGGATATAATTGATAAATTCCTTCCATTCTTCCACTACCCATTTGATATTTCCCCTGCCTTCAGCTAGAACTTCTGCTGGTCAGGGTTCTTTGTCTGCTGGAGTGAGGCAAATCTTTCTGGAAAGACCTGAGTTCTCAATTAAGCTGCCACGTTTAATGTTTTTCACTACCATAGTTTCTCATTAACCTTTATCATTGAGCATGGAAGTACTAGGAAACACCATAGCAGATCCTCTGGTTTTCAGATTTCGTCCTGTATATCACCACTGTGTAGCAGCAACCCAATTCCCCTTCGGCAATTTGGATAAAGCATTCCAACAAGTACAATAACACCTCTTTCTATTGATTCAGTGCCATAAAGATCCCAAATGGGCCAGGTAGCAGTCACATCTTCCAATTCAATGGAACCATCTGGTGTCCCATAGTTGAAGCATGCCTGGTTTAGAGACTAAGATTTCCAAACCAGCACACTTCAAGGTGGTTGGGACTGGAAGTAAATATTCTGCAAGAGGTTTATTGGGTATAATAGTGAGAAAATCCACTTTCATGGCCATCCCTTGACTCCCAGGTCCATGTCTTTTCGCTCTGGCAAGGATAGCATCATATAATGGTCTCTGCTTCCAAGTATATACTCATCCTGTATAAAAGAACCTCAACTTCTCCTGGTGTTCTCTCCTAACTGGCACTGAAACTGAGTCTTCAGTAAGCCATTCCATATATCTATTAATGCTGTAACTTCTGGCTGATAAATTATGGGGAACGACCAACTTATTACATGGTGGTGAAAAAGATTATCCACAAAATGGATCATTATGTCCACCTGATTATTAAGAACCTCCTCTGGAGTAGATGAACTTTGATCAGCATTCACATGGGTCACAAATACCTTCACAATCTGTGCCCATTCTGAGAGGTCCATCCACCTCTTCCCCAGACTTACCTATTGCTGACTATCAGATCATGTTTCTTTCAAGTCCCTGACCATCCAGACAGATCATTAGCAATTATGCATAAGTTAATGAAAATCTTTACCTCTAGCTATCCTTCGTTCTAGGCATAGTGGACAACCATACGTATCGCTTGAAGTTTTTTCAACTGGGAGGAACTCTTCACTACTGTCATTTGGAGAACACCCCTGAGAGGAGCTGTAGTACAGGCATACATCATTTTATTGCACTTCGCTTTACTGCATTTTTAATAAATTGAACGTTTGTAGCAATACTGCATTGAGCAAGTCTATTAGCACCATTTTCCCAACAGCTTGTGCTTGCTTCATGTCTCTGTGTCACATCTTGATAGTTCTTGCAATATTTCAAACTTTTATTATTATTGTTCTATTTGTTATGGTGATCTGTGATCAGTGATCTTTGATGTTACTATTGCAAAAAGATTATGACTTGCTGAAGGCTCAGATAATGGTTAGCATTTTTTAGCAATAAAGTATTTTTTAGTTAAGTATGTACTTTTTTTTAGACATAATGTTATTACACACTTAATAGACTACAATGAGGTATAAACATAGCTTTTATATGCATTGAGAAACCCCAAAATTTGTGTGGCTAGCTTTATTGTGATTTTCATTTTGTTGTGGTGGTCTGGAACTGAACTTACAGTATCTCCAAGGTACGCCTGCACTATAGCTGCCCACTTTTTGAGTGGTACCAGCATATGCAAATCACTCATACTTTCAGGACCTATCTGAGTTCAGACTCTTGTAGACCATTTTCATTTTATGATGTATTAATGATGAGCATGCCCAAATTTATGGCCAAATGTGTCAGACAACACCCGCTTATGATGGAAAGCTCAGGCCACACGGATGGATGTCCCATGGTTAAGAATTCAATTGCTATCAAGGTCCAGTAGTAATTCAGTGGCTCTTTCTCAAAACAGCTATAAGAGACAGCATAGATTTTCTCCAAAATCCTAGAACACTGAGCCATGATTCTTCTATTAGTGCTCGTCAGAGATTCTATACAGCATCTCCACTTGCCATAAACATTTCAAATACCATCAGATCTGCTGGACCATAAGGCCCAAGTGCTAGTGGGGCCTTTACGACAGCTTGAAGTTGTTGTAGATAAACTCTGGCTTTTCAGACTGTGGCTTGAGCTTACAGTTAAAGGAGTTGACATTATTTTGTTTCTGTACATTCTCAAGGATACTCAAAAAACTCCATCTTATACCACAATCCTTACAGATATTATTACTGCAATAATAGTTATAACTGGCACATTGGCCAAAAAAAAAAAAAAAAGGATTTTAGTATCTTTATTTTCTCCTGATAGGTAAAATCTTTACTGTCAAAACTCAAAGCTTTCATTCAAAGTCAATCCTTGATTTAACCCAATTTTATGTTTTTGATAAGGCCTAAATCAATTTAAGACAATCAGGATGCTGTTGGTGATTTCATTTACATTGAATATCAATTAGGCCCATTAGTTGTAATTTTATAATAGTCCATATCCCACTTTTGAATCACAGGTTTCATAGAACAAGGATCCCAATAGTTATTTTACTATTTATACTTCAAAAGCACAGAGACTTGGAAGCCACTGTGTGTCCAGAACTTTGGGAAAGTATTTTTTCTCAAATTCTGAATACAAAAGAAAACTATTTAACACAGTGCCCTGGATGTCCTTGCCTCCTGTTCTTAGGAAGTAATGCATCACTCAGTAAATGTTTAAATATTGCTCTCTACTCCCAGCCATCTAATAAGACAGGGTAATTGGCTTTACTCTGGACTAACATATTCAATAAGGACGAAATTTCTTTTCCTTCTTTTGCACTAAATGAAAACAAAAATACTTCCTTTTCACAGAGAGAAACTGGGGCACAAGAGGAAGGTGAGGCACTGTTGCCCATTTGAGGACAGATATATCTATTTCACTCATCTTCTTACTGAACTGAAGACCAACAGGAAGGAAATGATTATAGCTGCATCTGGACCACTGAGAAAGTAGAATCATTAATAACAAGGCAATGTAGCAGGAGACTCAGCTCTAAAACTGACTCCTGGGAAGCACCGCAGGAAAAGGAAAAATATTAGAATTAAGAGAGGCATCTTCTCTTCATCTGTTTTTTATGGTATTAAAAAAAAATGCTCAGTGTAGCTTCATCTTACAACAAAAAAACTCTTAAACGTTTGTCCTCTAAAATAACATGCTCCTGTGCTGACACAAGTATTCATGAAATGTCTCTCTTTACCCCAGTAACATTTCCTTTTCAGGGTGTAGATTAAAAAAAAAAGGGGGGGCTTCCCTGGTGGCACAGTGGTTGGGAATCTGCCTGCTAATGCAGGGGACATGGGTTCGAGCCCTGGTCTGGGAGGATCCCACATGCCACGGAGCAACTAGGCCCATGAGCCACAACTACTAAGCCTGCACGTCTGGAGCCTGTGCTCCACAACAAGAGAAGCCATGATAGTGAGAGGCCTGCGCACCGCGATGAAGAGTGGCCCCCACTTACCACAACTAGAGAAAGCCCTCGCACAGAAACGAAGACCCAACACAGCAAAAATAAATTAATTAATTAATAAAACTAAAAAAAAAAAAAAAAAGCTTCAAAAATGTTTGAACTGTCCTACCTTTGTACATCCAAAGAAGAGGCTGTAAGTAATCTATGCTATTGCTAACCCTGAACCAAAAGAACTTCTAAAGCAAAAACTACCCAAGTGACACCCCTTTATTCAACATCTTCTAGTTGGAATAACTATATAACTCAGTATTGCATAGGAAAGGTGTAGCTTAATAATGAGAAAAGCAAGTCAGTAATAAAACTTTAAACATGGTCATCCTTTACAATTGTTATTTGGCAGGCAATAATAAACCCTTACTACCTAATAAGCGCTTTTACATTTAAATTCATTTTTCTACAAAAAGTGAAAAAATATTGCATGTTAGCACCGTTTATTAAATATTGCAGATGAGCTGAGTTGGACACAGTGACTGTTTAGAACTAAAAAGGTTAGATTACCTCACAAGGAGAAATGAATATAACCAAAAGCCAATAGAGTTTCAGTTTGTTTGCTCACATAGGCTCTAATCTAATTTAGAATCAGAATTTCATAGCTGAGAAAGAGAGACAGAGAAGAAAGCATAAGATATATGCTCATTTTTGTTTGTAGGAAGATTTGGGGGAAATAATATTTTGGAAGAATTGGATTTAACTTAATTTGATTTTGTCAAGATAATAAAACACAGAAAGAACAAATCACCTGTATAACTCAGAGTTTAAATTACATGCTGACTGTAGAAATGTGTGCCCTTAATAATTTTTGTTAACCTCCACAATGCCCCATCCTATTTCTGAACATCATAGGGGAGTCTTCAGTACCCATGTACCTATTTCTCAATACCAACCACATAGACTTCTTGTCTGGGATGGCATATTTCCTCACTGACAATTTCAAAAAATCATTCTAATTAGTACATCCACCAAAATGCCCTTATTCTCTTTTCTTCTTAACATTTCTTTTTTTTTTCTTCTTTTTTTTATTAATCATATAAAAGTTACCTTTTGGGGGTGATGTCACTGAAAATAACAGAGTAGGAAACTCCAAAATGGTTTCCACTAAAGCAATGATTAAGCTGGTAAAAACAGAATCAAGTTTGGGAAAATCCTGGAACCTAATAAGAAAATTTAAAAAGAATCAAGGGAGTGCTGAATGAAGAAAGAAGCTTTTGAAAGTATGCAAGAAAGTATTGCGGTATTTAAATTACCTTCTTACCATCCCTCACCACCCCCCCAGCTGGGTGGTGGAAATAAAGTGGTAACTTCTGGTACTGCTTGTTGATGTTAGAGGGAGAAATACAGACCTTGTCCTCAAAGAATTTTGGTTGTATATTTTGACTTGAGGGATCAGCTCAGAAACTGTCCTTTGTCTTACATTAACTCAGAGCTTGCTCAAGAATGAAGGATACTCCCAGGAACTGTTTATTGAAAGCACTGAAAGGCACATATACTAGCCACATTCCTTAGAGCAAGGGATAAAAGTCATAACAAGCAGTAAACAGACCAAAAAACATGGGAAGGAAAAGTCTGAGAAAGGGAATACAGTGGGAGTAAAATCTTTTAAAAGATATTGCACATACTGGAGAATCTAGAAGGCCACACACATGCCCAGGACCAGACACACGCTCAGTAAAGACCTGAGAAGACCATAAGCTTTCACCTCTGGCTGACATTTAGGCTCCATGTAAGCAGAAAGTGAAAGCTAAGGAAAAGTGGTAAACAAACTGGATAAGCACTGAAGGAGTGCTCCAACACAGGGCTAATCTGCAAAGACCAGGAGAGGTTATTTTGTTGTAGTAGTTGTTGTTGTTTTGGCCACAGGCATTTAAGGAAATCCCTGTAGAATTACTAGCTAACTAGTAAGCTAACAGAAAAAAAATTAAGTGGCTATGAATGATAAAGAAAGCAGTCTTTACAAAAATACTTTAGAAAAGTCACTATACAATCAAACTACAACCCACAACTAGTAGCAACAACAAGCTCTAGGGAGAGGGGAGAAACTGAGTTCTAGATTTATCATGTTAAAATATTCAAAACATTCAGTTTTTTAAAGAAATAATAAGGCATGCAATGAAACAATAAACGTATAGCCCTTGCACACACAAATACACACACAAATTAATTAACAGATACTGTCCTGAAGGGAGCCTAAACATTACATATGCTAGAAAAAGACTTTTAAATCAACTCTCTTAAGTATGCTCAAAGAGGTAAAGGAAAAATCATGCACAAAGAACTGAAGGAACAAAGGAGAGCAATATTTCACCAAATCGAGAATATAAGAAGAGATAGAAAGTATATGAAGAAACCAAATAGAAATTCTGGAGCAAAAAGTATAATAACTGAAATGAAAAATTTGCTAGAGGAGTTCAGTAACAGCTCAGAGCACACAGAAGAAAGTATCAATGAACTAAAAACAGGTCAATTTAAATTATCAAGCTGGAGGAGCAAAAAGAAGATTGAATAATGAAAATTGAACAGAGCCCACGAAAAACTCTAGGATACTATTGAGTGTACCAACATACACATAATGGGAGCATGGGAAGAGAAGAAAGGAAAGAGAAAAAAGTTCAGAAAGACTAGTTGAAGAAATAATGGTAAAACCCCAAATCTGAAGATGTGAATCTGCAAATCCAAGAAGGTCAATGAATTCAAAGCAAAATAAACAGATCCACACCTAGACATATTATAAACAAACTGTCAAAAGTTAAAATTAGAGAATCTTGAAAGAAGCAAGAGAGAAGTGATTCATCATATACAAAGGATCTTCAATAAGATGAAAAACTGATTTCTTATCAGAAAAGATGGAGGTTAGAAGCAGTGGGATGATGTATTTAAAATGCTGAAAGAAAAAAAATCATAAAACAACTTAATATTCAACAAAATAATTCATCCAAAATGAAGAAGGTCAACAAAGTGCTGGAGTAGACAACTCCATGCTCTCAATCCTCACAGAAACATTGAAAAACAAGTAGAAACTATCACAACTAACTTTGTCAGACTCTGGAAAATAGTAAAAGGTTTAGAGCAACCAAGTGAACACTGAATCAAGAAAAAAGCAACTTAAAATGCTCCTGGCATTCAAGAGAGTTTTTGACCATATCTGTCAAATATTGGCTAATCATGAGCTAAAGGAACAGAGACTTCATTGACCACACATAAGGAATATAGTCTTTGCAAAAATAGTTTGGAAAAGTCACTAAATAAAAGGACTATCATTGCCTTTCAAAATAAAAATAAAAAAACAGGAAAACCTGAGAAAGGAGTGAATTTTATTTCCAAAGTAGCCACATTATAATACTAAAATGCCTAGTTTTCAACAAGAAAAAATAATCACAATGTACACAAAGAAACAGGAAAGTATGGCCCATTCAAAGGAACAAAATAAGTTGACAGAAATTACCCTTGAGGAAGCCCAGATTTTGGCCTTACTAGAAAAGACTTTAAAACAACTATCTATCTTAAGTACACTCAAAGAGTTTAAGAAAAACATGGACAAAAACTAAAGAAAAACAGGAAAATAACATAGGATCAAAATGGAAATATCAACAAACAGGTAGAAAATATAAAAAAGAACAAAGCAGAAATTTTGGAGCTGAAAAGCACACTAATTGGAATGAAAATTTTAGTAGAGGGGATCAACATCAGTTCTGAGCAGGCAGAAGAAAGAAAAAGTGAATCTGAAGATAGGACAATTGAAATGATCAATTGTGAGAAATAGAAACAAAAAGATTAAAGAAAAGCTAACTAAGCCTAAGGGAACTGTGAGACATCATCAAGAACACCAGCATAGCCATTATGGGAATCCCAGAAGAAGAGAGAGAGAAAAGGACAGAAAAAATATTTGAAGAAATAATGAGCAAAACTGTTTCAAAACTGATGAAATGCATGAGTCTACAAATCCAAGAAGCTCAATAAAATTCAAGAAAGATAAACTCAGAGACTCACAGCTAGACACATTGTAATCAAACTGTTAGAAAACAAAGACAAAGGGAGGAGGTTGAAAGTTAAGAGAAGCAGCTCATCATGTGTAATAAGAGATTTTTCATTTGAAATCAGGGTGGCCACAAGGAAGTGGAAGGACATGTTTGAAGAAAAGAACTTGTTAACCAAGAATTCTATATACAGTTAAACTCTCCTTTAAAAATAAAGGATAAATTAAGACATGCTCACCTAAACAAAAGCTGAAGGAGTTTTATAATACTGGACCTCCCTAGAGCAAATGCTAAAGGCAGTCTTTCAGGCTGAAATTAAAGGGCACTAGACAGTAGTTTGAAGATCTCTGGTATAGGTAAACACATATGTAAATATCAAAGCCATATTATTGTATTTTTTCTTGGTAACTCCACTTCTTCTTTTCTACATTATTTTAAATAAATTCATAAAAATAATAATAAATCTGTATTACTGGGCAAACAATGATTAAAACAAAAACACAACATACCAAAGCTTATGAAATGTAGTGAAGGCAGTGCTCAGAGAAAATGTACAGATAAAATGCCTACATTAATAAAGAGATCTCAAATCAATAACCTAACTTTACAACTTGAGAAAAAATGTTTTCCAGTCCCTCAGTACAGTAGTAAGTATTACCATATACTCAGCAGTGCTACTCCTAGATATATATATAGATATATAGATATATATACTAAAGAAATGAAAATAGGTGTTCAACAAAAACTTGTATATGAATGCTCACAGCAGAACTATTTATAACAGCCAAAGATGGAAACAACTTAAATGTCCATCAACTATTGAATGGATAAGCAAAATGTGATCTATACATTCAACGCTATATTATTCAGCCATAAAAATGAATGAAGTACTGATACATGTATCATATGAATGAATATTGCTAATTGAAAGAAGCCAGACACAAAAGTTCACATATTGTTTGATTCCATTCATGTGAAATCTCTATAACAAGCAAATTCATAGAGGAAAAAATGATTAGTGGTTTCAAGGGTCTGGAGAGAGAGGAGAAATGGGAGAGACTGCAGGATATCCTTCTAGAACTAGATAACGGCGATGGTTTCACAACATTGTGAATGTGGTAAATGCAAGTAAATTTACGCTCAAATAGTTAAAATGGTAAATTTTATGTTATGTGAATTATACCACAAAAAACCAAGCATCTTTCCTCATTATATAGCACCTTTCACATTTTATAGTTTAATTTTCTCTAATTCCATGACCCTTCTCTAGTGCCAATAATTTTCTATCAATATCTGCCTTTTCCAGGACAGCCCTCATAAATCAAAGTTCTTTACCTTTAGGAGACAAACACTACAGGAGAAAAAAGTTTGATTGTTACATATCCAGAAACAATTAAACCAATGTCAATGTCATCTTCTCTAGTTGTATGATGCTGATTCACATTTGCTTTCAAACTCATTTTCAAAAAGACATTATTTATGAAAGATGGGAACTTTCTGTTTCTCTGTTGAATTGCATATTACTTGCAAACCGCTTCTTGTTTATATGTCTTATATAAAGAGGGGTCATATAAGCATAAGAAATACATGTGTGTAGACATACAGTCCTATGTTTTATATATATAAATATGCAATACTCACGCACACACACACACACACACATATCTCCTCTAGTGATTCATAGGGAGCCCAAACTGTTATAAGTAGGTAGATTTCTACTAATGGTCATAATATAGACCAAATATTATTTATCTCTCTTTCTGTATTAGCTGGTCTATTCTTTATAACTCATTTTCCTTTATAACCTTAAGGTTCAAAATATAATGCCAATAAACAGAACACATTTTGTATTTTGCAGCAATTTACAGGTTTCTAAATATTTTCTGTAATCCTGCCTAGCCCAACACATTTCCTTTCCTTATTGTTTCTCTTGAAATGTGTAGAAACAATTAAATGGATGAAATGATAATATATATATATATGTGTGTGCATATTTGTGTATGCATACACACATTTATCTTTCACTCAAAATAATAGGTGCTCATTAAATATGTTTGTCAAGGATGGAGGTAGAATTTGATAAACTGTGAGTATGGTGCAGTCTCACTTAATGAATTTTAGTAAGAAAACTGCTGTGTTCAAAACCCTGTGATAGAAGCTTTAAAGAACAAAAAACTAAATAAGATATAAGATCTTTTCTTCAAGGAACACAGAACCAGATAATACCAGGAAGCTTCAATAAGGGTCACAGCACTTGAGCTAGGTATTGAAAGAAGTTAGTATTTTACCAGGTAAAAATCTCAACCCAGGTAAAGGAAAAAGTATAACTAAAGTCCTCAAAGCAAAAAAGCAGGTGCTGGTGGCAAGAAATGGATCCCAGAGAGAAGAGTTAAAGTCAGTAATGGGGGTGGGGCTAGAATTTTTAGGCTTTGGGGAATTTGGTATCAAAAAATTCCAAAGTTGTTCCAAAGTAACAGCTCTAGAAATGTGGAAACCAAAGTTTGAAATTGCATCTAATTTCTCATGTGTTTTGTATTTAAGCTGCAGTGACTTTGGGGCATGTGTTCATAGTCACCAGGGATATGAAAGTTTGGAGAGTCCAAGCAAAAGTTATTTTCTGCCTTAGGGATGTTTAGGTCTATGCTCAGCTCGGTTAATTTAAGTACTTAACTTTTACTGGTTCACTTAGTAGAAGTTGCTGTTAAAAAAAAAAAAAAAAGGAAAGAAAGAAAAAACCCACTGAATCTCAATTATTATATGACCTTTTGGGGATTTAAGAGATAGTCTTGTCACTGGGTTCAAAAGAACCCCTTGCCCTTTCAGGAAACTTTTTCTTCATAGAAGGAAAGGCTTCCCTCTCTTTATTCACAGTTGCGTGTTCTCTAATAAGTGTGCCTTTTCCTTTAGGGCTGACCTGCTTTCACTTCAGTGCATGTTGTTTTCAAAGAGCTATTTGATGTACAAGAAACTTTTTGCTTAAAAATAAAAAAGGAAGCCGGAAGAGTGAAATAGAAAGAAAGGGATGGAGGGAAAGAGAAAAAAAATTGTTTTGTCATGTTTATTTTTGTATTTGAGAATGGGTGGAGAGATAAATATGAATGCAAAATTTTGCACTAAAATGTTCAAACTTCCAATTAAACTGCAAACTTCAGGTATATATTATTTCATTCTTCTGTAATTCTGTGCCTCACTTTGACCAAGCCAGAAGGATAAAAACAGGCAAATTCCGAAGAAACTATTGTTTCTTTTTAAATGCAACAAGAATGGAAGAGAAATTATCTCTTTATTGTCTATTGATAGAATTCAAACCCTTTCACGTGACCTTTGGAAATCCCCAGGTATCTCTGTGCCCCACCCAAATATATTTCCTGTATCTTGCTCTGTGAATCTAGCAACCCTGATTTCTGGTATCTCTGCTCCAGTAGAGTTGATATATTTATTGTAGATACATGGCTTGCTTTTGATATTGCCATGGCTACTGTATAAACCATTCTCAACTTCAAAAATATTCTCTCCATTTTTTTCTATTCATCTAATTCATCTACTCAAGACCTATCGTGTCCAGGAGACCTTCCTTATTTTACTTTCTGTCTGTAAACTAACTTTATTTTCCTACATAACAGAATTAATGAACTCCAGATTTTATATTCTATACACTATAAAGCATATTAAGTATTTTTAATTCATATTACATATTTGTTTTATTTCTTTACTCAGATAATAAGTTTTAAGAACAGAAACAATGTCATGTCCCTCTCCCATCTCCCTTCCCTAGCCCCTATTTAGTTCATAACTTTTTATTTTAAATTGGTGTCCTTCCATACTATTAACAGGAGAGAAACTGTTTAATATTTTTTAAAGGTTTAGAATCAACCAAATATAATTCACAGGCACAAATACACACAGACCACTGAGCTTATACCAGGTCTCTATTTCCTTTGTGCTTTCAAATTCTTCACTTAGTGTATGAGTTTCATACAGTGATCCTTTGCAAAACTGTAATCAGGATTCACTTCCATAGACACTTGTATCCTCTACCAAGGATGGTATATTAATCACTCCTCCCATCACTCTACACTGTGCTCTTTGCCAATAAACTTACAGGCAGCTTCAGAATCATTTTCAACACAGCAAAGTGCATTATAAGGTAGGCTTCAATAATTAACTGAAATTGACTTGAGAAATAAAACCTATTTTTAATTTCTGCAAAACTGCCAGCTTCTTGAGGTCAAACACCATGCATGTTTTATTCACCGTATCAGCCTGGATTGTATTTGGCTGCATATAAGAGACACTTAAGCAAGAGAAGCTTAAGCAAGAGAAGCTTTTTTTTTCCTCAGACAACAAAAAATCTGGAAGTAAGTAGCCCAGACATAGTCCAGATACTCAAGGAAGTAATGAAGAACCCAGGCTTTTTTTCATCTCTCTGTTGTGCTATCTTTGCCTTTTACCTTTATGATCACAATATGGCTGCTACAGCCCCAGGCACTGCATGCCAGTTCTAGGCAGGAAAATGGGGAAAGGACAAATGACAAAAGCATGGGCCAGCTGAATCTAAACCTTTAAGTGGAAAGACCCTTCCTGCAGACATTCACTTCCATCCTATTGACCAATACTATATCACACAGCCAACTCTAGTTGCTAAAAACCCTAAAAGATCAAGTTTTCTTTTGCTTTGATCTAATCACATTACCCTAAACACATTCAGCTTTTTGTTAGTGAAAAAAACAGGAAAAAATCCATCTGGGTAGATAACCAATAGTTTATTTCACAATGCTGAACTTTGAGGGCATAGCATAGTGCCTGTTGCAAAGGACACACTCAAGAATATAATGAATGAATTAATGAGTAAATTATGAACACATAGTGATTATGGTACATTTAACAATAGGTTTTTTTGTTGTTGTTGTATCCCCACAAGGTTTATTGAATTGTGTCTCTAAGTTGTTATGGCTCAGATATCTAGAGCTCCAGGTATTTCATGTTCCCTCTTCATTCTTCTTAAACAGTATTTATTATGGGATTAAAAAATTTTTTAACATATTTATTAGAGCATAATTGCTTTACAATGGTGTGTTAGTTTCTGCTTTATAACAAAGTGAATCAGTTATACATATACATATGTCCCCATATCTCTTCCCTCTTGCGTCTCCCTCCCTCCCACCCTCCCTATCCCAACTCTCTAGGTGGTCACAAAGCACCGAGCTGATCTCCCTGTGCTATGACGCTGCTTCCCACTAGCTATCTATTTTACATAACAATAGGCTTTAAAATGTGCTTGTCTATGGTGTCTCAAAGCCCAGTTAAAAGATCCCAAATGACAAGTACTTAAAAAGTTGTTTAAGACTTTATTTTTAGTCCACATAGCACAGTATCACACATGATTAGGCATTTTTTTGAAGTTTTCTGAATGATTATAATGGTGAAAATTTCAAAAGAAATTGTTTTCTTTCTCTTCAAACTCATCTCAGTAGCTCTAGACTGTATCTATTAGGAAAAGCATACTTTCTTTTTCTGTCCTGTGTTATGGATTCATTTCCAGTTAAAAGGACATACTTATTTCTTCACAGAAGTATTTCAATCTATGTAATGATTACTTGTGTTTCAGGAAAGGACACTCATTATCTAAATGTGAAAGTATCGTTTACTCAGAGTAGGCAGGTGTAAATCTATTTGCTGATATGACACATCAAGATTCTTTAGGCTTGAACAGTTTCATTACTTTATGTTATCTCTTTGCAACCAGGAATTTTTCCCATTGAAGGGAACTATGTCCCTACTACTATGTACAGACTGATTTAACTTAGATTATTCTTCTAAAATTCTTTTAAAAAAGAAAATGAAAAAGAATTTTTAAAAATAGAGAAGACATTTTCTCACACGCACACATATTCACAGCAAAGGAAGTTACAGTAAAAATAAAGCATAGAAAAATCCAAGATCTGTGGGAACAGATCCAGAAGGATAGGGCAAAATCACGTGTTTTTGTATAACAGTAAGAATAGGCAATGAATATAGAATTTACCGAGTAAGATAAAATAGAAAAGATAAGATAAAATTATTTCCCATGTCCCTCCACACTGGAGCTTTCTAGCAAGACCTCCAAGATACCAACACTGCTGCCAGTGTACCTTTAGTTTATCATTTTTTCATGTCAATCAACTAATGAATGTAGAGGACACGGGGTTCCATGGGTCTCTGTCACTCCTGAATGCACAATTTCAAATGACTTATATATATCACCAGGCACTGTTTCAAGTGACTTACACATATCACCTCATTTAACCCATATAACCTTGCGATGTAGGTATTTTGTTATCACCATTTTACAATTGAAGCACTGAGGCTTACATCATTTGCCCATCTGCCAGATGGTAATGTGGCACGTAAACCCAGAAGTCTAGCTCTAGAATCAAGCCTCCCAACCACTATACTGCATTGCCTCACCATACCTGCAATGATGCAATGCTCTTAGTCACCATATTTGAAAAGTCATTCTTCAGAGTGATTATTAATACTTTATGATAAAAAGTATAATATATATACAATACTTTAAGTATTATTAATACTTTAAGGCTAAGAAAGAAGAAAAGCAAGGCAAAAGCAATAACAACAGGTGCTGGCTGTGGACTGTTTCGAAGGGTGAGCCAGAAAGTATGTCATGATTCCCAGGAAGCAGGGACGTTTAGAAATTCTCTTAATCATTTTTCAAGTATGTACTATCTACATTTCTATCAAATAGTCACCAATTCCATTTACTGCATAATAAAAACTGTTCTCCCTGCTTTTCAAGTTTATAAAGCTTGAAAACACTACTCTATCCTTTGAATCCTAAGAGAATATTATGGCTAGTAGAAAGTCTAGAATGAATACTTTAGGACAGAATTGAGAGTGTGTGAATACTTGTATTACAAAAGAATAATATAAAAGGGTCTTTAACAATCACATCGCAGCTCTGAAGCTGTAAACTCAGTTTTTCTAACCCCAGACAAAAGAGCAGGGGAAGTCTCTTTACCACCCCCCTAAGTGTTTAGCCTCTACATTTTTGTGTGCGTGTGGGTATGTTTGTGCATTGAGTGAGGAGCCCTACTCAAATTAATTAGAGACAGGGGAAAGTCTAATGACAGAAATATTCAGGCACACCTTCCTAGACATTAATAGTGCGGTGTAGACATGGATTGAACAATGTCCTTGCACCACCTCAGTGCTGGAGAATTGATTAGTAATTAGTAGAATTAGAACTGATTGGCACAGGCCCTGGGTGGAAATGATGGACTACGGTTGCTCTTGTGAACTCTGATGAGTCAGGGGTGAGCACTCAGCTACACAGCAACCTGTTGGGCACTTAAAATAGCTCCATCACTGGATTCACCTTTCTATACCTTTCTGGACCACATCCCCTCTCCTTTCTTCAATAAATACTCTGGAATCAATTGTTATTTGGGCACCAAATAGAGCAAGCTTCTATAATCATTCGAAAGAGATGGACTCCAAGATCAAAAGAGTTTGAGAATTGCCTGGAATCAGGAATTACAAGTCTCCTGGTCACAAATCCACCAGAAAGAAGAAATGGAACTCCAGTTACCAGGAGTCTTTGTTTTTCTCCTTCATTACATAAATGTGACACGTAATTTTCTAGTGAGAATGTGTTGGGAGCTTTTATTCACTTCCACCAGACCATGGCAATGTCAGAAGGAATTTTCTAAGGGATGAATCTTGCTGTGTAAAAGGAAGACTCATGGTCATAAGTGAGTTAGGGAAATCAACTTGTGCCAGTTGGTCTTGGATTTTTCTGGTTCCAGCAGAGGATGTCCCATATATCAGGAAACCCAGTTTCAGACAAACTGGGATGGTTGGTCACCATAAGGCTTGCTTATACACACTAACATGTATACACATACATCTCTCTCTCTCTCTCTCTCTCTCTCTCTCACACACACACACACACACACACACACACCAGAATCTTCCTTGCTTTCCCATCATTTCATTGACCATCATGCCATCACATAAAGTCTTTATAAGGCTGTATTTCCTTCTTTTCCTAACACAATAAATCCTGGTGGATTATAAAACCAAAAGCCTGAATCAGTAGCAGTCCTCCCCCTCCAACAAAAGAAAACAAAGGCTTTCTTTCCTCAAGAGTAAGGAAAGCGTATTTTCAAATACTCCATAAGCAGCAGAGAGCAAAATGCAATTGCCTATTGAAGCAGGTTGAAAATTTCTGTCCTATCATACACAAGAGGGGGTCCCCAGGAATATATGGAATCATGAGTACACACACCACAACTATATCCTTAAGTGACTTCCTATTAAAGAGTATGATGTTGACCATATTTAAAATTATGCTGCCAATCAAAAAATACACCATTGTTCTGAATTGTGCATTCAAATGTGACAGAGAGTTCCTTTAGACCCAAGAAACCCAGGGATCTCTATATTCATTAGTTGACTGACATGAGAAAATGATAAACTAAAGATAAACTGCTGGCAGTTCTGTCTTGGAGGTCCTGCTAGAAAGTTCCAGTGTGGAGAGACCCAGGAAGTTATTCTTATCTTATTTTCCAAATTAATATTTTAACATTAAAAAATAAAAGAAGAATTAAGACATGAACAGACTTTCTAGTTGCACAGACTTTTCATGTGACAGGATCAAATGAGCATAACTTCTGGTGTCAAATTACAGATAATACTGAGTCACTTAAGAAAACTGGAAAACAGAAGCTCCAGGTTAATTTTAGGAAAGGTAGGTATCCTCCTGTAAGTTGCCTAACACTAAGCCAGGGGCTTAAAACTAAAAAGACTACAGGGACCAAGACACCAGGGTCGCAGCCAACTGGAAACTCCATATCATATCTAAAAAAGAACATTTTCTACTCAGCCCCAGCTAATGGTTGCCATGGTCCAGTATGTCAAATTTTCTTTTCTTTCCTTTCTTTTTTTCTTTAACTGTTTTTACTGATTAATTCTATATAAAAAAATGTGAAAGTAAATTGAAATTGGTGATATTTCTAGTGTAGCTGAAAAATCCAGCTTTTTTGTGAAATCATCTGATATGTTAATTTTAGCAACTAATTCAACACCTGCAAAAATATTGTGAATGTCAAAACACACCTGCAGGCTGTACCTGGCCCAAAAGTCACACCTTTGCTATTTCTGCTTCTAAGGCTTTGTTTTATTAGTTTGATTAAATAGAATTAGAGGAGAAAGGAACCCAATGGAACATCTAAGAGTATCCAGGGGCTCATGGAGAGTGATGGGGAAGCTAGAAAGATATACTCCACAATCAGCCTTCTCTCCTAGATGCTCTCAGATGATTCCAATGACTGATGTCTAGTGGTTACATGTAATTTTATTATTAAACCATGGTTATACAACTGTAAAAAAATAAATAATGATTTATTTCAACACAATACTTCATTTTACTGTTAAAACAACTCAAAGTTAGCAGCACACCTTGGAATATAACCCAGAGCTCTTGTCTTTCATTCCAGTACCATTTCCAATAATTTCCACAAAATTAGGATTATCACTTTCCTATACCAAAGTCTCATTTGAGGGACAAAGTAAGATAACATATATTGAAAATATTTTTAAACTGTCAAGTGCTATGCAAATTGTAACTTACTGTGACACCAGGAAGACCAGGAATAATGTGGCTTGTCATCTAGAGCATTCGGATGGAAAAGCTTAAATTAAAGTTTTAGGAGAGAAAGTCCTCAAAGACAGCTATAAAATCAGGCATGAAGGTAGCCGAGACATGTAGCCTAAAAAGAACCACTTTGGGAATTCCCTGGCGGTCCAGTGGTTAGGACTCTGTGCTTTCACTGCCTAGGGCGTGGGTTCAATCCTTGGTCAGGGAACTAAGATCCTGCAAGCCGTGCAGCATGGCCAAAAAATATAAAAAATAAATAAATAAAAAGGACCACTTTGTAAGCCTCTGCAAATATGGACAATGACAATACTAAGAAAAAGAAGAGCACGTAAATTTTCACATGGAAGTAACCAAAGGGCATTTTAGTAAGGAAGAGAATAATTAAAAATCATTGTCATTAGGGCTTCCCTGGTGGTGCAGTGGTTGAGAGCCCGCCTGCTGATGCAGGGGACATGGGTTTGTGCCTCGGTCCAGGAAGATCCCACATGCCACGGAGCGGCTGGGCCCGTGAGCCATGACCGCTGAGCCTGTGCGTCCGGAGCCTGTGCTCCACAATGGGAGAGGCCACAACAGTGAGAGGCCCACGTATCGCAAAAAAAAAAAAAAAAATCATTGTCATTAGAAGGCAGCCATACAGAAATTAAATTGCTCGGGCTTAAATATGAGACAAGAACTCTCACGGTTTCAGTTAATTCTCTATTACACCTCCTTTCATTCCAACAACAAAACAAGACATTTAAACTTATTTCTAAATATCAGCATTCAGGAGGGGAAACAAGACAGGGCTGAGGAACTCTCTGAAACAAAGCCAGGGTTGTCCAACCACACTGCAGATGAACTGTTTTCTTAGAACATACATTTCTAATTCAATGAAATTACGAAGTTTTTTCTATTTCTTCTTTTTTTTTCTTATACAGCTTCACATTTTTGAAAACACAGGTTCAGCAGAACAAAATAAATACGTAAATGGTATTTCTTTGGGTGAATGTTAGACATGGACCTAAATAATTTTCTTTACAACTGACACCTATATAATTATCACACCTATTTTTTTTCAAGCTGCACCATGCATCTGGATTTAATTAGATAAGCAAGAAAACAGCATCTGGAGAGAATGAGGCCAGCCTGTTCTTTGGTATATTAGAAACATTAAGAGTGAAAATTCCCTTTGTGCCAACACACTACTTCAGAAACAAGACTTAAATGAAGTTATAAAATGTTCCACTCTGGCTAATATGACATTCATATCTTTCCAACGATGGCTATTATAACCCATAAAAGCCTCTATTATGAGTTTTCACAATTCTGTTTAAGTCCTCAAAAATGTCTTCCTTAGAAATTAAAGTCTGTGATCATGACAGAGCCAAGTGTCGCTGGCCTGTGGGTTGAAATAGGACCCCTCTGTTCAACTCTAATCCTGCCACTGGCTCCCAGCCCTGCTCTCCATCTCTTGTACTTCTCTTCACCAATTATCTTCTTCTTCTCCTTCTATCAGCAGGTTCCCCATCTCATTTTTTGAAAAACACAGTACATAATTATTTTCAAATACTTGCCATTAAAAAAATCTTCATCTCCCCCTCCTTTGTTCTACCACCCTCTTCCTCCTCTCTTTCCTTGACAAGCTTTGGGAAAGACCAGTCAACACTCAATGTCTTCATTTCCTCTCCTCCTGTCCTCAGCCTGTGGCACCTGACTTCTGCTATCACCAAGCGACAAAAATTCTCCCGTAATATGGCTAATATTCTATGTATTGACCAAATTCAACAATTAGTTTTCTGACATTTTTGAAAAATCTTGGTGGCATTTGAGACTATTTTTCTTGATAATCTTGATCGAGATAACACTGTTCTGATTTTCCTCCCATTTATCTTGCTATATTTTCTTCCTCGCACCAAATCTTAAATGTTGATATTCCTTAATATTCCATCCTTAGCCTTCTGCTTCTGTCACTTTACATATAGGCTGTTGACTCTGTAAAGTTTTCTCTAATTCATATCTCAACTTCTAACTAGATGTCGTCACTTGAAGACATCCGAAGGATATAACCAAAACTTCCTTTCCTATTCAAACCTGATCTTCCTTTGCTTCCATATTCCATTTTTTTTTGATGGGGGAGGGTGGGAAAGTAACAGCAGACAATCTCTCAAGAAAGAAAGATGAGCATTATTAAGGATTCTCCATTTTCTTTACATTCACTTGTTTATCCATTGACACCAATTTATTTTCTACCTATCTTTTGTTTCTGTCTCTTCTCCAATGAATTATCTTCATAATACCAATCATGTAAATTGAAACATACACCCCCCACCAAATCTTTCAACGGGTCACTTTATTTGAAAGATGAAGTTCAAACCCCTTGCTGTTACATAAAAGGCACTTTAGAATCAGGCACCTGTTGCTAGGTAAATACCTATCAGTTTCCCACGTGCACCCAAAAATTTAACTACATAAAACTGTTTGAAGGCTCCCAACCATAGCTTGGTCTCCCATGCCTCTATTCTTCCTTACTCATGGACTGTTCTTACCCTTTCTCCATCAGTGTATCTGTTTCAAGACTCAATTCCAAGCTCACCCCCTCATAGAAATATTTTCTGATGTTCACTTACCCTGCTCAGAGCTCTCTTGTCACCTTCTAGTGTTAGAGCTGCCTATTATCATTCCGACAGTAGTTATCAAAAGTCTTTTCATGAATCCCTGCTACTGAGATCTTGAAAGCTGGTTTAGTTGCTATCCTTGTAGAATCCTGGTTGTTCATCTCTTTCTTGAATACGAGCTACCTGGACTCCTTGCAATAAATTTATTTTGGCTTAAGACAGGCAACCAGCAAAGACTGTGTAGTATGATTGCATGGCTGCACTAATGTTATTAGTGTGATCTTGAAGGTGATTGAACCTGTTTAAGATTTAAGTACAAGATAGTTAGCCCAGCTCCTGGGCACCTCGTCTGCAGCCTAAGCTCCTCGTTGCTAGCAGTGCTCATTACGTAGTACATACTCATTCGATGTTTTGATGAGAAAAATTAATGAAAAAACTGACTTTCTTAGTGTTTGTCTGTTTTGGGCTCTCCTCTACCTATTTCTCCCTCTTTATTGAAAAGTCTTCCTAAATTTCCATTAGACAATCGTCCCTCCCAGATCCTGAGTGGACGTCATTTTACCCCACACCTCCGGCCCCAGGAAAGAGCCCTGATTGGATTAAGACTATCGAGTATCATTTCCCTGATTGCAGTGGTTGATTCATAGAGCAACACATAAAGAAACAAAGCAAATAAAATATGAAGAGACATTTATCAAGGAATTCTGGGGTCATTCACTTCCACAATGCTACCGTTCCTCCCTGGCTCTTTTAGTATGAAATATGAAATTTAAAATTAAAAATTCATTGTGTTAACATCAAACAGGATGTCTGGAGCTGCCAGGGCCACTCAAGACCAAGAAGAGATGCAGAGAAACCAGATCATTTCTGAAATCTTTAGAGCTGTAAGATCAAGTTTTGCCTCAAACTAGTTTTTGTCTTAAAGTTTTGCCTCCAAACCAACTTATGAACTTTTCAGTTATGTGAACTGATGAATTTCTTTTATTTAAGCCACATTGAATTTTTTCCTCTTATTTGCAACATACAGAGACATGACTGATATAACTTATTCACTCATTGTCCTATCTCTGTAGTTTCTGGTAGACTCATTTTCTTTAGAAAATATCTCTGCCTTTAGCAAGTCACTAAACTCTGATCCTCAGCTTCCATATTAATTTGTTTAGTGGCCTGTATTTGACTCATATAAAGAACACTTTAATAAAACCTCTATTATATTGATATTCAGGGGTACACTGCTACTTTCATATAGTCTGAGATGCATTCTTTTTCTCTTTATGGAATCGTATTTTCAAAGCTGGAAGGTTTCTTAGAGATTACTTTATTCAGTGATCTTATTTAATATACAAGGAAACTGAAAATCAGAATGTTAAGTATTTTTTCCAAAGCCATACAAAATGCCTCAGTTAAGAGAAAAATCTCTACCCATATTTATGCTAACTAATCAACTGTCTGGCTTGAGTAAACTGGTTATTTCTTACAAACACCTAATTTATTTTTTCCACGCATTTCTCTGCCTACATCAAAGAAAGCAATGCTATTTATCTGGAGCTTATAGTAGAAAAGGAATCTGAGCCAAGTGATGACAGCTAGAAATAGATGAGTGGGTGGTTCAAGCTTTCAGTAGATATTTCCAACACATACAGAATAGAAGCACCACAGCTGGATGCCATAGGTGTTACCTTGACCACGAACATGTGCCACTCAGCCAGGTCCTGTTCATATAACATCTCATAAACTGTACTATGAAAAAAAGCACAAATTCAATATATAAACAAAACCCCGATGGGGCAAGAGAAGTATACAAGCACGTTTGAACTGTGATATATTCTAAAATTTCCAACTCTTTTATTAAACTTAGGTAAAACAAAAGAATACTAGGTACTAACTCTTCTTTATCAAAGAGTTAGGGTTGGGAAATGAGGCTTTCTACCAGTAGAAAGAAAGATCAGACTTTCCTGGGTCCTGAAATTGACAACATTGATGGGTTGTTGCCCTCCTTCACATTAGACTAAATGTACCAGAAATTTTGCCACTGAGACAAATTGTGGCCCATTCTATAGTGGTGTCTGTATTTCTTCTGTCATTCACTTCGAGTGCTGGCTAATATTTTTTCAGAGAATATTGAACATTGTATCAAGGGTACCATCAATTAGAGCCTTAATCATCATTTTGCAAGACTCTGCTTATAACTTCAGAGACTATTTCATATTTATTGCCTTTTCATGAAGACAGTGCTAAGATGACGCCTTGATGCCTGACCTGCAGGGAACAGTGGCAAAGAAGCATCACATTACATAGCAGACTTGAGAGGAGCAAAACACACTGTGCCTAAAGTTCAATAGAAATTACAAGATGACATTTCCTATCATTTAAAGCTGAAAAAATGGTAGGGGACCTATAAACAGAAAAACATCTATATACAGTGATAGTCACCCATGCTATAATGTACCAAATTCACATCCCTGCCATTTTCAAAACCTGTTAAAAGACATGAACTGTGAGAGATCAGAGAGCGTATACATGAAACCTTGGAGAATGTGACCAACAGATTGCACTGACACACACAAAATTCACACCAACCTCCTCTATGACAATCCACAGATGTGGCTCTCTCCACGCTGCTAAATTAATTGTGGCTTCCCCACTCTCTCCACAATCCTTTCCTCACTTTACAATCCAGTCCCATTTATAATTTCAGCCAAATAATATTAACCTCAACATTCTGAAAGACAAAATTCTTTGCAATCAAGGAAAGACTCTAAAGTCTGCATGAAAATGTTTGAAAATATTTTGGTTCTAAATTTGGATCTCAACAACACAGCAAAGATCTTGTCTCCCAACAAGACAAATGTCTTCCAAAAATTTAAAGAGAAATAATGACAATCTTTTGTATTTGTTTTTAAAGAGAAATAATGACAATCTTTTGTATTTGTTCACTACATGACAGAGGCTGCTCGAGCAGAAGGCTCTATAATTGCTTTGATAATTAAAAACATACAAATACCAAGCTACTGAAAGAAGATTACCTAAGTCCAGTAATTTGCTGTTCTACTTAGCATACAGGCTGTTGAAGGGCAGGCATATCACAAGAACATACAAGTTGTCGTATAATGGTGGTGACATTTGCAGCCATTATTATTTCTATAGATAAAAGTCAACCAAATGTATTATGTCAAACACTAAGGTGGTGATGGTCTGAATTTTAAAGTCATATTTAAATAAGAACTGGTGAAATGATCATGAAGAAATCCAATTTTGCCCCTTATTTTAACAGCACCATATTTGAGTTAACAAGCCAAACTTAACATTTCATAGGTACTAACCTGTGAGTTTATTTCTCATAGATGGTTAATATAAAATGTTTTCATTTCACATTTATCAAGCATCCATATAATTATACTATATGCTGAGCTTTGTGAAGATATGAAAGACAATTTTTAACATAATCTCAGTAATTCTCTAAGTTCATGCTGGTAAAATTTTAGAAAACTTGATGATCTTTTCTTATCATTTTTGTTAACATCAGGACATGGTGCTTACTGCCTAAGAGATGTGTGTACTAACCCAATAAAATATCTTGGATATGATGCACTTATTATGATATCACCTATAGAATACAAGGAATATAATCAATTTCTCTTCATCAAAAGGAAGAACAGGATTTCCCTGGTGGTCCAGTGATTAAGACTCCATGCTTCCACTTCAGGGGGCACGGGTTTGATCCCTGGTTGGGGAATTAAGATCCCACATGCTGCGCAGTGTGGCAAAAGAAAAAAAAGGGAAGAACAATAATAGCTAACATCAATTACGACTTTGTCCTAAGTCAGACACTATACTGAGGACATTACCTCACTTAAACCTCAACACAACCATATAAGGTGGTACTATTTTTATTCTCATTTTACAGGACTGTTAACTTAGACACAGAGATGTTACCTATCTTGTCAATAGTCACACAGGTGCTAAAAACTTAATCCAGATAAAGTTAATCCAATTACATTATGTCAAAGGAAGCATACACATATTCATTCATGCAATATTCTCAAATAACTTCTATGTTCTACACAGAACCTTTGGTGTCACGGCACCGAGCACTGAGGAAACACCATTTTAAACAAGACAAAGGGTTTCTGCTCCCACAGAGCTTAAGCTCTACGGGGAGAGAGACTGATAACTAGGTGATGTCGATACCAACCATGCTTTATTTATTGTACTTATTATAATTGAAGGAGTTAGTTAATATTGTTATATCTGGCTTTTACAGTTGAAGATCCTATGGCAAAAATCAGACCTTGCAAGCTCCCTTTTGAACATACTGTGGTGTATTTAAGGAAACTCTGTAATGGTATAACTTTTTGTTCTGCGTAAAGTTTGGCTTCTGACATTGGAAATATCAAAAGGGAGCCAAGGAAAAAAATATATGGGAACTTAGTCTGGAAATCTGTATGGATCTCTCCTGTTTTGCCTCTCCAAAAGCACTGGTTTCTACTGGGAGAATTTATTTCTGTGTTAATTTTTATAGCCATAATCTGGTTCTGTCGTGTGATTTGTGAACAAAAGTGACTATGTAGAATTAATGTTGATTTGATTTATTGGAAGTATGTGAAGAAGAGTTTTATCTGTTTGTTTGTTTTATTCTAAGCATGATTAGTTCAAGTCAGAGTTCAGGAATAAAAAGGGTCTCCAATGTTTGCAGCAAACCATTTTATGTCAGAGTTTTGGGAGACTTTCCTGGCAGTCCAGTGGATAAGACTCCATGCCTCCACTGCAGGGGGCATGAGTTCAATCCCTGGTCGGGGAACTAAGACCCTCATGCCATATGGTATTGCCCTCCCCCCCCAAAAAAGTCAGAGTTTGGGGTATGCCTTTTCTCCATCCTGCGTGCCAGATCTCCCTAATTCTGGTTCTCTGTCAGTCTATGCCTAGCATCAGGGCACCTACCACACATATTCTCTCATCTTCTCCATCCCATTAACCACCTGTGTATTCCATTCACCTGGAAGCATATTCAGTAACTATCGGTTACTTCACCAGGACAACACATTTACATTCTATCATAGACATCCAGGACTTTAAGGCCAAGAACCAAAAACATTATTAATTCTAGCTCAGGAGAGAACTTGGAAGATAATTTGAAGCAGAAAAACCTCGTCTTTTTTTTTATGTTAGTAATACTCAAATCATCTTTTATGAATGCACATAGTAGTATGCTAGTGGCAGCTTATACCAATTTACGGGAGCCAACGTTTAAGCTTTCAGGAATACCGTTAGCCTGTTCTTAAATACAGCCATTATTAAAAGTAAATAAAAGCAAATGACATAAACTCATAATTGAGTAATTTATAAAAGTAAAATGAATAAATACTCAAAATTCAAACTTCTTAAATACCTTACTATTATCTATACTCAAGGTAAATAACATCTATTGTGTCTGTATAGTGTAAATACTATATACTGGTGTGCTACCATGCAATTCTTCCCAACATTGGTAGTTTGAAATTGACCATGGTAGAAGGGTGTATTTATACCCCCAAAATGGCAAATACTGAAAATCAGAGCTTTTTGTTTGTTTGTTTTTTTCACAGAGTCTGTTGTTAAACGTTTAGCATCACGCCACTGAATACAGGCTTCTTTTACCTAGACAGACACTTACTTCAGGTGGGGGAAGAGTCTGAAATTAAGTGCTAGAGGAACAAAAATCCTTGAAATAGGTGTTTTAGTACCACTGGTTTTTAGTCACAAGAACCAGAACAATCACCCTATCAGGCAAATACAAGTAAGGAGTATTTTGGATAAGATTTTAGAAAAAGAAATGAATAACATTTCTTTTTTTGCTGACAACCTTACCTTCACCAACCCTCACTTTAAGAAACCAATCAATCCAAAGACTCTCCCTGGTCCTAATACCCAACACTAAGAACTTCTGAGCCCAACCCATAAGCTATATAAGCCGTACATTCACTTCAGATAACAAGGTGCCATCTCAGAACTATCTCTGTGATCTTCAGTCTTGCTGCAGTGAGTCAGTAAAACTCACTTCGCTTGCACCATAACAGGTGGGATTTTGGTTTGTTTCTTTTGTTTTGATTTTAGAAGATGGCTTTCTAATCTCCAGTCTGTGGATGGGTTTTACTATGGATATGTGTTACCATTAGTCCGTGGGAATTAAGGTCATAATCAAGATACAACCTGACAATTCAATCCCATGTAGGAAGTTTAGCCCCATTGAATGTTGCCTTCAAAATTCCTCCCTGTCAATGCTGCACACTCCCCGTATCTGAAGGTTTCTTTCTTCTTTCTCTACTGGCAAATCAGAATGCTCCCATTTTACACATTATTAAGACTTTCACTAATAAGATCCCTTTCCGGTTCCATAGAAGTTTATATGTCTGTTATTCCTTTAGCAGCCTCTGGTTTCACTGTGTATTAGCCATGGAGCAGGACCCAGCATACGGTCCCAGTTCCCCCAAATCAAATATGCTTCACAAAGCATTATTGAATATTATAGATTCAAATTAAAAATTGGGGGTGGGGGGGAGAAAGGAGAATATTACAATGCACATCACATGATGAAATAATCATTAGAAATTTCTGTCTCCCGCAAAGGCCTAATTTCATTGAAAATCTCAGTCTTCATTGTTTTAAATTGACTCTTCTTTCATCCAATCATCAGATCTTTCTACCCCACTGCCCTTCTTTATCCATCCTTTATTATGCAGACATTTCAACTAAAAGGCCATTTCCTAAGAAAAAAATTAGTTATATCAACTGCCAAGAAAATATTTTCCCCATAGTTTACACAATATGACCTAGACCAGAGTTCCCCAAAATACGCCTTGTAAGGTATAACTAAGGAACAAACTTATTCTATGGTTAATTCAGTTTGGGAAAAAATAGGTCCAAAAATTTTTTTAATGATAATCTTTTTTTTTACTGTAAATTTCTTGGAGTCTTTACTATGCTAATATACATGGTGAATCTCTAAGATAGAAAACTCTCAAATTTGACTTTGGAAGCCTGTTTTCTGTTTTAAAAGATCATATTTTGTGATACTTTTCTTGCACTAAATGCACTTTAAGAAATGCAGTACTGACACTTCTAGGCTGAAGAGATAGCAAGGGAGCTCTGTGGACTCAGGTGCTCTCTCTGATACTGGAAATAATGGTTTCACTAACATCCCCCTTGACTGAATTATACCTTTGACCCCTTTCATAGGAGTGAAATTCATGTGGAACAACCTAACTCCCAGACAGGAGAAAGAGTGATGTGGCCCAAGAAAGGAGAGAGGAAATAGGAAGTAGGCAGTAATGAAAGAGGCTAGCCTGTTAATGAGAGAACAGGAAAACATGTGGATCAAAGGGATAGGGAGAGACAGAGATTTTCAGAATTGTCTTTACTGTAAAAAAAAATCTGTAAGACTTTCAGCATTTCTAAAAATGAATACAGAAAAATATAACTTTAGACCAGTGCATTAGAAAAAAGCTTATAGTAAAGAAGTATATTATTCTTTATGGGTTCTGGAATACGATTTGAATTTCATTTTGACTATGATTCTGACAAAGAAGAAGGTAGGACCCTGCTTTATTTAGACTATTCAGAAACATTTTTGAGTGTGTGCAAAAACAATCATTGATGAGTATGCTTTACTTAGTGTATGACATTCAATTCTTGAAATAAAATGTTTTATGAGGTTGATATTATTATTCTAATTTTAATTGAAGTAACTCAGAATCCGTTGTCTGGGTCACACAGCTACAACAGAGCAGGACCAAGATTCTGCCTGGCAGCACTAAGTCAGAGTCAAAAACTCTGGTGCTAAAGAACCTGATAGCAAGAGTATATAAGGCCAGCAATACTGTTTTAATTTCTAGGAAATTTTCTAAGTCTTATTTTTGAGTATGTGGTTGCTGTTGATTTTTCTTTGTTTACACTTCCCAGGTTAACAGAATAGCATCAGAAACACTAATCTGCATTTATTAAAATCTTTAAATTTTAAGAGCACAGGGAACACAAAGATATGGTCTACAGCTGGACAAAAAAATAAATGCATTAATTTTTTTAAGTACCAGAAAAATATAGTAATGTGTGAAAACAACAGTAAAATAAATGACTACTATAGGAAACAAGCCAAAATAAAGCTCTGCGGTAGAAGAGACTGGGCATGCGTTGAGTCTGAAGAATGTGTAAAAGAGACAAATGGAGAAGAGAGAGGAGAATGTGTACAAAAAATTAGAAAAAGAGAGTAATTTGGCACAAACCTATGTTTAACTGAAAAATGCATTCATAGCCATAAAGCTAATAAACCAGGATCTTAGAGGAATCCCAAAGAAAGGAAACAATGATAGATCTGCTTGCATGAGGCTATTTGGGCCCCAGCTAGAATGTCAAATGCCTGTAATTGTCTTTTTCTCTTCTCATCCCCTGGGCTGCATATTTTCTGTTTTCTCCCCTTTATTAATTCTCTACCCTTCTGCAACTTGCTCTGTGGCAGAAAAGACTGACCTCAATGGACAATATATACCAGGCTTCCCCCATGCTTGTGGCTTCTGGTTGAATTCAGCCAAGGCCCTGGAAGAGATCAGAAGGTGAGGAAAGAGAAGGAGGGCAAGGTATTTACCCCTGGCTCCTTCCTTGAAGGCTGTGGTTTGGCAGTGACAGGGTTCCTTTGCCTAAGCCCGCAGTTACCATAGTTGGTCACCTCCTACAAGTGTGCTTTTCACTGGTACGAAAATGAAAACCATTGAGCAAATCTGTGAACTTCTGTTAGAGCAATCTCTTTTTTTTTTTATCCCTCTTCGCAATTGCCTCTACCATGTATACCCTTGAGTATAACTAGATCTAGACCAAGTAAAAAGTGAGGGTGAGGGAACAGCTGAAGGAAGAAAAATGGCACAGAAAAGAAGGATAATGGAAATAAATGAAAGCAGAATTGAAAGCCAAAACTGCAATGTCACTGACTGACAAATGAGGTGGAGAAAACAGAAAAAGAAAAAATTTCTCATTCTGTAGCCTCTTTCCAACCCTGCTCTCTTGGCTTAGCGAAAAGAATAATCAAGGCAAGAATGAATTTCAAAACCCTGAGCAAGGTGCCCCCGTTGAACGCCCATTTGAACGTCCATTTGTCTCTAATAGAAGACCCATCATTCATCTGGAAATGGAGGTTATCAGACTGCTAAGAGCAAGGAGAGCTATCAGGCCAACTGAAGCTCAGGATGCCCAGGAGGAAATGGAAAAGGAAAGACAGATACGTGTGACAGACAGGTTAAAGAGAGGCAGTATAATTTTATGTCAAAGCCAGCCACTGTCTCAAACCTCCTCCACCCTCACCTGGCCTGACAATTACTCCTGTGCCTCTAAGCAAGAACACAAGTTTGACCTACAAACAGAATTCAACTCCTTTTGTCTCCACACCTTCAATTTACAATATTTCAGAGACATTTTTTAACCTTACTACCATTCAAAATCATCAAGGAGATTTTTTTTAAATAACCAAACTTGAAATACTTAACATTTATCTCTTTTTAAAATCTGATGTCAAGTACAGCCCTGCAGTACCCCAATGGAAAGAAGAGTTATATTTAATTTTTTTTCTGATCTTAACCAACTCCACACTTTTTTAATGAATGGGTGTCTTCCCCTCTCGAAACCTCAAACAATCCTAAATCACGAAAATAAGAGAATTAGGCTAAAGAGGAAAGTTTAATGCTGGCGAGAAGTCTGGCAGAAATAGGACAAAATTGATCCAACTCCCACAAATGAAAGGGAACGAAGGATAGTGGAAACAAAGGGCACCTAGAAAAGCTCTGATCTGTGAGGAAAAAATCATCAAACGAAAATGGTGGTAAAATATTATACTCCTGTGTTAAAAAGCATCAGGGTTACTTGTTCCAAGTATTCGTTTGTGTCCAATTTTCCATATATCTGCATAATGTGTTGAGAAGCCCCTAAGTCCAAGTATGAAATATCAAATCAAGTGCATTAATCAGTGAAGCTGTCTACAGATGCATCCAAAGCCAATATGGTTAGCTCTCAATTACCTGCTTTATTGGAGAGAAACAGCACTGTGTGGGATAATCCCCTAAGCATTTCTTCTTGGCTCTGGCATGTAATAGATACTGGATTTTTGTTGGATGATTTCTTATTTGTTTTTAACAATGGTTTCTTCCCAGTAATTTTTACTGAAGTATAACGAAGTAATTCATCTTCCCAAAGCACAAGTTGGCTGACTGTTAGCAAGGGCATGAAAGCAGGGCCATGCTCAGAATTAGATATGGAGAACATTTGCTCAGATTTACCTAGACCTCTTTCTAGTGCTGCATTCTCCAGCTCATGAAGCTGTATCCCCAGATTCTATAAGAGGGACACACTGTTATTTCCAGGACTTTCAAAGTCTCTCTAGGGTGGATGAGACCTAATTGTCATCCCCGACAACTTCCAACCATTATGAACTGTCAAGGCAAGCATTAAAGTTACTCTTTAGTAAATATGCATTCAGTTTAAATCTTCTTCCAACTAATCTCTTTTTTCTCTTCCAGTTGTATTAAGATATAATTGACATACAGTACTGTATAAGTTTAAGGTGCACAGCATAATGATTTGACTTACATACATCATGAAATAATTATCACAATAAGTTTAGCAAACCTCCATCATCTCATATAGGCATAAAATTGAACAAATAGGAAAAATATGTATTTTTCTTTGTGATGAGAACTCAGGATTTACTCTAAAATTTCATACATAACATACAGCAGTGTTAGTTATATTTAGCAGGTTGTACATTACAACCCTAATACTTATTTATCTTGTAACTGGAAGTTTATGCCTTTTAACTGCCTTCATCCAATTCACCCTCCCCTAATCCCCACCACTGCTAAACACAAATCTGATCTCCTTTTCTATGATTCTGTTTGATGTTTGTTTTTGAAGTATCATTGACTTACAACACTGTGTTAGTTCCTGTTACACAACATAGTGATTCAATATTTCCATACATTTCAAAATGACCACCACGGTAAGTCTAGATACCAACTGTCACCATACAAAGATATTACATAGTTATTGACTATCTTCCCCACACTGTACACTTCATACCCGTGACTCATTTATTTTACACCTGGAAGTTTGTATCTCTTAACCTCCCTTGCCTATTTCTTTCCTCCTGCCTCTCCCCTCCCTTCTGGCAACCACCTGTTTGTTCTCTGTTATCTTTAACTCAAATCTTTTTATCTTCCTTATTCCTGAAGAGTACCAATAGAATACAGTGTGCATTAAGATTTCTGCCGGGAAAGACTGATCTAGTCCAGACGTCCTTACAACAGGTGAATCCTCTACCTTGATATTCATGAAAAGCCATCTATCCCATACTTGTTCTGTGAATAGTCAATAATACGATCCATGATAATAAGTAGCCCTTTCCATGTAGAATATCAACATTTTAATATTGTAATAGGAACTTCCACAGACCAAGCCTTAACCAAAAGGGTGATAGGTTATATAATCTTATAGAGGAGATGATTGAAGGTGCTGTAGGGGGTTAAAATAAGTTTCTAAAATTAATTTTTTATTTTTATGTTTTCACTTTGTATACAGGGCTCTGCAGTACTCAGACAGCTCTACATGTAGCTCCCCATTTCATCCATATGTTGGTCCAAGCAAGAGAAAAAAGGGGAAATAGGCTTGCACTCGAAGGGTAGATCTTTATTTCTCAATCATGGACAAGAGAGGCCTGATATTAAACAAACAGTGGGTGAAGCTCAGTGATAAATACGGTAAATCTTTCTAGGGAACTGTTCTTATTTAAAGATTTTAGAGGCGAAGTAATTGACAAGTCATTTAAAATCTTGTTTATATATTAAAATACATACAAATGTTAAAGATAAAATTCGAGTTAAAACACAAACATAAAATGACTTTGCCCTGATTTTAAAACTTTAATGGCTTCCTGATATTAAGGATAACGGCCAACGTGCATAATATCACCTAGAGTCCCCTGAATGCCCTGTACACCTCTTCATCAGCTCCCAGCTCTTCCTCATGCTTATTCTTAGTCTTTAATTTCTAGGGCCTTTACACATGCTGGTTCTTTTGCCTGGAATGATCTTCAGCATCATTTTAAACTTATTCATACCACTTATTCATACCCATTCAGATCTCAGGTGAAACATCACCTACCCAGACACTTGAGACAGTGTGTCATCTGAGGCTAACTCAGATCTTTCTGTTACCTCTGCCAGAGCATTCTGTGCTGTCATTTCATAATATTTATCCCAGTTAGTAATAATAGAAATAATAATAAATTTACATACATATGTGCATATGTGTGTTTTTGACAATGTCTTTAATGTCTATATCCTCCACTAGACAGAAAGCTTCTTGAAGGCAGGTGCCAAATTTTTTAGATTACCTTTTTATCTTGTGGACTTACACTTAGTAAACACACAAATAGTTGTCAAATGAATAAATGCATAGACACCAGAGTGCACACCCATTCTTATTTCCCAAAAGTCATATCAAAGTGCATGTCCTATTAATAAGGGTTCAGAGGTATCATTCTCTCATATAAGTTACATCCATGAGTCATACATCTCATGTCAGTGTAAAACTGACAGAGTGAGACCCACAAGTTCACTGTATTAATGTGGCTGGGGCTGCTGTAACAAAGTATCACAAACCGAGTGGCTTAAACAACATAAATTTATTGATACCAAGGTGTCAGGAGGACCATGCACCATCTGAAGGATCTAGGGAATGATTTATTCAGGTCTCTCTCCTAGCTTCTGGTAGTTCCTTTACTTGTGGCAGCCTAACTCCTATCTTCACATGGTCTTCTCCCTGTATGCATGTCTTTCTCTTCATAGGGCATTCTATTTATAAGAACATCAGTCATATTGGAGTAGAGGCCCATCCTATACCATTATGACTTGTCTAAACTAATTACACCCATAACAATCTTCTTTTCAAATAAAGTCATATTCTGAGCTACTGGAGGTTAGGACTACAACACAGGAATTTTAGTGAGACACATTTCAACACATTACATCCACTGATAACCATTGCACCCAGAACTTATCATAATGTTGATCATAAATTAAAGGAGTCTCTTTTTCTTCTAGTTTACAATGTTTTTCTCCATGATTGAATTATGGATTTTATCTAAAGGGTTTTTTTTAATCTACTGAGATTTTGGTATGATTTTCACATTTTTGTATTAATGTAGCTAATTATATTGACTAACTTTCAAAGGTTAATCTCACATTTCTAGAATAAAAACAAGATATATTGTCCATCATCGATTCCATTGGCTAATGTTTAATGTAGAATTTTTGTATCTGATTATAGGAGAGACTGAAATAACACTTTCCTTTCTTGTAAAGCCAATTTTTTTGTTTTGTTTTTGTTTTGTATTTGTTTAATTAAGAATATAAATTTGTTTATTATTCAACTGTATATATATATATATATATATTTTAAACATCTTTATTGGAGTATAATTGCTTTACAGTGGTGTGTTAGTTTCTGCTTTAACAAAGTGAATCAGTTATACATATACTTATGTTCCCATATCTCTTCCCTCTTGCGTCTCCCTCCCTCCCACCCTCCCCATCCCACCCCTCTAGGTGGTCACAAAGCACCGAGCTGATCTCCCTGTGCTATGCGGCTGCTTCCCACTATGTATCTATTTTATGTTTGGTAGTGTATACATGTTCATGCCACTCTCTAACCCCGTCACAGCTCACCCCTCCCCCTCCCCATATCTCCAAGTCCATTCTCTAGTAGGTCTGCGTCTTTCTTCCTGTCTTACCCCTAGGTTCTTCATGACATTTTTTTTTCTTAGATTCCATATATATGTGTTAGCATACGGTATTTGTCTTTCTCTTTCTGACTTACTTCACTCTGTATGACAGACTCTAGGTCCATCCACCTCACTACAAATAACTCAATTTCATTTCTCTTTATGTAAAGCCAAGTTTTGATATGAAGGTTACCCTAGCATTATAAAACAAATTGGAAATTTTTTCTTATTTATTCTCTGAAAGAGTTTGTGTAAATCTGTCATTCTTTCTACCTTAAGTAGTTGGAAAAACTCACCCATAAAGCCATGTGGGACTAGCACTTCTTTGTAGGAAGATTTTAAATTATGGTCAGTGATCCAGTACTCAGTCAAATGTGGTTAATGCTCATGTACACTTGAAAAAAAAATCCATATTCTACAGCTCTCAGGTGTAGCATTCTATAGATGTTAATTTAGTCCAGTTTATTCATTGTTTCATTCACATTTCTATTTATTATTTTCTCTTTTTTCTGCTTGTACTGACAGGTACTGAGACAGATGTCCTAAAACCTTCCACAATGATTGTGGATTTGTCTATTGTACTTCGTAGTTCTGTCAAGTTTGGCTTTAAGTATTTAGAAGCTATATTAAGTGCATACAAAGGTACAATGTTTATATCTTCTAGATGAACTGAATCTTTTGTAACTACAAAATATCCTTCTTATCTCTAGTAATGTTGATTTGCCCTAAACTCTGCTTTGTATATTAAAAAAGCTACATTCTTTTGTTTCATACTTGCAACTTTTTTCATGCTTTAACTTTTACCTTTTTATTTCTTTTTATTTTTATGTATACCTTTATGAGTACTATTTTTTGTTATTTCAACTGATAACCATTGTCTTACAACTGAGGTGCTTAGTACATTTATAGTCAATTTCTTACCCTGGCTTTTTGTTAGTTAATATTTTTATTCAATTTTCCCCATTTGTTAGCTCATTATATTTTTAACAATTTCTTTGGTAGATGACTTAAGTAGTAAAACAAGTATGCTTTACTTAACAAATGTAATAAGAATTATTATGTTTACTCTCTTGCAGTCAATACAAAGACTTCAGAAAGCTTTAACTTCTGTGCTAATTTTATGTATATTTAATTCTATAGGTTTTGAACTTTATAAAACATTGTTATTATTCTTTTGTATAGTCAAATGTTTTTATATATCCCATATATTTAGCCTTTTATCATTTATTCATCCATCTTTGAGCTTTTATCTGGAATCATTTTTTTCTCCTACTTTAAGAACTCCCTTTAGTACAAGATCAGCCAATAAAGAATTCTCTCAGTTTTTTCTTTGCTTATTTGTTTAAATGTGTCTTTATTTTTCCTTTTTTGCAAAATTCTTCTAGGCAAATAATTCTATATTTGCAATTATATTCTTTCAACATTTTAAAACCATTATTCCATAGTCTTCCACCTTCAACTGATTCTATGGAAAACCAGAAGTCTTATCATTGTTAGTTTAAAAATGTCTTTTATTTCTGACTTCTTTTAATATGTTCTCTTTCCTTTTGACTTTCAAGACTTTTACACTGACATGACAAGATGTGATTTCCTTTATATGTATTTTATTTGGATCTATAGTGGCTTTTGCATCTGCAGCTTGATCTCCTTCATCACTTTCAATTTTCATCCATTATTTCTTCAAGTATTACATCTATTCCATCTTCCCTTTCCTATCTTTCTTAGAACACAATATTTGTAGGATAGACTTCTTTTATTTTTACATATTCTATGTGGTGTATTCTCTTTTCTGTTTTTCCATCCCACTGTTTCTTGTATTTCAGTCTAGATATTTTCTTCTGACCTATTCTCCAATAAACTAATTCTCTTTTGTTCCTTGTTCAGTAAGATGTTGACGATAAAATTCTACATTAGAAAACCCCAAAGAACACAAGAAAGATATTAGAGTTAATAAGTGAATTCAACAAGTTGTATGGTATGAGATCAACACACAAAAATCAGTTATGTTTCTATGTACCAGCAATGAACAATTCAAAAAAAAAAGTAATTCCATGTGCACTATCAACTAAAGTAATAAAATACCTAAGAACAATTTAACCAAGGAGGTAAGACGTGTACACTGAAAACTATAAAACGTTGCTGAAAAACATTAAAGAAGGCCTGAATAAATGGAAAGACATCCCAGGTTCATGGATTGGATGACTTAATAATGTTAAGATGTCAATACTACCCAAAGTGACCTGAAAATGCACTGAAATGATTATCTAAATACCAATGATAGTTCGTGGAATAGAATAAAACATTTGCAAATCATATGTATAATAAGAGTTGTTTACTATCCAAAATATATAACGTACTCTAAAATTAAACAACAAGAATATAAACAACTAGATAAAAAATGGGCAAAGGGCTTGAACGGACACTTCTCCAAAGAAAATATACCAATGGCCAATAAGCACATCAAAAGATGCTCAACATCATTAGTCATTAAGAAAACACAAACCAAAACAACAATGAGATACCATTTCACAACTACTAGGATGGCTATGATACTAAAAATAGAAAATAACAAGTATTGGCAAGGATGTAAAGAAATTGGAATCCTCTACATTTCTGGTTGGAAAATAAAATGATGCAGCCACTGAGGAAACATTTAAGTGTTTCCTTGAAAAATTAAATATATAATTATTATATGACCCAAGAATTCCACTCCTAGGTGTATACCCAAAATTAAAAGCAGGTACACAAAGAAACATTTTATTTATGTTCACAACAGCGTTATTCAGAATAGCTGAAATATGGAAACAATTGGAACATTTGTCTACCGATGAACAAATAAAACATTGTGTCTGTATACACACACACACACACACACACACAGTGGAATATTATTCAGCCATAAAAAGAGATGAGGTTCTGTTACATACTACAATGTGGATGAATCTCTAAAGCATTATGTTAAATGAAATAAGACAAATAATAAAAAACAAATACTGGATGATTATACTTATATAAACTATCTACAGTAGGCAAATTCATAGAAACTGAAAATAGATTAGTGATTGCTAAGGGTTGGGAGATGAGAAAAATGGGGTGTTATTGCTTAACGGTTATAGCTTCTGTTTAGGGTGATGAAAAACTTTCAGAAATATATGGTGGTGATGCTTGCACAACATTGTGAATATAATTAACACCACTCAATTGTACAGTTAAAAATGGTTACAATGGAGGGCTTCCCTGGTGGCGCAGTGGTTGAGAGTCCGCCTGCTAATACAGGGGACACGGGTTCGTGCCCCAGTCTGGGAGGATCCCACATGCCACGGAGCGGCTGGGTCCGTGAGCCATGGCCGCTGGGCCTGTGTGTCCGGAGCCTGTGCTCTGCGGCGGGAGAGGCCACAGCAGTGAGAGGCCCGCGTACCGCAAAAACCAAAAAACTAAAAATGGTTACAATGGCAAGTTTTATGTTATATATTTTATATATTATATACATGTTTGTTATATATGTTTTATATTTCTTATTTTAAATACTTTATCATATATTATAAAATTATATTTATCAAATAGATACACGTTATATATGTTTGTTATATATATTATGTATAATAATATACCATATATTATATATAAAATATTTATAGTATATACATTTTTACCATAATTAAATAAAATTATCTCTTGCTTCAGACTGATCTTGGTTTGGACTTTATGTCTACCACCTTCAATGTAATCTTGAACAAATTACTTAATACCTCAAAGTATGAATTTCCATCTCTTTAAAATATGAGTCATCGAGTAGAAGCAAGAAGAACTATAATATTGCAGCCTGTGGACTGAAAACCACATTCACAGAAAGACAAACAAAATGAAAAGGCAGAGGACTATGTACCAGATGAAGGAACAAGATAAAACCCCAGAAAAACAACTAAATGAAGTGGAGACAGGCAACCGTCCAGAAAAAGAATTCAGAATAATGATAGTGAAGATGATCCAGGACCTCGGAAAAAGAATGGAGGCAGAGATCGAGAAAATGCAAGATATGTTTAACAAAGACCTAGAGAATTAAAGAACAAACAGACAGAGATGAACAATACAATAACTGAAATGAAAAATACACTAGAAGGAATCAATAGCAGAATAACTGAGGAAAAAAAGGATAAGAGACCTGAAAGACAGAATGGTGGAAATCACTGCCACAGAACAGAATAAAGAAAAAAAGAATGAAAAGAAATGAAGACAGCCTAAGAGACCTCTGGGACAACATTAAATACACCAACATTCGCATTATAGGGGTCCCAGAAGGAGAAGAGAGAAAGAAGCGACCTGAGAAAATATTTGAAGAGATTATAGTCAAAAACTTCCATAACATGGGAAAGGAAATAGCCACCCAAGACCAGGAAGCTCAGAGAGTTCCAGACAAGATAAACCCAGGGAGAAACACACTGAGACACATAGTAATCAAATTGACAAAAATTAAAGACAAAGAAAAATTATTAAAGCAACAAGGGAAAAAACAACAAATAACATACAAGGGAACTCCCATAAGGTTAACAGCTGACTTCTCAGCAGAAACTCTACAAACCAGAAGGGAGTGGCATGATATATTTAAAGTGATGAAAGGGAAGAAACTAAAACCAAGATCACTCTACTCAGCAAGGATCTCATTCAGATTTGATGGAGAAATCACAAGCTTTACAGACAAGCAAAAGCTAAGAGAATTCAGCACCACCAAACCAGTTCTACAGCAAATGGCTAAAGGAACTTCTCTAAGTGGGAAACACAAGAGTACAAAAGGACCTACAAAAACCAACCCAAAACAATTAAGAAAATGGTAATTGGAACATACATATTGATAATTACCTTAAATGTGAATGGATTAAATGCTCCAACCAAAAGACAGAGGCTCGCTGAATGGATACAAAAATAAGGCCCATATATATACTGTCTACAAGAGACCCACTTCAGACCTAGGGACACATACAGACTGAAAGTGAGGGGATGGAAAAAGATATTCCATGCAAATGGAAATCAAAAGAAAGCTGGAGTAGCAATACTCATATCAGATAAAATAGACTTTAAAATAAAAAATGTTACAAGCGACAAGGAAGGACACTACATAATGATCAAGGGATTGATCCAAGAAGAAGATATAACAATTATAAATATATATGCACCCAACATAGTAGCACTGCAATACATAAGGCAAATGCTAAGAGCTATAAAAGAGGAAATCAACAGTAACACAATAATAGTGGGGGACTTTTACACCTCACTTTCACCAATGGACAGATCATCCAAACAGAAAACTAATAAGGAAACACAAGCTTTAAATGACACAAGAGACCAGATACATTTAATTGATATTTATAGGACATTCAATCCGAAAACAGCAGATTACACTTCTCAAGTGCACATGGAACATTCTCCAGGATAGATCACAACTTGGGTCACAAATCAAGCCGTGGTAAATTTAAGACAATTAAAATCATATCAAGCATCTTTTCCAACCACAACACTATGAGATTAGAAATCAGTTACAGGGAAAAAAATGTAAAAAACACAAACACATGGGGGCTAAACAATACACTACTAAATAACCAAGAGGTCACTGAAGAAATCAAAGAGGAAATCAAAAAAATGCCTAGAAACAAATGACAGTGAAAACACGACGACCCAAAACCTATGGTATGCAGCAAAAGCAGTTCTAAGAGGGAAGTTTATAGCAGTAAAATCCTGCCTCAAGAAACGAGAAAAATCTCAGATAAACAATCTAAACTTACACCTAAAGGAGCTAGAGAAAGAAGAACAAACAAAACCCAAAGTTAGTAGAAGGAAAGAAATCATAAAGATCAGAGCAGAAATAAATGAAAAAGAAACAAAGAAAACAATAGCAACGATCAATAAAACTATCAGAAAAGAAAAAGAAATAAAAGGAATACAAATTGGAAAAGAAGAAGTAAAACTGTCACTGTTTGCAGATGACATGATACTATATGTAGATAATCCTAAAGATGCCACCAGAAAACTACTAGAGCTAATTAGTGAATTTGGTAAAGTTGCAGGATACAAAATTAATGCACAGAAATCTCTTACATTCCTATACACTAACAATGAAAGATCAGAATGAGAAATTAAGGAATAATCCCATTCACCATTGCAACAAGAAGAATAAAATACCTAGGAATAAACCTACATCAGAAGGTCAAAGACCTCTACTCAGAAAACTATAGGACACTGATGAAAGAAATCAAAGATGACACAAACAGATGGAGAGATATACCATGTTCTTAGATTGGAAGAATCAATATTGTGAAAATGACTATAGTGCCCAAAGCAATCTACAGATTCAATGCAATCCCTATCAAATTACCAATGGCATTTTTTACAGAACTAGAACAAAAAATCTTAAAATTTGTATGGAGACAAAAAAGACCCCTAATAGCCAAAGCAATCTTCAGGGGAAAAAAATGGAGCTGGAGGAATCAGACTCCCTGACTTCACACTATACTACAAAGCTACAGTAACAAGACAATACAGTACTGGTAGAAAAACAGGAATACAGGTCAATGGAACAGGAGAGAAAGCCCAGAGATAAACCCACGCACCTATGGTCAACTAATCTATGACAAAGGAGGCAAGGATATACAATGGAGAAAAGACAGTCTCTTCAATAAGTGGTGCTGGGAAAACCGGACAGCTACACATAAAAGAATGAAATTAGAACACTCCCTAACACCATACACAAAAATAAACTCAAAATGGATTAAAGACCTGAATGTAAGACCGGACACTATAAAACTCTCAGAGGAAAACATAGGAAGAACACTCTTTGACATAAATCACAGCAAGATCTTTTTTGACCCACCTCCTAGAGTAATGGAAATAAAAACAAAAATAAACAAATAGGACCTAATGAAACTCAAAAGCTTCTGCACAGCAAAGGAAACTATAAACAAGATGAAAAGATGACCCTCAGAATGGGAGAAAATATTTGCAAATGAAACAATGGATGAAAGATTAATCTCCAAAATATATAAATAGCTTATGCAGCTCAATATTATAAAAACAAACAGCCCAATCAAAAAATGGGCAGAAGACCTAAATAGACATTTCTCCAAAGAAGACATACAGATGGCCAAGAGGCACATCAAAAGCTGCTCAACATCACTAATTATTAGAGAAATGCAAATCAAAACTATAATGAGGTATCACCTCACACCAGTTAGAATGGTCATCATCAGAAAATCTACAAACAACAAATTCTGGAGAGGGTGTGGAGAAAAGGGAACCCTCTTGCACTGCTGGTGGGAATGTAAATTGATACAGCCACTATGGAGAACAGTATGGAGGTTCCTTAAAAAATTAAAAATAGAATTACCATATGACCCAGCAATCCCACTACTGGGCATATACCCAGAGAAAACCATAATTCAAGAAGACACATGCACCCCAATATTCATTGCAGCACTATTTACAATAGCCAGGTCATGGAAGCCACTTAAATGCCCATCAACAGATGAACAGATAAAGAAGATGTGGTACACATATACAACGGAATATCGCTCAGCTATAAAAAGGAATGAAACTGGGTCATTTGTTAAGATGTGGATGGACCTAGAGAATGTCATACAGAGTGAAGTAAGTCAGAAAGAGAAAACCAAATATCGTATATTAACACATGCATGTGGAATCTAGAAAAATGGTACAGATGAACCAGTTTGCAAGGCAGAAATAGAGACACAGATGTAGAGAACAAACGTCTGGACACCAAGGGAGGAAAGCAGGGGGGATTGGGGGTGAGGTGGGATGAATTGGGAGATTGGGATTGACATATATAAACTAATTTGTATAGAATAGATAACTAATAAGAACCTGCTGTATAAAATAAAATAAAATTCCAAAATATATATATATGAGTCATCATAACAGCACCACACCTTCCTCATAAGCCTGTGGTGGTGACTGGCACAAGTTGGTACACCCACCATCCTCCACAGATGCTCACTCTGATTATTATTGACACTGTATATCCTCAATTCTGAGATGTATTTTTCCATTCATTCTCAAATCAGATTGTATCTTACAACTGACAGACACACACAATGAAATATTTTTTTCTTGAGAAATGTTACTAAATATTAGTGTGAATTTCAATAGATATTATCTTATAATTGAGAAAATGCTACATTTTTTATTATGTACATCTGTTTTTTTCAATGAGCATATACTCTTTGCATAATCAGAATAAGCTAATAGAATTTTTTAAACACAAATAAGTTAAAATATAAAGAGTACAAAATAAATACATGAAGAGACTTTTATAAGCAATCTATAAATTTTTTCTAGAAACAGTATGAAATTGCTATTCAGTGGATAAAAATCAGTTTTTGCAAGCACACAGTGGCATGGAAACATTCACAGGGAAAGAATTTTGCAAATATTACATATAATATGACTCATTTTTAAACCAAAATACTAACAATGAAGGGTTATTTTTTGTTTTTTTCTTTTGGCTTCTCTGTATTCTCTAGAATTAATATTTTTTACTCATTCAAAAATATTTATTGTCTCTTATGTACCTATCACACAGATATTAAACTAATAATTTCTTTGTCAATGTTAAAATGAGTGAATAGATGAATAAGAGTGAATTTTTCAATAAAAGAGTAGCTCTCCTGGATGTGAGCTACTTCATCCATAGAATATAACTCTACTCTAGCAAGTTGTTTGGTAAATTTGTCCCACCTGCCCCTGCCTGGAGTTTTGGTCCTATCTTTGAAAGGTCCTACATTTGATAGATCCTTCATATGACCTGCTTACTTGCTCTAGTTCCCAATTTTGAATTAGCAGCTGAGGTCAGTTTTTTTCTATAATATTTATTTCTCAATGATTGTAATTATCTTTTATGTGTAAAGAAAGGATCAGCTTTCTCAGTGCTTCTTCCTGATTCTCAAAATGTTATGCCCACAATGGTCTCCCTCATCCCAAATCTGCCTCAGCTGCTTCCCATGTTGGCAAGAAAAAGTCAGTGGACCCAACATCTTTCAAAAACAAGCAAGTATAAACATGTTTTCTCGCCTGAACTTTAAATAATATGATTTTGACTGCACTGTAAGCTAAAATCCTCTAGACTGAAATATTTTCCTGATCTTCCTGTTGGTTCCATACAACAGATGTGGGTACTCCATTGTAGGAGACTCTGCTTCGAAGCCGAAGGTTGGTGAGAAATTTCCTTGTCTAGCAGACAGCATACAGACATGCAAGTCTGCATCTTTCATAAGTTTCAATCCATGTGACTGTAGCGTACCATGCCTAAGATTAATTCTCTGAAATCTGTTATACCTAAAACATATGTTCTCACTTATGGAGAGTATAATTTGAAATGGCAAGGATCCTTTGCTTCCTCTCTGCATACCATTCTTTTTTCAATGGCATGATGGCATTTATTTCAAAGTGATTACAATACAGAACTTTTAAGAAATTTAGAGTTCAATTTAAATTAAAAGAAAGATATTCAGATAAAGAACATTCCCTGACCCTCAGCCTATAGTGCTTGTAATTTCTACACAGCTAATTCACTTATATTCTCATTTATCAGTTTCTCCTGGGGCAAGTAAACAGACAAGAATCATTGGTTATCTTCACCCCAATAATGTTGGTTCCATTGCCAGCCTGAGATAGTTCTTGATCCACTGATATTTTTAAAGGGATTACATAAAACTCTTTTTTCACTTACTTTGTTTTATCTCTCTAATTAGTGCCACCTCAAATTTATATCCATGCCTCTCTGATAATGAGAAATATAGGATTGAAAGGGAACTTAAAAAGTACCTAACTGAGGACTTCCAAACTCAAATGCCCTAAGAGCGAGGTAGAAAATATAAATGTGTGAAGCAGCAAGTTAAAAAGAATAGAATAACAAGCCTGTGGAAACTTGAAGAACAAACTTCTCAGAAAGCATTACAAAAATTAATTAATGCTATTCTGGTCCCAAAATATCCACATTTGTTAACTACATTATTCCCAAAGTTAACTTTTGATTTAATATAATCTCTCTCTCTCATTATAGAGTGGAGAAAATAATACCCAATGATGATAAGTGACAAAACCACCATAAGTTTCGTAAAATGACTATAAAATGAGAAGGCTTCATGAAGTGATTATTTTTTTTAAAGGCCAGCAAGACCTGTACTGTCTGTCCCCTTCTTACCTGTCCAGTCTCATCTCTGGCCAGGTGTACCCACTCCCCACCCCTACTTTGGCCACCCTGGCCTTCTAACCCCATACTCTGTTCTTGTCACCTGCCTCTAGGGCACTCTCCATGCTACTTGTCTTAGGTGATATCTTTTTTTTTAATTTTCTAAATTATATGAGTTTAGGAAATTATGTGTGTGTAGTAATCTGATTGCATTGACAGTATACTTTTTCACCTCATCCTCCATCTACACCCTTAGTGATGTTACTTTACAGACCCTCTTGCTAAAGCATCAGTCTATTTCCCCACTCCTTGATTTTGGGTTGACATCAGTGACTTCTTTTAGCCAACGGATATTTATTAATAGATGTGATTCAGGCCCAGGCTTAAAAATCATTCTCATGCATTTCTGCTCCATCTTGTCCTCTGCTGGTACCACGAGAACATGCCCAGGCCAGCCTGCAAGATGAAAGACACACCACTTTTCCCAGGAGAAATCCTCTTAGTGCAGCCCACAGCCAGCTGCTGGCTTGTGAACAAGTCCAGCCAACCCTAACTGCTCTGCCTTGCAGAGTCACGGCAGGCTACAGTTGCATGAGCAAGCACAGATCAGCTCCCAAAGAGCAGACCAGAGCAGATGAAGTCCACGGACTCAGTAACTAAATGATTTATTTATTGTTGCATGCCACTGGTATTTTGCAGTTGTTACTCAACATAATTGTGTAAATAGATACACCCATTTCATAATTTCTGAATACTCCATCTGTGACTGCTTTTAGTTGACAGAGGGGCATTCAGATAGGTCTGCGGCCAGGGAGATACAGGTGTAGCATAGACAGCTGGCGAACCCTTGCTTAGGTTGTGAATAATTGTGGAGCTCAGATGGCAAGTGTAATTTGTTCAGAAATGGCTCCTAATTGATAATTATATAAGATCAGAAGGCAAACAGACTCAAGACCCAGAGCAGGCTTGGAATATGGTCAGACTGATGCCAACCAAATGATGAGAAATCCTAGTCAAAGGCAGCACGATAAATAAAATAGAGAGAAACATGTTATTCCTATAGGTAGTATGAGCAACTGATGGTAATAACTGGTTATAACCACAATGAGCTGGAGCAAAAAACTCATTTTTATCAGATAAACTCAGGGTAGGATTGCCAGATAAAATAAAGGATGCCAATTTTTCTTCATAGAGAGGCATTTTATTTTAAATACAGCAGTGTGTACATGTCAATCCCAAACTCCCAGGCTATCCCTCCCTCCCAACCTTCCCCCTGGTAACCATAAGTTCGTTCTCTAAGTCTGAGTCTGTTTCTGTTTTGTAAATAAGTTCAATTGTATCATTTTTTTTAGATTCTGCATGTAAGTGATATCATATGATATTTGTCTTTCTCTGTCTGACTTACTGCACTTAGTATGATAATCTCGAGGTCCCAGGGATGCCAAATTTAATTTGACTTTCAGGTAAACAGCAATAAACAACATGAGTCCCAAGTATTGCATGGGATATACTTATACTAAAAATTTTCTGTTCACCTGAAATTTAAATGTAACTGGGCAACCTGTCTTTTTGTTTTTTTGTGTGTGTTTTGGGGTTTTTTGGGTTTTTTTTTTTTTTGCCAAATTTGGCAACTCTACCCTGAGGTCCTCCTGAATGATGCTTACCTTGAAGCCTACTAGATCTCAAATGACCACATGTCATAACTCTATTTCTTCCAAAACACTAGCAGAGGCAGAGTTTTTCCCTGCAATCAGTCAGTGGATAATCTAATATATTCCAGGTGAGGGCGACAACTCCCACATCTGGGTGTGTGTCAATATCCTATTGTAGTAGTGATCTCATGTGTTTGTTTCCAGGTTCTTTCCTTCTATTCCTGCGTCCCTTTCTCCACTCAGTATCTTGGGCATTCCTTGTATAAAGGAAGTGATGACAGCAGAAATGATGAAGGAAAACAGACAACGGAATGGAAAAGATTTAAAGTACAAAAACAAAAGATTAAAGAGAAGTGACCAGAAAGAGAAAAGTTTTCTGCTGTCAAGAAAAAAAGGAAAAAGATCCCTCATGTCTGAGATAATAGGACAGTTGGATGGGTTACGGGAAAGTTAGAAATGAGCTGGTAGGTCCATCAATGAGGGGATAAGGCCTGAGCAGACGCCACAGAGGAGCAAATTCAGAACCTATAGACCATTGGGTCCACATGCCTCCAAGAGGCACACGGGTGATGACAGTGCTTACAGTATGTCATCTATACCAAAGAGCTATAGGAGCTTTACTTCTTGTTGGCTTTAGAGAGCCTTCCTTTGGCATCATCGCTGTTCATCAGTCAGGCTACCAAGCTGTTTGTGCCCTGAGATCCTGCTTGGCTTGCAACCAGCCTACCCCATGTGGGCAATTCCCTGAATTTCTGAGAGCTGTCTCCAGATTAGAGCTAGGTGCTCTAAACCTGGAGGACAGCTAGTGATTTAGAAAGGAAAGTCCACCAGCACCTGTCTTAGGAGGAACTAAACAGAATTTAACAGAACTAGCTGGAGGTCACCCATCTGAAACAAGAACAGTGGTAAAACATATCCCAGTTATACAGGGTGCCCCCTTGGGATGCTTCAGATTTTCTAGGACCCCAAACAATCCTGAAACTACAATTCAGTTTCTAAGAATGTGGGTTCTAATATCAGGCAGACCTGGATTCAAATCCTGGCTCTGCCACTTACCATAGTTGTATGACTATGGGCAGGTTTATTCCTCTCTCAAGTCTTAATGGCCTCATCTATAAAAAACAATTCAGTGGATAATAACCTCACTGAATTGTTAAATAAGATTATATATATATATATATATATATATATATATATATATATAAACACAATTCACAGTTCAAACAATGTCTGGCATATTGAAAGTGCTCAACAAATGAGAACTAAAAATAAAACCAAAACCAGAGAGAAACAGAGAAAGATTGAGATCCTAATACTGTGGCCAGAACTGCATCAACGTAAACCTCATTCTTTTATACCAAAATAACACCTCATGTAGGTCAGTCTTCTCAAACAGTTTTCTCCATGGTGTTTTCTTTCTCTAAAGGTAACTGAGTGGAGCCTGAGGCCAGCACTTGTGGTATAACTGTAAGGAAGTCTCTTGTCTTGACATTGTCTTTTTTTCAATATTAATATTCAATAACCATGCAAGAAATGTTGATGACATAACTTTTTTGTGTATGAGACATTTTTAAAAGGGACAAAATGCATCACACATGGTCACTTTCTCTGAAGGGTTCACAGGCCTGTGGAAGTAACAGATGGGCCCACAGGTAACAAGTCATTAGTCCTACTTGTCCACTATAAATCATGGTGGAAAACATGCCCACCACCAACGCGACCCCCTTCAAGATTCAGAAGTGTGGTGGGAATCCTGATGCTAAACACTTTGCAATACATGGGACATTTCCAAATAAGCAAGGATCACACACCCCAAATGCCGACTGTGCTCCCTGTGAGAAACACCAAGAAAGCAAGCATTTCAGGGAGTGCTGTGGAACAAGCACTGTCGTAGGATTCAGATAAGCATAACTGTACATCTAACTGTGTGACCTAGACCAAGTTACCTTAACTTCTCTGAGCTTTGCCTCTTGATTTGCACCATGAATATAATAATGCCCATCTCCTAGGATTGATGTGAAAAATTAAGACAATCTATGCCAAACATTTTGTAAAATATCAGTGACTATGTAAGACTCCATAAATGATGGCTATTATTAATAGTTTCATCATCATAAAGTTACATAAAATAAACTAAGGAAAAAATATAATCTGTATAAATGAAAATCTTCTCAGAGGACGAAAATTAGAAGGCAGAAAAAATAGCTTGTTAATTGGAAAGCACAAAGTAAATATAAGATCCCATATTGTAATTGTAAGAGAGACATAAACAGAAATATTTAAATGTGTATTCAACTCTCTGCCTTCAAGTCATCCTTCAACCAGCATTGTTAAGAGAAAAACATTAATAAAGGTCTTTGCATTTATAATGGGAAGCATTTAAATTCTATGAATAAACGTAATAGGAATTCTTATTATCTCTTTTTTTTTAACCTCCTCTATCCATCCTTTTGGAGACATGTTTATGGATTTCAGTTTTTTTTTTTGTCAGCTAATGAAATCCTCTACTCTCTGCTTTTGGTCTTCTTGAAATAAGAAATTCCTCCTGGACCCTTGAGAAAAAAATGTAAAATAGATTCCAAAAACATTTCGATTGTCAGTTATGTACTGAGAAAGGGTAGATTAATCCCCACGGACCTCACAGTTGACAAAGTCCTCACTTAATGTGTTTAGCTATAGTGCTAAGAGGAATTTAATAACAACACTCTGGGTGCCTCATTGCTGTTATAGGACATAATTACCACCCTGGGGTATTGAAGGTAATCAGAGACACACGGTCTCCTCCCACCTCAGGGAAGAGGAATGGGCGAGTGTGATTATCTTTCTATAATACTTACAGCTATTATGTCTCATTTTTTAAATTCACCTCAATGAAATGACATTGTTTTGGTTTTCCTTAATTGACTATTATTTCCCTAGTCTCTCCTTTTTTGTTTTGTTTTGTTTTCACTATGAAGAAAGCCAATGTGCTGTTCACAAACTTTATTGTGAAAAAGAAAATCATGGTGAGGACAAGGAACAGGAGGAAGTCTCCTACACTGCTGGTGGGAGAACCAAGTGTTAAAACAATTTTGGAAACACTTTCAGATCATCTAGTAAAGTTATGATATGCATAACCACTCCAGTTTTTGCATATACTAAAAAATTGGGTGTACATGTATTCCAAGAGACAAAAATAAGAATAAGGGTAGTAGTTTTATTTATAATATCCCCACATTGGGGAAAAATGTCCATAAAGAATAGAGTAGATAAATTGTAATTATATTCATACTTTGGAATGCTAGGTTGAACCCAAAAGGAATATTACAGACATATGCAACAATGCAACAAATCAGATTCCCAAATATACAATTTTGAATAGAGAAACTGAACACTAAAGAATATATACCATCTGATTCCATTTATACAGTGTTCAAAAACATGCAGAAGTAAACTACAGTTGACCCTTCAACAACACAGGTTTGAATTGCAGGGGTCCACTTATATGTGGATTTTCTTCAATAGTAAATACTACTTACTGCACGATTTGTGGTTGGTTGGTTGAAGCCCCAGATACATGGATATCTGGATACATGGATACAGGGGACCATGGATACAGGGGAACCTCACATACAGAGGGCCAATTAGAAGTTATAATTTGATTTTTGACTGCTTGGAAGGTCAATGCCCCTCAACCCCTGTCTGTTCAAGGATCAACCGTATAGTGTTGAGGCTTGCATTCTCAGGTTTTAAACTCTCAGAAGAGAAAGGGTAAGAAAACTATGGAAGTCAAAATAGTTCCCCATTTTGGGGAAGAGGAGATTTGTGACTGGGAAGAGATCTGCTGGGGACAGGGTTTGGGGGCACCACTGATGTTTAATTTCTGGACTTAGTATTCAATATATTAACTTGTTGGTCAGTATATAATCCATTAAGTTATATGGTTATGTTGTATCCACTTTCCTATATGTGTTTTATATTTCACAATAAAAGGGTTTAAAAAGAAATCTTTTTTGTTTATTTTTGTTAAACAATTTTCCCTAAACAGAGGAAAAAGGATTGACAATTACTGGGTTCTTACTAAGCCCTTCATATGCATAATCTCTTCTAATTTTAATAATAACTCAGTAAGTGAGTTATCTTCCCCATTGTACAGACAGGGAAAGCAGTTCAGGGAGGTCCAGGAACTTGCCCAAGGCCACATAACCAGTGACAGTAGATCCAGTAACTGAACTCAAATGTTTGACCCAAAGTCCATGCTTTTTATACTCCATAACGCTGATTATATCCACACTCAGAATTGCTTTATGAATAGAAATTTTGGATATTTAATTGGGAGCCTAACTAAACACACACTCAGGATCTGTGCATTGATGCACAAACATCTTTAAATATTTTAAATGATATCTAAGAGACAATTATTTTAAAATATACATAGCTAATTCTGCTCTAAAGCCAGACCATTCTATTGTGTAAATGTGTTATTTACTAGGCTAAATTATGTATTGTTCCTGTTTAAATGGTAAAACAATGTTGTCAGTCATTGGCTCACACAAAGAGGGTTCAAGAAGGAAGAGCACAAAGTCAAAATCTCAACTATAATTCCAAGGTCGTTTCTCTTTTTAGTTATTGGTCACAGAAATGAAAGAAACAAAGACAGAAGGAAAGTGCTGACCTAAAGCAAACTGACTGCCAGCTATTTTTCCAGCAAAGATGAATTTATCCAGGATGAGCAGAGAATTGCAATTTGGGGTCTGCAATCATGGTGAGCCATGTGCAAGTCCCCAGACAGCAAGGCAAGAGGAAAGCTTTTATAGAGAGGAAAAGGAATTTGGAAAGGCTACTGTAAACAAAGAGTTCATGGCTCTTCAGTGGCTGAGTTCTTGCCAGGAAAGGAGTCTTTCTTCTTCCTGTTGTTGGGCGTTGCTATCATCACAGGGCCTGAGAGCTCCCCATTTTGGTCTCCAGACTCTATTTAACTGAGGTTTCTGTTTATTGATTTTTTACAAAAGGTAATAAAATCTTGTACCCTCCTAAGGCTAGGAGAGGCTGCAAAAGAAGACTTCATTCATTTATTCCATACATATTTATTGAGTGCTTACTGTCACAATTTTTTCTAGGCACTGGGGATACGATGATGAAAAGATACACAGGGTGTTGATGATTATGTTCTATGGAAAGAATGAAAATAAACAAACAAATGAGGTATCTTCAGAGAGTAATAGAGGAAGGCTCTAAAGCAAACAAGAGGTAATAGGATGGAGAGAAATTAGTGTCACAATGAAGGTGGGGTCAGTAATGTAATCCAATGACTCAATCAACAGGTGATATATAAGCCAAGGCCAGAAATATGGCAGCCACACAACCATAAAAATCAGGAAAAGATACTTCAAGCAGAGGTAACAGCAAATACAAATTCCTAAGTTCAAACTGTACTTGGCATTTTCAAAAACAAACGAGCACAGTATGACTGAGGCATAATAAATGTGAGGCTGTATCAGTTAGGATTTGATTCAGCTTCAAATAATAAAAGTTCTAAAGTAACTATCTTAAATAGAGATTATTAATCTAGAATTAGAAAGGCAGCTTCACAAAGCTAGGTTCTTTTTATATTGTGGCTTCATCATCCATCTTATGATCTAAAATGGCCATGTGAGCTCTATCCCTCTCAACTGAATTACAGCTATGGGCAGATAGAAGGGATGAAAAAGAACTCTCTTCTTTTAAGGATGCTTCCTTGAAGCCAACACAACACTTTCACACATATCTCACTGACCAGAAAAAAAGTCAGGCAGATAATCCAACTGCAAAGGAGGCTGGGAAGCTTTCCCAGCAGGAAGCTAAAAACCTATTTTGCTTTGTTTTGTTTTTTTTTTTTACTCAGGAAGAAAAAGGAAACATATAGTTTTGATAACAAGCATTCTTGTCACAGGAGAAGAAGCAGGAGTTGAATATGGACAGGTGGATAAGGGTAACTCATTTAAGGAGTTGTAGGCCATAGTAATTGGAATTTTACACTTGGAAGCTAGGACCACACAGTCCTAGGATAATGCCTTGCTTGAATAGAGGGGTTGCTAGAGAGAGCACCTCACCTATGTACTCTGCATATAATCACTTCTTCAAGCTTATCTCAGGGACTGATGATGCTTTTAGGGTGCTCACCATAACTTGAAGTCATTTGACTCTTCATTTTTTTATCTCCACTTTTTTCAAATTAGTCACCATGTCCTGTCAATTCAAGATAGTGTCTCTTGCACAAAGAATGGAAAAGCTTGACAGAATAGTAAAATTTCGAGTCCAACTCTGGTAACCTTCAACCATGGAAGAGAAAGGACAAATAGAGCATTGTGCTGTGGGTGTAAAAAGATATGTTGAAGTTCTAACCCCCAGTACCTGTGATGGGACCTTATTTGGAAATAGGATATTAAAGATGTAATGAAGTCAAGATGAGGTCATACTGGATTAGAGTGGGCCCCAAATCCAATGACTATTGTCCTTATAACAAGGTCAGATAGATGACACAGGGACACAGAGACACACAGGAAGAATACCATGTGATGACAGAGGCAGAGATTGGAGTGATGCAGCTGCCAGCCTAGGACGGCCAAGAATTGATAGTCACCACCAGAATCTAGGAAGACACAAGGAAAGATTCTCCCTCAGAGACTCCAGAAGGAACCAACCTTGCTGACACCTTTATGTCGGACTTCTCCAGAACTGTGGGAAAATACACTTCTGTTGTTTAGGTCACTCTGGTCCCATGAAGTGGGTGCCCCTATAAAAAACATCTAAACATGTGGATGTGGCTTTGGAATGGAGTAATGATAAGAAGCCGGAAGAGGTTTGAGATGAATGTAAAAAAAAAAAAAAAAAAAAAAGCTAAATTCCCTTGAAGAGACTGTTGGTAGAAATATGTTAATATGTTTAAATGCATATGTGCAATATATTAAAGGTACCTCTGGTGAGACCTCACCAGAAGTGAGCATGGTACTGGAATAAGGAGCATGGTATTGGAAACTGGAGGAGAAGTATAGCCAGGTTTCTCTTTGCTGCTTACAGTAAAATGTGAGAGGAGAAAGATAATGGAAGAAAAAATGTTTAAGCAAAAAGAAAACAAAACTTGAAGATTTAGAAAATTATCAACCTAACCATATTGTAAAAAAAATGAGAAAGTGTGTTCTGGAGAGAACACCAAGGGTGTGGCTGAACACCTTTTGATAAAAAGATTAGTATGAGTGTGACTCATAGATTGATCCAATCAATTATCTCAGCAGAAACTCTGCCAGCTTATTTTGAAGGGGACAGAGAAAGGACAAAATGAAGGAAGGCTGTCATATTTCTGAGATTCTACAGGACAGGACATCGAGCTATCAGCTATTAACATGTGCTATCCTTCAAGAATAGAGAACACTGACCTCAAAGGTGATTCAGAGGTCAGCAGGGCTGTCATTGCCACCGTGAGCCCAGAGGGCATAGGTCCATCAGGCAAATCTGTCTCCTCCTCGGTTTGGGGGTTGGGGTAGGGGTAAGGTGGGGTACGACCTCAGTTTCAGCAAGCTAGGCTGCCACCATTCAGGGCCTCAAGGGAAAGACTGCCATTCAGAGCTACAGGGGTAATACTGCTACCCGGGTGGGCCCAGAAAACAGAGCACTGAGCCGAAGTTTTCAAGCCTTTAATCTAATGAAATTTGCCCTGTTGTGTTTTGGGCCTGTCTGAAACCTATGACCTCTTTCTTCTTTCCAATTTCTCCCTTTTAAAATTGAAATATCTATCCTATGCCTGTCCCTGAAATTGTATTTTGGAAGCAAATAACTTGTCTGGCTTCAAAGGTTCAAAGGTGGGGAGGAATTTTGCCTCAGGATGAATCATACCTCAAATCTCACCTATATCTGATTTAGATGATGTACAGGTGACATTTTGGACTTAGAGTTGATGGTGGAATGGGTTAAGACTTTTGGGCTGATGGGATAGGGACGAATGTATTTGCATGTGAGAATGATGAATTTTGAAGGTCCAGAGGGTGGAGTGTTATGGACTAATTTATGTCCACCCAAAACTCATATGCTGAAGCCCTACTCCTCAGTACCTCAGAATACAATTGCATTTGGCAACATATACAGACACACCAAGAGCTCCCACACAGAGGAAAGGCAATTTGAAAATACAGAGAGAAAGCAGCCATCTGCAAGTCATGGAGAAAGGTCTAAGAAGAAACCAAACCTGCCGACACCTTGTTCTTGGTCTACCAGTCTCCAGAACTGTGAGAAGACAAATTTCTGTTGTTTAAGCCACCCAGCCTGTGGTATTTTGTCATGGCAGCCCTAGCAAACTAATACAGGATTTGAGAGAAATCTAGGCTGAGAATCAGATTCTATATTCTACTTTATTATTTGGTAAGATCTTCCAAGTTATCTTTTAGCTCTAATGGAAGGGCCTAGCAATTCAGAAGAATAATCTGTGTGTGTAAGCTTGAGTGGATCATTTTCTGCATCACAAAAAGAAATCCTCATCACAATAGTTTCTGGTCAGGATCCTCTCAGCAGTGGCTTTGAAGGGAAATCATACAGTATATTCAATCTGAGTTCTCCATTCAAAGCACTCTAGGTTTGAAAAACATTAACACTGTAAACTGTGGATGAAAGAGGAATCCAAAGCTGCTGAAACAGAGAGGCAGACATGCAGGTCCAGCTCAGGCCCTTCAGAAGCTAGTTTATTGGCCCTGCATTTAAAATCTTGATGGAAATGTTAACACTCCACTCAAGTTGTTTAACCTCCATCATGAAGATCACTGGGAAAACTTAAGTGACTACCAAGAGTTTTCCAGAAATGGTCCTCCAAAAGGAGGCTAATTCACTTTGGTTTTAAATGCTGTGAAATGTCCAGGCTTACTTCTCATGTTAAAAGGACAGTAACACTCACCCTGAGTTCAATTACAACCATGATTGGAACCATGCCCCCGGGTACATACAAGATACATAATATCTCTCACACCACATTAAAGTTCACTATTACTGATAGAAGCAGGAAAAATTAATGATTAGCTACAACTTGACATGTTCTTTGTTCTCTCACCCCCGTCATCCTCCACAGTACACAAAGTTGACACGTCCAGTCTTTGTTTTCATCATTATACCTCTCGAAACTGCTCTTTCCATCTCACCTACTAACAACTTTCATCCAAGCCCTCATCATATTGCATCTAATTATGATTCTGATCTAATTGGTTTTGAAAAAATATTATTCTCTCAAATAGCTTTTCATTCATTTTCCTATTGCTTTTTATCCATCAGTTGAGTTTTGCAGACCCTATCTCCCCACATTTCCAATAACAAAGTCAATACATTCTATGTTTGGAAAGTGATACCACTTTTTCCTTTCAGTTACTGACATGTTTTATCCGTAATGCCTCTGGTGACTAGAACAGGACTGAGTAAGTGCCACCTATGGTGGCTGGGGCCAATATTCTGAGGTCCAGTAAGAACAAATGTTAGTTAGTGAGAGTTAACCTTCATTGAGCACTTAATCTGTGCCAGAAACTATGCTTGGCATTTCACATACCTTCACTTGTAGTTTTTATAAGAAATCTATGAGCTAAGTCTTACTGTAATTCCTATTTTACAGATCAGAAAATCAAGATACAGAGAAAATAAATAAATTGCCCCATTCACAAAATAGCCTCAAATTCAAGCCTTTTATTTGAGCTTATTTATTTGAGCCTTTTATTGAAACTTGTACTCTCTGGTTCAAAATTTAAAACTTTCACAAGCAGACAATGGAACAGGAATTTTCCCAGGCAAATATCATATGTCTTCATAAATCTTTAAGATCATGTGGTTAGCTACACAGGGAAGACGTAGGTAAGAGCCCTGGTCTAGGAGTAAGGAAATGTGTTCTGATTAGAAATCTGTTGCTGTGTTACTATGGGCAAGTCCCTTCTCCTTGCTGGGCTTCAGCATCTTTATCTGTGAAATTAGGGTATTAAACTACAGTATCACTAAGGCACTTTTCAGTGATTCTTATTCTCCCCTCCTCCAGTATATATATATCCTCAGCTACTACTAAATCTATGTTAATTTGTACATGTCCGTGTGTGTGTGTGTGTGTGTGTGTGTGTGTGTGTATGGGGGGGTGGGGGGATTTTAAGAGAGAAAGAGGAAATATTTTTTTATAATGAGAAGCAGTAAGGTGGACTAATGATATGTAAAAAAATATTTGTTCCTTTTCCTCCCATAATGGTGTGCAATTATTAGTATCTTAGTGCCGTAAGGTTGTTAAGAGCCTGAGTCAACATCTCTACAATGATTTTGGCCACCCAGTCATGATCCCAAGATGGATGCAGCAGTAAGAAGGGGTAGGAGGGAAACATTTTTTGGGAATCCCCTGCCAAGCCTTCAGTTAATATTTTCTTGGGTACCACTAGGTTATATGCTTATTCCTAAACATGGAGTTCGGTTTGGCTTCCTTGAAATCAAGGAGTTGCTGAATAATCCTGTAACAAAATAGTAAGGCAGTGGCTTTGGGGAGGTATGCCACAACCAAACGTATGACACAGTCTATATTCTCACATACACAGCTGCCAGAGAAGTATTTCTCCAACACATACATGGAAAGGTCACTTCTCGTTTTAAAGCCCTTCTATGGTTACTATTAAAGAATCAACTCTTAGAGAAACAGAATACTTTTTTACGATGTAGCTCCCTTCTTTCCAATTTTATCTTGGGTACCAATGGAAACACTCCTCAGTTTTCTAAACATTCCATATGAATTCCAATCTCTATTCCTTTGCTCACCCCATTGCTTTCCTGGAATGCTCAACTTTCTCATTTATCAAACTTTTACTGAGCATGTTCTATATGCCAGGTACACAGTAGGTACTAGGGCATGCACATATCAATGAAAAAAAAAGATTCTTTTCTTCGGATTCAACAGTCCAGTTGCAAAAACATGCATATACATAATCAATTATAAAAAGTAACACATGTCATTAGAATAGAATAAACACAGTTTCCTCTGAAGTTACCTTAGTTCTATGCAAACTTCTGAGTCAACTTAAGTCCCAACTTCCCTAAAAAGTCACTGATCTCAGTTTAGAGTGATCTCCTTTTCCAGCTGGACTTTGTAGTATATTTGTGCTAGAAAATTCATGTAACATTTCATATATAAGTTACACAAATATAACTTTTCCCATTTTAAAAATACGGGCTTCATAGCTCTCCTAAATTTTATCTTTTTAAAGTACAGAGATCTTATCTTAAATTTCTTTATTTCTCTAGAACTCATATATCACTCATTTTTTTCATTCACTCAATTTATCACTCACTTATTTAGTTGTTCCTATGAACACAGGAACATGCCAGGTACTGGGCCGAGGTGACAGGAAGGAAAACAAAAAAATAGTGAAGACACAGTCCCCAGCCTTAATGACATTTTAATCCAGCAGGGAAGAGGGGGTAGACAAATAACCATGATACAAAGCAGTTTTTACTAAGTACAGAAATAGAAATACAGAACCGCATCCTACAGAAATGCAAAATAAGAAAAAGGTGCAAGAAATAAAACAGTTTGAACACCTGGGAAATGACTGTAAAAGTGTCCCGAAGTGCCTTGTGGGTAGCCCAATCAGGATCCCACAACTGAAGAGCTAATTCTGTTATCAGGCAACAGGAAAAAGCCTTCCAGGGACTCTTACTTTCAGACAATTGAGGAAATTGAGGAATTTCCTCAGGACCTCAGTGAGAATCCTACTACTGAAGATCTAGTTCAGTCATCAGGCAATAGCAAAGAGGCTTCCACGAATTCTTCCTTTCCAACACTTGAGGGCATTGAGGAGTTTCTCCAGGACATCGAGACATATGACACAAGAACCCCAGCTGCACCAGAGCCAGAGCTCTATGTACCTCTGGCTGCCCGTGATGAGGACAGCCAAAAGGAGTCAATCCAGAACGAGGTGACCTCCTTTCAAGAGAGAAACTCTACAGTGGCATCCCAGAAGACAGATGGCAGTGACATCCCAAAGACATTGATCACTGATTGCCAAGCAACAGATGCCAATGCAAACAAGATGACAATTCCCATTGAGGGTAGCCAGATGAAAACCCTCAATGATGACCAGAGCCTCTATGGAGGCAAAATAACGTTCACTGAGGACCAGATCCTCTATGGGGGCCAGATGAAGAGCCCCAGTGAATGCCAGACCCTCAATGAAGCCCAGATGACCTTCAGTGGGGACCAGACCCTCTATTGGGGTCAGATGAAGACACTCTGATGAAGACACTCCCCATGGAGTCCGTATGATGCCACATTCCTCATCATCATTGCCATATCCTGGATTTCTGTACATTTCTCGTTCCCATTTGATCCAAGGACAACCCCTAGAAAAGCAGAATTGGAATCTCAAGATTCAGAGATGTACGTTGCAGAAGAATTCTGACATTTTGAAGCCCTATATTTGCACATACCAAGACTGTGGGAAATTATATTCAAAATCTTCCCACCTGCGAATCTATCAGTGCCAACACACTGGTGAGTGAAGACTGAAGGATGGGAGTGTCAGGAAAATAACTAAAGATTTCTGCCTTTACAAAACTTTGGGATCATTTGAGATCATTGCCACCTCCCTCTAAGTCTAGGACCCAAAAGACCCTAGAAAATGTTGGCAAATCTGAAAGGGTATAAAAAGCAGTCCTAAGAACAGACTCTAGTTCTGGGCCAGAGGCAACCCAGCTACAGCCTTTTGTGGTTGACTGCCTGGGATGATGGAAGAAGTGGAGGGATTTGTTTGACCCCTTAGGATGGTCTTGACCCTACCTCTCCTGGGATTTCTCTTCATGAACTCCTGTAGGCCAAGAGATAACTCCCTTCCTCAAACTTCTTTACTCACCACTGACCTCTGTCTTCCCCTCCTGATTCTTCTCTCTTCCTCTCCCTCCTTCACAGTTTTCCTCTCAGCCTTCTAGCCCATCCTGCCCTCCTTCTTTTCCTTCCCTATGCACCCCTTCCAGTCTCCTGTCTGTCTCTCCCTGTCCCACTGCAACAGGCCTAACCCCTTTTTCTTCTCCATTCATTTCCAACTTCCCTGTCCCATGCTATCCTGAAGCATGACAAGTCTTCCTTTCTTTCTTGGGTCCAGGAGGAAAGCCCTACAAATGCAACATGAAGGGATGCACATGGGCATTCTCCCGTTTGGATGAGCTCAACAGACACAAGAGAAATCACACTGGAGAGCAGCCCTACCTGTGTACCAAATGCAAAAGGAACTTTGCATGATCTGATCACTTAGAGCAGCATCAGAGGGTCCACAGATAAATTTCTTCCATAATGACAAACCCATCAGCCTATGAGGAAATGAGCTGAGCTGCAAGATTCTCCCTGCAAGGCTTTGCTCGGTACCTAGCTCTGTGCCAGCACGTAGTAGATGCTTAATATTCACTGTAAACTTTTAAGGTTTTCATTTATTTTTTTCTGAAACATACAAAAATACATGTATGCATTTCAGTAGAATCAGAAGCACTCTTCATTCACTTTCCTGTACGTGGTGAATGTTTTCATCATCAGTGTGCTATGTATGAATACTTGTAGATCACTGCCTGTGCATTTACTTCTATGTGTACATCTAAAGATGTTTATATGTAGACGATTGTAGTCTATGCATAGTTCAGATGTGTAAAAAATGTAGTATTTCATATCTGAGCTCATGTTTCTTTGGAGGTTTATTTCTATGGCATTAAGAGGAGAGGGACACTTGGTCACTTCTAGTGTCAAGTGGTCTCAGAATAAACGAAACTCATTTGGATGAACTTAATCTACTAAAAAAAAAAAAAGAAAGAAACTGTGAAACAAGCTAGGGAAGGCTTAACAAAGGAAAGATAAGTCGATAGCAAACCGTGAAGGGATGTGGGAATTTGAGCTTTAATCAGTGGACTTTAGACTGGGGGTAAAGGCCAGGGAGGGTGATCAAAGGTTTTCAGCCAGGCAGTAACAGGTCAGTTAAAATGATTAATCCAGTAGTGGTGGGACAGGGGTAGAAGTGGGATGGAAGAGACCACCACTAGAGAGGGATTTAGGAGGTTCCTGCAGCAAAGTAAATGGAAGGGAAAAGAAACTTATTCAGTTCTCTGGCCAAGCCCCCTTTGATACCTGTAACATAGATGGTGTGTGTCATTTTCATTTAGCAGAAGTTACAAAAAGAGAAGAGCAGGTGGGGATGTTGGATTCCATGACTGGACATGGGCAATATGGAACCAGAGAATCTAAGATGAATTCCAGCTCTTACTGGTAGTTGTGACATCTTCCCTGCACCAAAATATTTCCCCTGTCCACTGTCTCTGTTTCTAAAAATACACAATTTGCTCTTCCTCCTTTTCTTCCTTTATTCCCTGTTAACTCTCTCCTTCTACTTTTCTGGATCCTACATAAAAATCTCATGCAATTGCCCTTTTTACATACTATTCAGCTGGGGATCATATTGCTTAATCATGCTAAGCTACGTTCTGAAGTAAAATCTTCTTAGGAATTAACAGTCACATAATATCGATCACAGCAGGGAAACTTCATGTCCCCAACAGTGATGACCAAGAAGCTACACAGTGAAGGAAAATCTTATTCAAAACCCAGCAAACAACAAGTTCATAAGAAGGCTGGTGATGTCAATTAAAAGTTCCTTTATCAGCACATACAATTGCCTTTATTCTTTGATCTTCCAGGGCTCTGAAAATCTGGCTTAAACCACAGCACTTGTCAGCTCCAGGACACAGGGATTTGACAGCTCCCAAGTCCATTACAGCTTTGTCTCAGATCAATGAGGTGACCTTAAAAGAAACCCACTTTCCAGTGCTCCAGTTTCCTTGCAGACAAAATGGGAATGATACCAAGTTTTCATACTTGACTAGAAGCACGAGGGCAAAGCCCACTGAGGACATAAGGTGTTAAATAACAAACAGAATGGAATGTGTAATTCAATCAATCATACCCCGACACTGGCTGTGCCCATTTATTATTACTTTTCAATTTCTAAAGTGATGGCAAAATGGAATTTCCACTAATTTTTCAAGAACTTGAATCTGATTCTTATAATCCTGGGCTTTATGTTGCTGATATATTGTAGATATAATCTTTGTGTGCTCCAAGAGGCTTTCTGCTCACAGGGCATTGCTGTAAGTTGTGGATAATTTATTTTCTCCTGCTATTATATTGTGTAAATTACCATGTTGGCAATATTTTAGCCTTTCACACTTTGAATCAGTGCCCAGAATAATTCTAACAAGATTTTGATTCTCTGGAAGCAACCTCAAGGAAGAAAGCCCTTCAAAATGCCTGCGTATTCATTTAAACTACAGCTGCGAGAAGAATCTCCTCCAGGTCAATTATAAGGTGCATCTGAACGGTAAGTGATACTTATCTCATCTCCCTGCTGATCTCTACATCCTCCTTTGCTGCCAGAAACAATCGCAGCATCTTGCCAGTGGAGCACACATTTCCCAGCCTTTCCACCTTCGATGGAAAGATGCAAGTTCTAGAACTGGAACCAAATTTGAAGCCCACCAGAAACCTCAAAAAGGAATTTGATTCCAGAGGTCCAGCCATATAACCAAGTCTGTGGTTTCATTTCATCACCCAAAGAAGATATTTTGGTTTTCAGCCAGGAAATGTCTCATTTCTTAGTATTAGGAGTAATCAGGAACCGTCAAAAATGGCCGTTAGACTGCCAGGTGAAGACAGACAGGTGCGGAAACAGACACAGTGCCATGTGATCATGGAAGGCTCAGTAAGGACACGGTCGCCACACAATTTTTGCTTTGATTCTGAACATAGCCTCACATAGCAATAGGAAACGAGGAAACAAAAAGCTTCTATATTTTTTTACCTCCCCCAATTTCCCAGTTTAATAGGAAAAAATTTTCTAGAACTCACTAGAACCCCAGGGACTCAACCCTGCCTCTATCAAAATCTGCAAGCTCAGATGCAGGGCAGAGAAAAATGTATTCCCTCCGTAGATTTCTAGAATGTTTCAACCCTGACTACCTGATTGTCTTGGGAAGGTATTCTTTCCTAATTTTCTTGACAATAACAAGGTAGGATGTTGTTAGTGCTAACTCCATAAGGTTCTTATAAGAATTCAATGAGCAAATAAATTCCTGTGTTCCTTGCCCAGCATATGCCACAATAAAAATTCTCAACTGTCCCCATCCATAAGGTACCATCATCATTGACATAATCTTAATAATAAGGATCGTCTAACAATATAGGGAAACAGGTTACATCTCAATATAGGTAGTTGTTTTTTCCTTAAGAACCTCCTGCTCCAAGTCAGGATTGAGTATGGGCACTAGGGAAGGACAAGCCCAGCTATAGGGAAATGAATAGATTCATTTCCCCTCACACGCTCCTCAAAAATGCATGTTAACTTTTATTTATTTTAGCTAAGCTGTCCTTTTATCTATTTACGCCTCTATCTAAAACTGCAAAAGTAGTCTGAGAAAGGGAAAAAAAGGCCCTTAGAAGTACTTTTAAATTTCTTCCAGCTTATCAGTGAACTTAATAAGCTCCCCAGATACATCTTACAAAGTAAAGAAGCCTTCAAAAATATTCTAGTAATTTTGTTTTCTCCAGTGGTACAGAGCATTCTAGGTAACTGGTAAGATATATCATCATCAATTTGACAAGTGTTCAGTTAACAGTGAAAGGAAAAATTACAAGAGAAAACACTTTCTTTTTGATGCCTTTTAATATGTTTGGATGGAGCTCCATTGTCAGATTTTTCACTGGAGCAGAGTTTTCACCTCAAAGTGCAGCTGAATGATGACAATTCCACATGTTCTTCCTCTAACTGCCTGGCAGACCAAGCAGTTTTTGACAGAGCCAGAAACTTGCCAAGATTTTTGGTCAAAAGAATAATTCACTAAATTGAGATCACTGTCACTCTTTTTGCTATCTTTACTCATTTATTGAGTGCTACCGTGAGAAGGGTTCTGCCATGTGCACCAGGAATAGGAAACAAGTGAAAGAGCTTGAGTTTTGCCATCAAAATCATAAATCTCCTCTGAACAACAAAAGAAACATCAGACTCTAGGACAGAAGAAGCATAAAACCTGAACCACAGATCCATAGTCAAGAACAATATCCAAGGTGGAGTACACCTTAATGGTCATCTAGTTCATGTGACTGTTCTTAATGTTCAGTTGGCTCTCTGCAGACCAGATTTCAAAAATTCCTTATCCCAAACTTGCAACAGGCAGGAATGGCTTTTTTGTTTCACAACCGTCCAGGCAGGGCATAGTTTTATTTACTAGGGCGGCATTTCTCTAATTGCAGTCCAAGGACCCCTTGCACGAGTCCCATCACAGCTACTTGATTAAAACCCAGATTTGGGGGCTCCACTTCTAAATCATCTCAATCAGAATCCCTGTAATAGGTCCTGAAAATCTGAGTTTTTAATGAACTATCTAGGTCAATCAGAGGAAAGCATGTACTTGCAATGAGAACTGACATTGTGACCCAGGAACATCAAACCTACAGGTATTCATTATGTATAGAATCATTTCCAAGGCAGTACTGGGGGATTCCAAGAAAAAGAGGTCATGCCCAGCCCCCCTCAAGCAACTTAAATGTAATCTGATATGAATAACTACGAAATAACAAAACTGCTTAGGCCTGAAAGAGGTGAAAGCAAAGTGAGGGTCTTCACTAAGGAAGTGGCCAGTTGCCTGGTGAAGAGCTACGTCACCGTTCCCTGCTGAAACTGCTGCCTGCTTTGCTTTTCTAGTGAAATTGAAGAGCTGTAACACTAGCCTCTGTAGGCAATGGAGAGCTGCAAAACTGAGGCTGTTTTCCCCTTAAATGTCCTGGAATTCATGTTTGTCATATCCACAAGAAAAGGAATGAGGGTTAGGCTCCTGTGGAATGTTAAAACTTTTCCACAAGGAGATGTGGCTGTCTGGATAGCATAGACGCCAAGCACCATCTTCTGCTCGTACCACCCTGCAAGCCTGCCCCACGTCTCCAGGGTCTGGAGCAGAGGCCCATCTACAGCTTCAAGCAATGTAGAGCTGAGCGTACAATTTAGATGAAGTGTGGCGTAGATAAAACAAGTGTATCAAAATGGATTCTGTTGCTTTCTAGCAGACGCTCTAATCAGTTTTTAAGCTGTTCTATATTAACGAACTACACAGACATCATCTCTTAGAGCTTATCTTCTAAGAAAAAATTCTAATACTTAATATGACTGATTCATAAAATTATGATTTCCTGGAGCAGGAAAGAAATACAGTCAGCCCTCCACATCCACAGTTTCTGCATCTGTGGATTCAACCAACCAAGAATCAAAAATGTTGAGAAAAAAATTTCTGGAAAGGTCAAAAAAGGCAAAACTTGAATTACATTGTGTTTACACCTATATACATAGCATTTACATTGTATTAGATATTATAAGTAATCTAGAGATGATTTAAAGTACATGGGAAGATGTGTGTAATTTATATGCAAATACACCATTTTATATAAGGGATTTGAGCATCCGTGGATTTTGGTATCTTGCAGGGGGTCCTGGAACCATTCTCCCACAGATACCAAGGGGTGACAGTATAGGAAATTGTTCATAGCTTCAAATACAGGCTTTAAACCAGATGCTAGCTTGCCTCAGCTCATTATTTCATACACATTAGATGATCCAGAAAATTGGGTTTGATACATTTTTATTTGGATTGACGGATGGATTATGGGGACAAGAACTGCAAAGCACACCTGGACTCCAGAAATGGTGGCAAATACTTGTCCCCACATTATTCAGTAATAAAACAGTGCCCCAGGCAGGTGTTTTCCCAAACACTGATCATTGAGCCCAGTGAGAGAAAAACTGAGTTCCTTCTTTCTGGAACATAGGGAAGTAGCTGTGGATAATATTTCTGCTTCATGGATTCTTAGAGGTGGTGTCAGTAAATGTTTAGGTAGGTATCTAATCCAGCATTCTGTAGGCAACACAGGAGTTCATGTACGTCTGTATTCCGTGCACGGGTTTTCATATCTATAGATCAGAACGTAGAAACTAAGCTGGGATCCCAGAGCTCAGTGGGAGCTGCAGGGGCAGTCTGACATGCGGAGACAAACACTGTCTGTCCCTGCCAGAGCAGTTCCTCACTGAGCCAAGCTCCCATCATCAAGTGTCATTATCTGTAGGAAACGAGGCGACAATTCTGTAAAAAGGGGATATTTTGAACCATGTCTGCAAAAATGTAAAATACGAAGAAAAATCTTTCCAAATAAACACATCTTCAACATAAGTAAAAACTGAATAATAAGACTGATTCTAGGATTGATACTGAGAGGAAGACAGAAAATGAGAAAGAGCTAGATCCTGCTGGGGAACCCCTTTTGCAGATTAAGCAGGAGGGTCAGAGCCTTTTCTCCCCACCTCTGAACCATGGTTTCCATGACATCCACTGCACCCAGGAGCATAAATCCTACCCAAAAGGAGACGATCATAAGGATGCTACCTGAAGCCACTACGAGTACTGCATTTTCTAATTAGCTTGAATGATAAGCAGAAAACAGCATGGTGTGGGAAGGCTTAGACTAATAAATATGCCCATAGCTCTTGACACGATCCAAATCTTGAAATTATTTGAAGGTGAAGTTCACACAAGAACACTTTTTTCAGTCAGACTGAGACTGCAGCTGTCTTTCATTTCTCTAAATTCTAAGGGAATTAGTGTTGAATAGTCTAATATCTCATATAGCCTTTACATTAGGATACAGACACCCAGCAAAAAGATGCGTGCACCAGTGACTTACAATCCTTTAATACAAATACAGATTATCTTTCCTATCTGAAGGTCCTAGTAGCCCACCACCCCTACACTTCCATCTAGGATTTTTTTCGGCAGTAGGAAGGTGAATAGCCTGGAGCTATCTGTGTTCTCCTTCTCTATGCCCTTGATTGCCAATGGCAGGAGTAGTGAGCTGCTGCCTGTGTTAAATGGTGTGCCTTCTGGCTATGGAACAAAGTTTACCTAAGTGGTCAAGGCAGAGATCAAACGTGCAAATGAGTCCTAGCTTAGTAGTGAAGCTGCCATAACTAAAATAAGCAGCCAACATAATCAAAGAATCCTATGAAAAGTATGTTAGTGTATTAAAAACCAACCTCTTTATTAAATACCTACTCTCAGAGGCCATCATGCTGTTCACTGTCAAGTAATTAAACAGGCACTAACATTAGGGGTGATTTTCAGCTAATGTCAGAGGCATTCCTCTCATTAAAGTCTGCCTAATCACTACATCATTGCCCAAAAAAGTGAAATTCAAACTTGCTGAAGGCATAAAAAAATCTATTTCCATCTTGCCTAATTATCAGAGGTATAAATGTGTCTGATTTCAGGATTAGAGGAACAGAATCCCCATGACAATTATATGCAGCAAATTTCTTTTGATAACTGTGAAGGAAGTTTCCCAAATCTAGGGAAAAATGTTTGCTAACATCTGTATTCAAAGTGTTAGGAGTTCATTTATGCAAGGTTTGCACATAAGTCCTGAGCACATCTTGTTGCTTTATCCCAACCAAGACTACTCAATTTTTTAATCTTTCATTTCCTTTAAGACTCCTCAGTTTTCTTGGTTAAAGAAATGGTTTCTGAATGTAAAGTTTCTTAAGCTCAATTTCACCACACACGGCAAGCAGAATACATATTTCAGGAGCTTATAAATTTCCCCAAATAGCAAACAAGTTCATCACACTTGGTTTGCTGTTTAGTTCTGCATAACTTTTTGTTAAGAAACACAGTAGAAGATAAGTCTTATTACAAAGTGTACAGTCTTCTAGTAAGTTAGCAATGAGCTGCATTTATTGAACCACATGTCTAACAATCAATCATTCAGCAAGAATTTAACAAATCCCTCACCTCTGTGCATCCTGATCCTAGGCATTACAGGGCAACCAACAATCCTAAACTGCCCCTCTTTTTCAAGCTACTATGAGAGTAAAAAGTAATGTTATCAGAATATTTTTGGCACCTTAAGTCAGAGAGGTCTTTATATATTTTATACTTATTTTCCACCATTTCTTTTCTCTTCCCAACCTTGCCCTCCATATTTAAATATTTAGCTAGGCATACATGTTTATGACTTTTCACTTTACATATAAGAGGTGACAGCATTAAGAAGAAGAAAAATACGCTTCTTCATAGTTTTACGATTTTTTTTTTTTTTGGCAGAAAATTCGTACACAGACAAAAGATTTCATCAAAACATCACAGGTAAGAATAAGCCTGAACTGCTCCCAACCCTCATCTATTCAGATTAGAATAGAATCCCCAGAACTAGGACGGGGAGAAAGAGACTGAAGGGTACCAACAAGAGCATAAATATTGATGCATCCCAAAGAAAAGGATCCTATACCCTGCCCAAAAAATAGAAAAATACTAGGAAGGCTTATGGGATCAGAAAGCAAAAGACCTGTACCTCACTTCTCAGTTAAAGACACAGGGCTCCTTCCCAGATAAAGACTTGGGAGATGAATGGTCACCTGCTATGATACATAGGCAGACATGGCCTTCCACAGCCTTACCAGGATTTCTTCTCTTTTCATGGTGCAAGAGCACAGGATGGAGGCCATATGCCCAAAGGTGACATAAGGACGGCAGAGGGAGCAATGGCCTTGTGAGGGCCACATTCATAAGATACAGAGACACCTCCCAAGAACCCTAATTAGATGGGAAGCGTAACTGAATATGCCACCCCACAATATGACTGAAGGAGTTCAAGACTTAACCACCCCCAAATATGCTGCTTCGGTATATTGATTATTTTGAGCTGCAGACACTTGAAAAACAGAAAATGCAGGGAGAGGATTTTTCTGAACTCCTCTTATCTGCCTAAGGACAGATCCTTCAAAAGGAACTCAATTGTCATAAATCTCCACTCTGGGAGTTTTATCAACAAGGGAAGATTGATTTTTAACACAAGAGAGGAGATGTTGAAACCATACCTGGACAAACTTTGTCACAAACTATCATACTTCCCATCTATTCTTCTAAGGACCCATTCATCCTCCCTAAAACTCAAATACTCTCCCCTAACAGGCCTTCATCCTCTCTCCCCTTTCCCTACTAAGATAATATTTAAGCCTCAATTCTAAGCCACCTTGGGGAGTTACTCATTTTTTTTCTGGGTATCTCCCAAGGAGACGTGAGGTATACATATATGTAAATAAACTTCTGCTTGTTTTTCTCTTGTTAATCTGTATTTTATTACAGGAGTCTCAGCCAAGAACTCAGAAGGGTAGAGAAAAAATTATTTTTCCTTCCCTACAATTGAATGCTCAAGGACTCAGTGAGGCATGGAGTGTCTTAGCGGACTCAAGTTTTGACACAGAGCAATGAGGATCTAATGGCCCAACCAAAGTATTTTCCCAAGGCTTTGGCATCAAGTCCTCTAGAATTTGGACTAAACTGTAGGGAAAGAGACAGTATAACTCCTCACTGGGATTGTGTGTTGACCAGCCCAGTGAGATGATCAAAAGGGAAATTCACTAGTTATAAGTGATGAAGAAAGTTGTACTTCTCTCCTATCTTAAAATGGTAGGTTGATATTCATAGTCAGCACTCTGGCATAAAATCATTAGCACATAATCAGATCCTGCCTTACAGGTAGTAAGAGCTCTGGGATCTATCTCACTTTTATGGAAGGCCACCTACATAACGACATTGTGTTAAGAGTTAAACATAAGACACTCTTTAAGAGTGATCTGGGAGGGTTCACAAAGAAGAATAAAGCAGAGCTGGCCAATGGAGGACAGGTAATGTTCATCCAAGCCGGTTGTCAAGGAAGGGAAATTAGAGAGGAACAGAAAGGGCAAAGAAAGGAAGAAGAAAGTGGGATTGGCATTACATGCCACAGAGTCAGGAGAGTGGCCAGCTAGGAACAGAACGTGTATGACGTAGAATAAAATGAAAATATTTGACAGTAAGGTCACATGGGCTTGAACAACGTTGCATTTGCATGACCATATGAGAACAGCAGTGAAAGACTCAGTCTATGTTAGGAATCTCTTATATATGATCATTTCCAACATTAATAAGCAATTTTAAAGAAAGGGTTTTCTGAGAATAGTTGGCACACCAGATCGTCTTCTCCTTATCCCAAGTGTCTGTCTGGCTGCAGGTACAGATAATAAACTGCAGAGTGAAACAGCATAATAGGCAAGGAGGGAGACTTCGGAGGAGGGTCTTTCATCACCAGCACTTCGAGAGAATGGCATTTACATGAAATTGATTTTCAGTGGTGAAATTATGCTTGTGATGTTCCGTTGTAAATACTGACAGCATTAAAAGGAATGTCTAAAAGATGAGCACTAAAATGTCACCAGAAAAAAGCTGACCAGTATTTATGCTAAATTCCTCAAACTGCAACCCTTTTTTACATAAGTAGTGATGCCTCATGAAACAAAGCAGATAAGTCTCTAGAGCTATGAAGTGAAAGAAAATAAGTATGCCTACCTTCTCTGTCATGTAGGAAGACACCCACTGCCTCTCATCATAATGACACAGGGGTTTTTCCCCCTCTCCTTTGAGGATTTTCAGATAGGAAAGCTTACATCTCTCCCATACTGAACTCAGAGGATGAATAGACAAAATAAATCACCATAAAAATAAAGGACTATTAGAAATATTAATAGATTCCTGGTATTGAATAGGGTATCAATTCTCGATGGGACTTTGCCATTTAAGCTTGAAACATGTTTATCTATTTAATGACAGATTAGACTGGCCACTTGATAGTGATGGGAGGAAAAAGAAATCAGATTCTACTGCTTCTCTGTTAGTTGTGGTAAAACAGAGGCTAAAAGCACAATCTGAGAATTTTCATTCAGCTGAATTTCTGGAAGCTTTTAGTTGAGAACTTTATCATTTTCTGCCTCGACATCTAGCAGTTTCATTAGGGACTACTGTTAGCCTGTGTGCTGTCTAATTCAAAAAAATAAAGGCTGCAGTCTTTTGATCTCCAATATATTTCGCAGAACTACATGCAATTATCGTGAAAGAAGAAACTGAAGAATTGTCCTGGAATTCATTTTAAGAATATTATTACTCACATAGTACATTTATTAAGTAATTTAGAGCAAAATATTTCATTGGATTACTAATTATATTACAGAACATTATATGATATTTTTGAGCTTGTGCTAAAATATCCTTGGAATGAATCATAATTCTAGGATTAATAGACTTACAGGTTTTGAAAAAAAAGAATGGTTTTCTTTGAAATATTGCAATTCGTGCTTTGCAATGCTACCAAATTATACTTTCTTTTTCCAGTTATTCTAAGAAATGTAATTTAGAGTGCTTTGTGCAGAATCTTATTATAACTTTGAATTTTGACAATGACATTTTCCATCAAAAGATAAATTTACTGAGAAACACCAAATGTGGTAATTCTGAAGCTGTTACAGAGAGTTCAATACCTTCTGCTATGTTCAAAAACAAGCATATGCATAAAGGTACATTTGCCATCTCATATAAGAGTCTGGGAATTTCAGTAAGAATCACAATCAACCATTTATCTGGATTCAGCCAAGTAGTAAAGCTACTTGTTTGAGTTGAGGATTTATGCCAAAGTGATGGAAGAGTTTATTAAAGCAGAATAATTGGCAGAAAATAGGCCCCCTCTTCAAAAGCCCTCAGAAAACTTTTGAGCTAAGAAACAGTTCAGTGTTCAGTTCCTGAGTATCTATTAGACTGTGGCTTCCTAACATGAAGAAGGTAGATGAAATCAGTTTGATTGAAAAGCCAATCAAGCAAGTTGCTGGCCTCAAGGAGGGAGTTGCCATGACTTGGCCAAGGTCACCTGAGACAGACTAAATTTTGAGCACAAGCCTCCTAACTCCAACCTCAGGTCTACACACTATGAGTCTTCTGATTTCCTCAGAAAAGAAAATGGTGGGATTTTGTTCATTTGTTTATTTGTTTAGTTATCTATGTGTTTGCATATATGCCACGCTGATAGGCTGGAGCTGTATAAACTGGCTACTTCTTGGGAAAGGAGTTGAGAGCACAGGTTGGAGCTCAGGGTGGCCTCATAAAAGGAACCTGAGGTGAAGCCTAAAGCGCAAGGTTTAAAAGCAGGATCAATAAACGTTAATGCCAGTGTGAAAGAGTACAAAGTACACTAGAAAGGGAACAGAGATATGCAGGTTTCAGTTGCAAAATTAAGTCTCTAGTCTCTTATGACTAGATGTCTTTGGGTAAATAATTTAACCCCTAGATCCTGACCATGTAAAAAAAAAAGGAATCAGGCTAAAATCACTGTATATTACATAAGATCTTTTACATTTGTTCTATTTAGGGAAAAAACAAAACATGATTTTGACTTTTCTTCATTTTTTCATCAGTTAAATACTTCAGATGTTTGATTCATCCTTAGCCTAATTAAGTTATTGTGCCTCATAAATACTAAGTTCTCAATACTTGCTTGTTCAATGAATAGTTATTCCTGAACAAATGAATAAGTGAAAGATTCCATAACATAGGGTATCATTTCATAATTAATAATGAAATCAATAGTAATCAGATTGACTACTTATGCTCACCACTGTTTCTTCATGACATACCTTACAGGTTTGTCTGAATATAAATGGGATATAGCTATTCTTCCCAAACTCCATTCAATCCTGAACTTCCTCTTGCCACTTATTTTAAACACTGTCATGTTCTAGGGCTGCAGTCTATTTGTACCGTTGGTAAAATCAGTGTCTCCCATACTCTGTCAGCTTCTGAAAGGTAGAAAATGCATCTCTGTAGATATTCCTTAAGCAATTAGCCATAGATTTGCTTGTTTGAGAAGTAGGCAATTGTATGATTACTGATGGGTTCATCCTATTGTCCCTAAAATTCCCAACCTGAACTGGCTAGTTACTAAACTAAAAATATTTCTAATCCTTCGCTATGAGATTATCCTAAAAGTAACTGAATTGACAGGATTCACCCCAACATGCAGTGAAGACAGAACAGTCCACTTGATCATGGTCAGCATGCTTCTCCCTTATCTCATGCTCTGGGCCCAGCTCCCAGGCCCCATTACTTAAAATTGACAAGAGTTCAGAGGAGAGAAAAATCACTATAAGTCTAGGACAGATAATTCAGAGTCCATCCTCCTATTTGAATTGTTGGTAGGGTCCTAGAGAAACCACACCACCATGGCAGCACAGGGAGACCAGAAACTGGGTACCAAAAACTAGATATGGAAACTCTGAAGGGAGAATTGAGGAATCCTGAAGACAATCTTTTCCCATTTTACATTTTTCCAAGGATCAGCTTGACTCATTAAGTTGAATATGATTTTTACCATTCAAAAGAGAGACAAGGTATGCATACAATTGGTTGAGGATTAAATTGGAAGGTAAAGGCCAAAACATTTACTATGTACCTTAATTTAACCTTGTTACCTTTTTTAGACATAGACTTTAAGCCAATTCTAAGTAACTGTTCAGATTCTAAATCCAAGTTTGAATCACATCATGGATCACTGGGCACACATTGGGAAGTGCCTGACAGTCTAAAAACTCAGATCCTGAGAGAAAACTGAGTTTGTTCTTCCTATAGTTTAGCCTTCATATGTTTTAACAGCCTGGAGCCAGAAATGTGAGTGTATGTATGGAAGGTGTATGAAGGAGAAGTTAGCAGTGGAGCTAGGTCAGCAAGCATTCGATTGAAGCCCAAATATTTCGCATTTATGCTCCTTACCAAGTGCAAATGCTTATAAACATAATGATTTTAAGTGGCTTCATCTAAAGCAATGGTGCTTTTAGCCACTGTCTAACAGAACTCATTCAGAAGAGACGACGGAATCTCTGCTTGATTAGGGACAAAACACTAAGATAGTTCATCCTCAGCTGAGTTAAGAAATGGAATGATAATTGAGAAGTACAGCACCACACTGGCCAAAAGGAGTAATATACAACCAGATGCTCTGCGTGACCAGGTCTGCGTGTGGCCAAGGGTCCAAGGGGTTGTGTTTGGAATGGGATAGGCCTGGGAAACATGGGCTTGGAGACCAGAAAGGCGAGGAAGGAAAAAGAACAGAAAGAGAGGAGAGAGAAAAGGTGGGAGGGGACAAGCAGGACAGTAAGGCAGGCAAAAGGAGGAAGCCAGTCCTGCCAAGGGTTGGGGGTGGGGGGAGCGGTGGGGGGCAGTCATCAATTAGCACCATACTCTCACAGCTTACTCAGCTATTTTTGTGTTCCAAGTTCCCTCTAATATCCCTGCACTATCTGCTAAGGGCAAATCATTTTTCTAGTTGTCAACTCTTCCCTTTATTATTTTAAGGGTCTAATGAAATGAAAATTATGGGGGAAGAAAAGACATTCATAATAAAGTTATTTCAGGAACACAGACAATAGCCACACACCCCCTCGGTGTTGATCTGGTACTCTGCCAGCCTCTTTCTAAATCATTTTCAAATAAATAGAGCTCAGGGATTCGGTGAACAACCAAGAATACATAAAGGAAAGGATGCAGAGTACTCTAAAGACCCCTGTAACCTCCAGTCACCATGGTCTTTCTTCAAAGTTTACACTCATCTTACTTAATTATATTTTCTCCTGAGAAGCGTACACTGTTAAACGAGTTGGAAATGAAATCAACTCATGTATATGTCTTACTTTATGCCAGAAGAAACCGAGCCCCAAAACCATTAAATGAGTTGTCCCAGGTTGCACACAAGTCTGATGATGAAAATGGGATCATGCCCAATTTGACCAGCGTTGCTGAAGGATTAAACATAGTATCTATGCACAATGAACATCTGTGGGTCAGTAAACTAACCATGTTTTCTTGCTCACACAAGAAAAAAAGCTTTAAAAAAAAAAAAAACCTGTGACTGTGTTTTCTTTTTTCTAATCCATGGCTCTTTCATCTCCAGAGACTGCATTAGAGAGAATACAGAGCTTATAAACAAGTCTTAGAAATGTGATTTCTTTAATGTTTATAGTCTTATAATGCAATGTGTATTAAAAGATAATTACCATTAGTCTTAATTTGAGAACACAATGAGGAATTCACTTTTATGGTTCTTTCTGTCTTAATCAGTAGGCTGAATCTTAAAGAGATTCCTTAAATGAAAATAAATAAATGACCAGAGTTAAGAGTTGGACAATATGTTTAAAACTTTGAATATAATCATCAATCTATTGTTTCATACACTTTAATATTCAATGAAATAGCATTCCACTTAGAAAGTCTTAAATGGGAAACTGAAAGAGTAAATACAAGTTAAAGGGATGACATCAGTACATCGTACTAATACGAAGAAGAAAGTATCACAAAATACAGTCATTAGTCCTTGGCCTGAGAAAAATATAGCTTCTCTTCAGTTTAGTTCTTTCTTTTAGTTCTTTCATTAATGTGATTCTCAGTCAGAAAAATTTCCACTGATGAAATGTATACTCAGTAAAAGGTTAAAGTTAAGAAAAATGTAAAGCACAGGAACTTACTGCCATCTTGTGGAATGTGTTATATTCTGAGACACATTTTCTCTTTTATTTTCTGGAATGTCGTTTTCCATTACTATTAGTTACAAAATGACTAAAGAGTTCCCCAGCAACTAACCATAACTAATATCTATCTACAAAATAAGACATGAGAAAATTCATGCATTTTGCAACAAGGAGATTTTTTGATTCCTATAGTGGAAGGTTTGTTGTTTTCCCTGTCTCTTGTTTCCAGTCAGTTACTTATCTACTTTCTTTGTTGAGTGGATTTATCATTTAACTTAGTATATTTTACTTTCCATTCTGAATTTACGAAAATTCAGAATGGAGGAGAGGCAAAGTTAGCAGAGTGTTAGCTGGCAAAGAAAAGAACAAAGCACACATTCTATTCTGGGAAGTCTCAGGGCAGTCCAGGTATCCAGAGCAGTGGTGGAGGGTAGGTCCTTACTACACAGAGTTTGGGTCTAAGACTGATTGGCATCACCTGAGAGCTTCTAGAAATGCAGAAATCTGGGCCCTATCCCAGACCTTCTGAATCAGAATTTGCATTTTTATGAGATCCCCAATTGATTCACATGCACAGTAAAATTTGAGAAGCACTGGCACAGGCCGCCATATTTCATTCCACTTACTTACGGCACCGACACACATGCACATGCACACACACTAGGTTGCTCAGTGTTGTGAGAAAACCAAGCATCAAGACACCTGGATTCAAGTCCATGTTATTTAATTTTGTGCATCTCAGTTCAAGCCCCAGTAATTTAATTTTTACAGACCTGAGATTTTTATTTGTAATACAGAGGAAGGTGTTTGTAAGATGATTGTAATCTCCCTTCTCATTCTAAAATTCTCGATTTACTGCTTAAATTTCCATGCATCACTTATTCATGCATCAGCAAATTGTTTGTCTCAATAATTCTGATTTCAACGTAATGATTAAGTTTTAAATTCATAGCTTGAGAACTGTTTTGTCCCAGGAGAAATGTTTCATCTAGTAAGCAAGGCATGTTTAAAATTTGAAATGATTTACCAACATTTTAAAAAATAAAAGACTTCACCACAAACCTTTGAGTTTTCTGATTCTCTCTTGAAAAAAATCAGAAAACCTGTCAATGCTGAGCTCACAAATCCACACGGAATCAGTAACTTACAGCAGAATCTCAGTTTGCCCCAGCTCCCACCCAGCTCTTTTCATTCACTTTAATGCCCAGCCCCTTTGGGCCTTGGGATCAGTAACCTCTGGCTCAAATGGTATTCTCTGTTGAATCTTTTAACATGTCCAAAAGCTATAATAGAAAGACTCAACGAAAATTTGTGCTCCTTCACAAACTCTAATCTACATCGCTGAATAGTATATTTCTCTGAGGTATTAATACTCTTCTTATGTGCCACAGTTCCCTTTTATGACTATTAAGTATTCACAGGACTAAGTTGAGAATTGGCCTGTCCACATGGGCACAATTTACTAATTTACCTACCTCTTAGCCAACTTTTACATGGCCACATGTAAAAAAACACAGAGAATTCAATTCCTTGACTATTCAAAGGTAACCACTAAGTACATTTAAACATGTAGAAGTAGCATCACTGCCATCTCTAGAGAAAAAAAATAAAAACTTGTGATCATAGGATTTTTCATGAAACGAATATTTGTTGAACCATGTGCAGGGCGATAGTACAGTTTTGAACAAGACAGAACAATTCCTGCCCTCGTAGAACTTAAAGTCTTCCATGGGAGACATACAGTTGAATAGGTATTAATTCCAGGAATGTGTGATGGTGATTATGACAGAGGATGCCACGTGGCTGATGATGGAGAATGAGAGATGGGAGTGTTCAGGGTACCCTAACAGTCCTTAAGTTGGGACCTAAAGGCAACTAGCAGCCATCCAGTGAACAAGGGGGGAAGGAGAAGGTTCCAGAGAGGGAGGGAAGAGCACACGCAAAGCTCACGGGAGAGAGATAGCTTGGCAAGAAGCACCAGAATGGAAGATAAGCAAGGTGGCTGGAATGAAAAGAAAGAGGAGGAAGGCCAACACGAAATGAACCTGAAAAGACAGGGCAGCTTCTAGACATTGGATTTTCTCCCAGAAGCAGTGGGAGGCCACCGATAGGGCTGAAGTGAATGGTCAACTTTGGGCTTTGAAATTATCACTCTGACTTAAGTATACACCTAGGAGCTTGGATAGTCACAGAAATTACAGGCATCCAGGGACTTCCCTGGTGGTCCAGTGGCTAAGACTCTGTGCTTCCAGTGCAGGGGGTGTGGGTTCGATCCCTAGTCTGGGAACTAAGATCCCACATGCTGCGTGGGGCGGCCAAAAAAAAAAAAAAAGGAAATTACAGGCGCATCCAATAAATTAATAAATGCACCACATTCACAATATATGTTGCCTAAGTGATTAAATATATTAGTTCATCGTGCCCTAGAAGCACTGTGGCATAGTAATGGGACATACGTTTCATATTTTACAACCTAGTTTTTTTCCAACCCTGTCATGAGTCTCTGAGATCGTATGTATAACCTCATTTGGGAGGAATGCTGAAAGCCTAAATGTGAGCCCTGTTGATTGTGAGGCAAGCCAAGCCCAACAGCTTCCTGGGCCCACTGAGACAGCTCCTGGCTGCGTGGATGAGCCAGTGTTACAGCCCGCGACACTTATTCATGGGTGCACACGAGGTTGAACACATTATCCCTTGACCTCCGGGCTGAAAGCCAGTCTTGTCTGGATGAGCCTGCTGTTTCAAAGCAGTCCACATCTGGGTGACTCATTTAGGAAACCACTTCAGTGTTTTTAAAGCATCCCTTCTGTTCAACCTCCTTTTTTATCCCACTTAATGCAACATCTCAGCACTGCTTGGGCACCCTCCAGCTGGACATTCACTGCATATTTCAGTCTAAGCAGTGGTGGATTTTGATTACCAATAACTTAGAGAAATGTGAAATCTCCAAAACTACTTTAGACTTATTTTTTCAAAGCTGCACACATTTTGCCCGCCTTCCCCCAGCCACAAGTTTTCCTTCGTTATTGTACAGCCACTTGAAAAGGTAGCAGTTGCTTCCATGTTTTCATGCTGTTATTACCACTTGCTAGCAGTTTTTATGCCAATTACCTGCCATAAGAGCCTTACCCTAGTCAAATTGTGAAAGGGATGCTTCTACAACCACAAAAATACTTTTCTCTGCTTCAGCTCTATACATCTGAACCAGAAAACTCATCAACTTAAGTGATGAAAAGCGTGGTGTGCAAAGCGAGTCTCTGGGTGCCTGTGGAGAGATTCACATCCCAGGTAAATAATTCTTTAGGCCCCCTGGTCAGGATTTATCAGCCAGAGTCCCTTCCCGGCAGGTAGGAGTTGAAAAGCAGGCAAAAGCAGCTGGGTGCAGTGTAGCTTCAAAAGGCAGGCAGATAACTAGATATATATGCCTCGAGGCAGGTCCTCGACAAGAGGAAACCTACCAGACAGGCAACAGTTCTTACCTGCCTAGAAAATAAGCTGGAAGCCACAGGGGCTGAAGATCCAAGTCAGGAAACTCCTTCAGCTCATCCTGGAAGGCAGGTCAGCATGAGGCCAGCAGGACCACTGGGCATGGAACTACAGAAGCCCTCTCTAAGGCTCCTTTCCACATTGTCTTTCAATGTACCGATGTTTCTGGAAGAAAAATAATTTATTTTAATGAAGTACTAACGCAGACTCTGAGGTAGTGCTGAACTGTCTTGCTCTGAAAAGATAAAGGAGAGGGTGTAAGTGTGTGTATGATTTTATTATGTGGGGAATAAATGCAGCTGATAGATCTGTGCATGTATTTATGAATATTCTATTTATACACATGGTTGTACCATCTACATGCAACCCGGTTAATTATTCTTATCATCTGATCTTGAGTTCACAGCCTATGATTTCAGGAGAACTTATTTTTAAGAATATAGAAATCAAGTATGAGAAAGGAGACAGAGCTGGCAGATTTTTTAAAACAGACACAACAATAACAACTTATAGATTCCTGAGTTTCTGCAGGTGAAATGGATCAGAGATAACAGTGATTATAAGAGATCCTAAGTCTGTCTTGTAAACCCCAGTTGGAACTGCCCCCAGTTAGGTTTTTCTGTGAAGTCAATTTAGAAACTTGGAAGTCTCAAATAAAGAGACCAAGAAAGAGCTGATCAGATAATTGTGACTGACTTAATGCCCAATGAGATAGACACAGTGAAGGTTAAATCAACTGCTGGGTTCAATGTTGCTCTAAATTTCATGCCTTTAAGACAAATTCAGGAATGTAAATCTGTTTGCACTACACGGTGTATTTCTTAGGAGTTTTTGGCTACCCAGACTTTTCTGAAGCTAATGGAATCCCAGCCCCTAAATGCTATCAATGTCCCAAACTGGACCTATCTCTGCCACTGCTAGAAGCAACAACCATTTCTAAGAGCTTGTCTATGACTATCAGTCTGGGAGGTGACTGCTTCTATAGAGAAAGAGGAGAAAGATCAGAGGAACCAAGGACTATGTGGTCTTTGATAAAGCCCTGGACAAATCTAGGGAAGTCCTCTCCACTCAGACATGTGAGTAGGATGCTGGAACACCCAGGAGAAAGTCAAGTCTGAGAAGCAAGAAGTATAAAGAGATGGACACAGATGGGAAATATCTTCCTAGCTCAATTATGCTTAATAGCAACTTCTCCCAACATATATAATAAAGTACGATATGAATAAGCAGTGTTATCACACAAGGAAATCAGATCACTGGGTGTTTCAGGATGAAATTGTGAGGAAAAAATTACAAAAGGTATATAGTCCAGACCATTCAAGACTGGATTATAGAGACAATACATAGAAAAGGCACTGATTCAAAACACATATACAGTAAATAGCTCCTAACACATTCTGAGCACATCATTCATTCATCCATCCATCCATCCAAAAAATATTTATTAAGCATGAGCTAAGTGTTAGACTCCATTCTTAGCACTGGGGAATGCAGTGAAAAAGATAAAATCCACAGTCTTAAAGTACACATGTTCTAGTAAGAGAGACAGAGAAAAACATATATACGAATACATAATATGAGAGCAGATTGAGATAGGGCTTTTGAGGTAAGATCAATCAGGATAAGGGTTAGGCAGAGGAAGAACAGGTGACAATGGTAAGCAATAGCTCTTCTTTCTACAAGGGGGCTCAGGAAGACCTTTCTCAGTGACACAACTGTCGGTTCACAACCTCAAGAGTTCCCTGGGGGGTGAAATTCAAAACTGGCCCACGTACATGGAGGGCGAGGAAAGACAGAAGAAAGAGGCAGACCACTCCAGATCTGTAGGTGGCAAGGTTAATAAGGAAGGGAAATCACATACAAGGCTTGTCATGGGTGGGCACAAGACAAGTTGATCTCTATACCCACACCCCAGAATCTTTAGAAGTTCATATAGAGGGGCTTCCCTGGTGGCGCAGTGGTTGAGAATCTGCCTGCTAATGCAGGGTACACGGGCTCGAGCCCTGGTCTGGGAGGATCCCACATGCCGCGGAGCAACTGGGTCCATGAGCCACAACTACTGAGCCTGCGCGTCTGGAGCCTGTGCTCCACAAGAGAGGCCGCGATAGTGAGAGGCCCACGTGCCGCGATGAAGAGTGGCCCCCGCTCGCCACAACTAGAGAAAGCCCTCGCACAGAAACGAAGACCCAACACAGCAAAAATTAATTAATTAATAAACTCCTACCCCCAACATCTTCTTAAAAAAAAAAATAAATAAAATAAAATAAAAGTTCATATAGAGGCTTTCAATCATATATACCATCCAGATGGTCTCAACAACACATTACTCCTTAAAGGCTACGTCCTTGAAACAGTTTCTAGTGTGAGAATGGTGGGCAGAACATACTTTCCAGGGACAGGAGAGGGAGTGAAGAGCCTCCAATTGCCCAGTTCCAGCAGTCACATCCTCTCAATGACCTCCTCCAACAATAATGGAGCAAGCCCAGTGAATAACTAGAGGAAAATAGTCCTAGGAAGCGAGAATAATGAGGGTCAAGCTCAGAGAGTCTGACAAGCTTGGAAAGCCCACTTGGCAAGCCACAGTGGGCAAAGGGAGAGTGGCAGGGGCTGAAATGAGATAGTGGGGCAAGGGCCAGCCTAAGGGGGGCTTCCGAGGCCATGGTACAAAGTTTGGACTTTTTTAAGTATATAATTGGAAACTATTGGAGGGTATGGGGCAGAGGAGTGGGGAGTGGCATGATTTGATATTTGTTTTTACAAGATTATTCCATCTCCTGTATGGGAAACAGACTACATTCCAGAAAGAACAGAAGCAGAGACCAGTTAGGATGCTCTTACAATAGCCCTGGAAGGAGACAATGGTGGATGGAAATAGACTGATAGTGTAAGTAGGGGGGTTTCGATTATACCTTCAATTTCTCAGGACCTGAGAAAGCTGACAGAATCCTTATACTTCAAAAATTGCTATACCAATGATCCCAACACAGGCCTTTATATTCCAGCAATTATTTCGCTGCTTTGAAGTAACATATACCCTACTACTAAGTTCCCAAAATGCCTGATGACAAGAATCACTAGAGACTTAGGTACACTGTCTATACCCTCCACTGGAGTTTCTGACTCTGTAAGCTTGGTTGGGTCCAGAAATCTGTTTAACAAATTCTCCAGGAGATTTTAACAATAGGCACATTGACAAGCACTGGTTAAATAACTGAATTTCTTCATTCTCCACACTGACATAGTGAAAAATTCCTCCCAGTGAAAAATTCAGTCCTTAGGACTAAGGGTATTGAGGATATCACCAAAGACATTGCCTCCAATTCTGGATGCAGTTCAGAATTACACAAAGGCCTTTATAAAAATGCTTTTGGATCAATAGATCAGAGGTGGGCATGTAGTCTCACTTCTCCTATAGATTTCTTCTATTTCCACTTGCTACCGTCGTGGTTCAGATTCTTATTATTTGTACTTATTTTCATTTTTTAAATTCTATCATGAATTGTATTGACAGCTTAATCTTCGTAGTACCCTCTACTGAAAATAATTCTCTCCTACTTAGAAACTGTCCCTGTATTGCATTTTCAATAAATCCCCAAAACTTTGGTTCAACGTTCTACAAAACCTGCAATGCATGACTGCATTCCTGCATAACTTTGTAGTCTTCTCTGTTCCTATTCCCTTAAGAATCCCCCTGTTCTGACATTTTTTTTTTGCCAGCTGTAACAAAAAGGAGTTCACATTTTCTCTTGTTGCTCAACATCCTTCTTTTCTTTTTTCTGGAATTCTGCCTATTAAAGCTTTCCCCCTTCTTCAAGGCTAAGCATGGGCCACGGGCTCCCATTAACTGTCTCTGAACATTCAACCAGAAATGATTTCTCCTGTACCTCAACCCTTATGGAATGACTGCTTGGGCCATTTCTATGGCTTATAAGGTGCAATATTGTGGCTGTGCATTTAATTTACATTGCTGAGTGATGACAAGTATTTTTTTTTCCAGGAGGGTATATCATAGTTAATATGCATTTATCTGTATCACCCAATTTGCTTTACGTAGATCAGGAATTTAGGCCCTCCATGGTGTTATCAGAAACACGAGGGAGCTGTCTAAAGCGAAAACCTAGAGCATCTCAGGAGCTCCCCATCACATACTGGATCTATCTGTCCTCCTTAGCCTGACAAGCAAGGTGCACCAGGACTGGGGTCTTGCCTACCTCTTCAATCTCATCTCTTTTTATTCATCTCCTCTTACTTGATGTTCCAGCAAAATCACACTGCTTTTGTATTCCCCAACACAACAAAAGGGGTCTTTATTCATGCTTGCGCAGTCCTTTTCCATGAAATTCCTCTTGCACTTCTTCATCCCGTGAACTCTTTTCCATTCTACAGCACTCAGCTCAGTAGCCCCCCTCGTCACCAACTCCAACCGTTGCACTACCGGGTTAGAGCTCTCCCGTCTTTCTCATAGAATTTACGAAGAACTGTGTAAAGAAATTCTCTTTATCAGTTTCCCTGCCAATAAGCTTCTTAAAGTCAAGAGATTTGGATTTTTTAAAATATTCAGTATCTGACAAAAATCTGGCTCTCTATCAATAAATATAGCACTGCATAAGTATGCATTCAGTGAACTAGATGAATATGAAAGAATAAACACACTGACAATGTTTCCTAAGTTTGTTTTCTTCCTTCTTATTCCCCAGGTGATTCTGATGTGTAGCCATGATGAGATGCACGGCCTTAGGCCAAATACAATTGGCAGTAAGTAAAAATCAACTGAATTCCGTGGTTGGACAACAACAGAATCGTAATAAAAAGCAAACATGTCTAAACCTTAAAGCCTAGTCCAAACTAAAGTTAAAGAGTTAAGCAACTTTGTTAATAGGCTAGAGGTGTGAAACCTTCCAAAACAAAGTTGTCTGGCTTGAATTGTGCCTGCGTAGTCTATAGATTGATCTAACTCACTGTAAAGTTCATCTCATTTTCACTTTTTTCAGCCTCAATAGGACACAGCTGCACTGATGTTCGTCTCAATTGATGGAGTGAAGAAGCTTCATCTTTATTCAGTGTGAAGCAACTGCCAAGAAAAATGGCCTTTGAGAGGTAATAAGTTCATGAGCATCACCTGTGTTGTGCAAAACAATACTTGATTTTTCTGAAAGTTTAAACCTATTGGAAAGAACATATGAATTAAGTATGCAGCTTGCGGGTGAAAAGTTTTGCTTCAGGGTGATGAAGTGCACCATCAAGGTGATACATTCTGAACACTGCCTTCTAATGACACAAGGGAATCACAGAGCAAATGGAAGGGAGGAAATTATGACCCACCGGCCGGAATTGGTAACACAGGATTTGTAACACAGGAATGCCACATGAATATGCTCTATACTTATCTTGGAGAATAAGATTTTGGGCAAATAAAACAAATACCAAAGTACAGATTTCTCTGTATATAAACGTACTTTGCAAACCAGGCCACGATGGAAATTCGTGATATATTTGAGAAACTATTCTCAAAAGAAAAAGCAATGTGGCTTATAGACTATTACCTAGCCTAGTGTTGAGTGTGTGTGTGTGTGTGTGTGTGTGTGTGTGTGTGTGTATTTGGCCTTTTTCTCTGCCCTTCCACAGCTGTCTCACCCTTCTTCCTTATGTTCAAATTATAACTTTCTCCCTTTCTTCCTAATTAACTTGATTCAAGAGCTGCTTGTGTGACTACTAACAGAGCCTTTGTGCTGTGCTCCAGAGGAGGTGCTCTCAGCTCTTCTCTGTCAAACGGGTGGCATATGCTCAGTGTAATATGCTACCTAGGGAAGGCACACGGTGTCTAGGAATTAGGAAGCCATTTTCCTAGACTCATCAAGGTTTGACCTTTTAATAGAAGACAGTGTTTACTTTAAGGTGGTATTATATGAGAAATTGAGAATGAAACACTTGAGTCCTTTCACCTGGAAAAAAATGTGGGATGAAAATAAACTGACAGAAAGAGAAAGACAAATACCATATCACTTATATGAGGAATTTAAAATGTGACACAAATGAACTTATGTATGAGACAGAAACAGAGTCAGAGGTACAGAGTACAGACTTGTGGATGCCAAGGGGGAGGAGAGGCCGGGGAGGGATGGATTGGGAGTTTGGGATTAGTAGATGCAAACTATTATATATAGAATGTATAAACAACAAGGTCCAACTGTATAAAACAGGGAACTATATTCAATATCCTGTAATAAACCATAAAGGAGGAGGAGGCTTCAAGACAGCGGAAGAGTAAGACGTGGAGATCACCTTCCTCCCCACAAATACATCAGAAATACATCTACACGTGGAATAACTCCTACAGAACACCTACTGAACGCTGGCCTGGCAGAAGACCTCAGACCTCCCAAAAGGCAAGAAACTCCCCACGTACCTGGGTAGGGCAAAAGGAAAAAGAAAAAACAGACGAAAGGATAGGGACGGGACCTGCACCAGTGGGAGGGAGCCGTGAAGGAGGAAAGGTTTCCACATACTAGAAGCCCCTTCGCGGGCGGAGACTGGGAGGGGGGAAGGGGGGAAGCTTTGGGGCCGCGGAGGAGAGCACAGCAACAGGGGTGCAGAGGGCAAAGCGTAGAGATTCCCGCACAGAGGATCCGTGCCGACCAGCACTCACCAGCTCGAGAGGCTTGTCTGCTCACCCTCCGGGGCGGGCGGGGCTGGGAGCTGAGGCTCGGGCTTCGGTAGGAGCGCAGGGAGAGGACTGGCGGCGTGAACACAGCCTGAAGGGGTTAGTGCGCCATGGCTAGCTGGGAGGGAGTCCGGGAAAAAGTCTGGAGCTGCCGAAGAGGCAAGAGACTTTTTCTTGCCTCTTTGTTTCCTGGTGCGCGAGGAGAGTGGATTCAGAGCGCCGCTTAAAGGAGCTCCAGAGACGGGCGCGTCAGCACGGACACTAGAGACGAGCATGAGACGCTAAGGCTGCTGCTGTAGCCACCAAGAAGCCTGTGAGCAAACACAGGTCACTATCCACGGCTCCCCTCCGGGGAGCCTGTGAAGCCCGCCACTGCCAGCGTCCCATGATCCACGGACAACTTCCCCATCAGAACGCACAGCACGCCCCAGGCTGGTGCAACATCACGCCGGCCTCTGCCGCCGCAGGCTCGCCCCGCACTCCGTGCCCCTCCCTCCCCCCGGCCTGAGTGAGCCGGAGCCCGCGAATCAGCGGCTCCTTTAACCCCGTCCCGTCTGAGCGTAGAACAGACGCCCTCCCCCGACCTACACGCAGAGGCGGGGCCAAATCCAAAGCTGAACGATGGGAGCTGTGCGAACAAAGAAGAGAAAGGGAAATCTCTCCCAGCAGCTTCAGGAGCAGCGGATTAAATCACCACAATCAACTTGATGTAACCTGCATCTGTGGAATACCTGAATAGGCAAGGAATCATCCCAAATTGAGGAGGTGGACTTTGGGAGCAACAATATATATATATATATATATATTTTCACTTTTTCTCTTTTTGTGAGTGTGTATATGTATCCTTCTGTGTGTGCTTTTGTCTGTAGAGCTTTGTTTTTACCATTTCTCCTAGGGTTCTGTCTGTCTGGGTTTTTTTTTTTTTTTTTTTTTTTTTTTTTTTTTTGGTGGTACGCGGGCCTCCACTTGCCGCGGCCTCTCCCGTTGCGGAGCACAGGCTCCGGACACGCAGGCCCAGCGGCCATGGCTCACGGGCCCAGCCGCTCCGCGGCACGTGGGATCCTCCCGGAACGGGGCACGAACCCCCGTCCCCTGCATCCGCAGGCGGACCCTCAACCACTGGGCCACCAGGGAAGCCCTGTCTGGGGTTTTTTTGTTTGTTTGTTTTTTGTAGTTTTTAGCACTTGTTATCATTGGTGGATTTGTTTTTCGGTTTGGTTGCTTTCTTCTTTCTATCTTTCTTTTCTTTTAATTACTTTTTTAAAAATTATTTTTTAATAAATATTTCTTATTTTAATAACTATTTTATATTACTTTATTTTATTTTGTCTTATTTTACCTTCTTCTTTCTTTCTTTCTTTCTTTTCTCCCTTTTATTCTGAGCCATGTGGAGGACAGGCTCTTTGTGCTCCAGGCATGTGTCAGGGCTGTGCCTCTGAGGTGGGAAAGCCAAGTTCAGGACATTGGTCCACCGGAGACCTCCCAGCTCCATGTAATATCAAACTGCGAAAATCTCCCAGAGATTTCAATCTCAACACCAAGACACAGCTCCACTCCACGGCCAGCAAGCTACAGTGCTGGACACCCTATGCCAAACAACTAGCAAGACAGGATCACAGCCCCACCCATTAGCACAGAAGCTGCCTAAAATAATAATAATGCCACAGACACCCCAAGACACACCACCAAACGTGGAACTGCCCACCAAAAGGACAAGATCCAGCCTCATTCATCCACCAGAACACAGGCACTAGTCCCCTCCACCAGGAAGCCTACACAACCCACTGAACAAACCATAGCCACTGGGGGCAGACACCAAAAACAATGGGAACTATGAACCTGAAGACTGCGAAAAGGAGACCCCAAACACAGTAAGTTAAGCAAAATGAGAAACACACAGCAGATGAAGGAGCAAGGTAAAAACCAACAAGACCTAAGAAATGAAGAGTAAATAGGCAGTCTACCTGAAAAAGAATTCAGAATAATGATAGTAAAGTGATCCAAAATCTTGGAAATAAAATGGAGGAAATACAAGAAACATTTAAGAAGGACCTAGAAGAACTAAAGAGCAAACAAACAATGATGAACAGCACAATAGATGAAATTAAAAATTCTCTAGAAGGGATGAATAGCAGAATAACTGAGGCAGAAGAACGGATAAGTGACCTGGCAGTTAAAATAGTGGAAATAACTACTGCAGAGCAGAATAAAGAAAAAAGAATGAAAAGAACTGAGAACAGTCTCAGAGACCTCTGGGACAACATTAAATGCACCAACATTCGAATTATAGGGGTCCTAGAAAAAGAAGAGAAAAAGAAAGGGACTGAGAAAATATTTGAAGAGATTATAGTTGAAAACTTCCCTAATATAGGAAAGGAAAGAGTTAATCAAGTCCAGGAAGCACAGAGAGTCCCATACAGGATAAATCCAAGGAGAAATATGGCAAGACACATATTAGTCAAACTATCAAAAATTAAATACAAAGGAAAAATATTAAAAGCAGCAAGGGAAAAAACAACAAATAACACATAAGGGAATCCTCATAAGGTTAACAGCTGATCTTTCAGCAGAAACTCTGCAAGCCAGAAGGGGGTGGCAGGACATATTTAAAGTGATCAAGGAGATAAACCTACAACCAAGATTACTCTACTCAGCAAGGATCTCATTCAGATTTGATGGAGAAATTAAAAGCTTTACAGACAAGCAAAAGCTAAGAGAATTCAGCACCACCAAATCAGCTTTACAACAAATGCTAAAGGAACTTCTCTAGGCAGGAGACATAAGAGAAGGAAGAGACCTACAATAACAAACCCAAAACTATTAAGAAAATGGTAATAGGAACAAACATATCAATAATTACCTTAAATGTAAATGGATTGAATGCTCCAACCAAAAGACATAGACTGGCTGAATGGATATGAAAACAGGACCTGTATATATGCTGTCTACAAGAGACCCACCTCAGACCTCAGGATAGGTACAGACTGAAAGTGAGGGGATGGAAAAAGATATTCCATGGAAATGGAAATCAAAAGAAAGCTGGAGTAGCAATTCTCATATCAGACAGAATAGACTTTAAAACAAAGACTATTACAAGAGACAAAGAAGGACACTACATAATGATCAAGGGATCGATCCAAGAAGAACATATAACGATTGTAAATATTTATGCACCTAACATAGGAGCATCTCAATACATAAGGCAAATACTAACAGCCATAAAAGGAGAAATCGACAGTAACACATTCATAGTAGGGGAATTTAACACCCCACTTTCACCAATGGACAGATCATCCTAAATGAAAATAAATAAGGAAACACAAGCTTTAAATGATACATCAAACAAGATGGACTTAATTGATATGTATAGGACGTTCCATCCAAAAACAACAGAATACACTTTCTCCTCAAGTGCTCATGGAACATTCGCCAGGATAGATCATGTCTTGGGTCACAAATCAAGCCTTGGTAAATTTAAGAAAATTGAAATTGTATCAAGTATCTTTTCCGACCACAACACTAGGAGACTAGATATCAATTACAGGAAAAAATCTGTAAAAAATACAAACACATGGAGGCTAAACAATACACTATTTAATAACCAAGAGATCACTGAAGAAATCAAAGAGGAAATCAAAAAATACCTAGAAACAAATGACAATAAAAACACGACAACCCAGAACCTATGGGATGCAGCAAAAGCAGTTCTAAGAGGGAAGTTTATAGCAATACAATCCTACCTTAAGAAACAAAAACATCTCAAATAAATAACCTAACATTACACGTAAAGCAATTAGAGAAAGAAGAACAAAAAAACCCCAAAGTTAGCAGAAAGAAAGAAATCATAAAGATCAGCTCAGAAATAAATGAAAAAGAAATTAAGGAAACTATAGCAAAGATCAATAAAACTAAAAGCTGATTCTGGGCTTCCCTGGTGGCGCAGTGGTTGGGGGTCCGCCTGCCGATGCAGGGGACACGGGTTCGTGCTCTGGTCTGGGAAGATCCCACATGCCGTGGAGCAGCTGGGCCCGTGAGCCAAGGCCGCTGAGCCTGCGCGTCCGGAGCCTGTGCTCCACAACGGGAGAGGCCACAACAGTGAGAGGCCCGCGTACCAAAAAAAAAAAAAAAAAAGCTGATTCTTTGAGAAGATAAACAAAATTGATAAACCATTAGCCAGACTCAACAAGAAAGAAAGGGGGAAGTCTCAAATCAATACAATTAGAAATGAAAAATTAGAAGTAACAACTGACACTGCAGAAATACAAAGGATCATGAGAGATTACTACAAACAACTGTATGCCAGTAAAGTGGACAACCTCTAAGAAATGGACAAATTCTTAGAATAGCACAATGTTCCAAGACTGAACCAGGAAGAAATAGAAAATATGAACAGACCAAATCACAAGCACTGAAATTGAAACTGTGATTAAAAATCTTCCAACAAACAAAAGCCCAGGAACAGATGGCTTCACAGGCGAATTCTATCAAACATTTAGAGAAGAGCTAACACCTATCCTTCTCAATCTCTTCCAAAATATACCAGAAGGAGGAACACTCCCAAACTCATTCTACGAGGCCACCAAGATCCTGATACCAAAACCACACAAGGATGTCACAAAGAAAGAAAACTACAGGCCAACATCACTAATGAATATAGATCCCAAAATCCTCAACAAAATACTAGCAAACAGAATCCAACAGCACATTGAAAGGATCATATACCATGATCAAGTGGGGTTTATCCCAGGAATGCAAGGATTCTTCAATATATGAAAATCAATCAATGTGATACACCATATTAACAAACTGAAGGAGAAACACCATATTATCATCTCAATAGATGCAGAGAAAGTTTTTGACAAAATCAACACTCATTTATGATAAAAACCCTCCAGAATGGGCATAGAGGGAACTTTCCTCAACATGATAAAGGCGATATATGACAAACCCACAGCCAACATTATCCTCAATGGTGAAAAACTGAAACCATTTCCTCTAAGATCAGGAACAAGACAAGGTTGCCCACTCTCACCACTATTAGTCAACATAATTTTGGAAGTTTTAGCCACAGCAATCAGAGAATAAAAAAAAATAAACAGAATACAAATCGGAAAAGAAGAAGTAAAGCTGTCACTGTTTGCAGATGACATGATACTATACATAGAGAATCCTAAAGATACTACCAGAAAACTACTAGAGTTCATCAATGAATTTGGTAAAGTAGCAGGATACAAAATTAAGGCTCAGAAATCTCTTGCATTCCTATACACTAATGATGAAAAATCTGAAAAAGAAATTAAGGAAACACTCCCATTTACCACTGCAACAAGAAGAATAAAATACCTAGGAATAAACCTACCTAAGGACACAAAAGACCTGTATGCAGAAAATTATAAGACACTGATGAAAGAAATTAAAGATGATACAAATAGATGGAGAGATATACCAGGTTCTTGGATTGGAAGATTCAACATTGTGAAAATGACTATACTACCCAAAGCAATCTACAGATTCAATGCAATCCCTATCAAACTACCCCTGGCATTTTTCACAGAACTAGAACAAATATTTTCACAATTTGTATAGAAACACAAAAGACCCTGAATGGCCAAAGCAATCCTGAGAAAGAAAAACAGAGCTGGAGGAATCAGGCTCCCTGACTTCAGACTATACTACAACGCTACAGTAATCGAGACAGTATGGTACTGGCACAAAAACAGAAATATACATCAATAGAACAGGATAGAAAGCCCAGAGATAAACCCACACACATATGGTCACCTTATCTTTGATAAATGAGGCAAGAATGTACAATGGAGAAAAGACGGCCTCTTCAGTAAGTGGTGCTGGAAAAACTGGACGGCTACATGTAAAAGCATGAAATTGGAACCCTCCCTAACACCGTACATAAAAATAAACTCAAAATGGATTAAAGATCTAAGTGTAAGGCCAGACAGTATAAAACTCTTAGGGGAAAACATAGGAAGAACACTTTTTGACATAAATCACAGCAAGATCCTTTTTGACCCACCTCCTAGAGTAATGGAAATAAAAACAAAAATAAACAAATGGGACCTAATGAAACTTCAAAGCTTTTGCACAGCAAAGCAAATGATAAACAAGACGAAAAGACAACCCTCAGAATGGGAGAAAATATTTGCCAATGAAGCAACTGACAAAGGATTAAGCTCCAAAATTTACACTTAGCTCATGCAGCTCAATATCAAAAAAAAGAAACAACCCAATCCAAAAATGGGCAGAAGACCTAAATAGACATTTCTCCAAAGAAGATATACAGATTGACAACAAACATGAAAGAATGCTCAACATCACTAATCATTAGAGAAATGCAAATCAAAACTACAATGAGGTATCACCTCACACTGGTCAGAATGGCCATCATCAAAAAATCTACAAACAATAAATGCTGGAGAGGGTGCGGAGAAAAGGGAACCCCGTTGCACTGTTGGTGGGAATGTAAATTGATACAGCCACTATGGACAACAGTATGGAGATTCCTTAAAAAACTAAAAATAGAACTACCATATGACCCAGCAATCTCAGTACTGGGCATATACCCTGAGAAAACCATAATTCAAAAAGAGTCATGTACCACAATATTCATTGCAGGTCTATTTACAATAGCCAGGACATGGAAACAATCTAAGTGTCCATGGACAGATGAATGGATAAAGAAGATATGACATATATATACAATGGAATATTACTCAGCCATAAAAAGAAACGAAATTGAGTTATTTGTAGTGAGGTGGATGGACCTGGAGTCTGTCATACAGAGTGAAGTAAGTCAGAAAGAGAAAAACAAATACTGCATGCTAACACATATATATGGAATCTAAAAAAAAAAAAAAAAAAAAAAAAATTGGTCATGAAGAACCTAGGGGCAAGATGGGAATAAAGACACAGACCTACTAGAGAATGGACTTGAGAATACGGGGAGGGGGAAGGGTAAGCTGGGGCAAAGTGAGAGAGTGGCATGGACATATATACAACTACCAAATGTAAAATAGATAGCTAGTGGGAAGCAGCCGCATAGCACAAGCAGATCAGCTCGGTGGTTTGTGACCACCTAGAGGGGTGGGATAGGGAGGGTGGGAGGGAGGGAGATGTAAGAGGGAAGAGATATGGGGACATAAGTATATGTATAACTGACTCACTTTGTTATAAAGCAGAAACTAACACACCATTGTAAAGCAATTATACTCCAATAAAGATGTTTAACAAAAAAAACAATGGAAATGAATATGAAAAAGAATATATAAATGTATAACTGAATCACTTTGCTGTACACCAGAAAATAACACAACGTTGTAAATCAGCTATACTTCAATTTAAAAAAAACTAAAATAGGGACTTCCCTGGTGGCGCAGTCCTTAAGGATCCACCTGGCAATGCAGGGGACATGAGTTCAAGCCCTTATCAGGGAAGATCCTACATGCCGCAGAGCAACTCAGCCTGTGCTCCACAACTACTGAGCTCACACACCTAGTGCCCGTGCTTTGCAAAAAGAGAAGCCACGGTAATGAGAAGCCCGCACACCACAGCGCAGAGTAGCCCCCACTCGCAGCAATTAGAGAAAGCCCACACGCAGCAATGAAGACCCAACTCAGCCAAAAATAAATAAATATAAATAAATTTATTTAAAAAATAAAATAAAATAAACTGATGAAGCCCCCAATACCAGGAGCTGTTATAATTAATTTACATATGTCTACTCGTTTACTTTTTATAACAACCCTTTAAAATCCCACTTTATAGATGATGAAAATGAAACAGAGAAATCACAAACCTGGGTCACCCAGCTAATAAGTGACAGAGCCAGGATTTGAACCTAGGCAGTGTGCTTTGTAGTCCTGATTTAACCTCTTAAATATATTATGTTAAACTTCTATAAGAGATCTTGACTGGTCAATGTAAAGAGTCATAGACCCTTAGGAAATTTCTAGCTGAGGTTGTAGTTTTCCTGATATAAAGAGTCTAAAGACAATGGCATATACATTTCTTTCTGAGATAATTACAACGTAGTCTATCCTCTCAGCAGATTATTATACTGGTTAAATTTCTTTGTGTCCTTTCTGTTACATTACAACAACTAATAACAAAAATCTCAATATTCTTTCAGCTCCACCTTTCATTTCAACACTAGTTCTATTTCCATCCTCAACGGTGGCTGTGTGGTTGACTTCATCTCAAACAAGTTTATCTTCATTCAAAAGCTTCATTGAAACTTTCTTGCTATTGGCCCCCATTCTAAGCACAAAACAGGTAAGCTCTCCATATAAATTTTTTATTTTCTAGTACAGGATGGGTTAAGTATTCACTTAATCAGGTACTCAGAATCAACAAGGCTTTACAAATATTTGATGTTGTTTTCAATGAGGGCTATATGCATCTACATGGGCAATCCTGGGCCGATTGGTCTAAGAGATCTGAGTACAGTGAAAAAGGTATTAGACCAACAGGTTGAATAAATCCCCATTAAAGGTAGTTCATTAATTCATTTTGCAAAAGACCAAAAACCATTATACCAAAACCAAAAATTACTCTGTAAATCGTGGGCAAATTTTCTGTAAATATATGCCTTGGTCTCTAAGCAAGAAAGTGTGGAAGGATAAGCTCAAGTTTGTCCTTAATGGTAATAGAAAAACAACTCAGAATGTGTCTTTTGTGCCAGGTTATATGACATACAGAGCTACACTAGGAGTGGCCAAAAATATTTGCAAATATAACTCAATCGACAAGAGTTTAGTAAGGTTGGGCCCAAGAGAAATACATTGAAGGATAAGGTGGTACTACAGGAGATTGTAGGCCACAGGGAGAAACTGGCATATATGGGAAGGCTGAACTTCCTTCCCAGACTCATCCCTCGTATCAGTGAAAGAACTCCAGGCATTGGAAAGAAACAATTTTTCATGGTGCCATTGGATGTCAAGTTAATAAAAGCAGATCTTTGTTATATAAACCTTGGCCTGGTGGTCAGAGTTTGGAAAAAGATGGTTGGAGAAAAGGGGATATGAGAAACCCACTCCTCTAAACTATGCTATGGCTAAGGGGGAAATCCTATATGTCAGAGCAATTTAGTCTTGTGCTCTTATACAGTGCAAATGGGTAAAGAAAACTACATAAGCACTCACAACACATGGGTTTCCACTGATTCTGTCTCATTACAAATTAGATATATTACTAAAGAACTTAACCAAAAGTCTGCTTGAATTTATGTGTAAATCTTTTGTATTCACCTCAGAGAGAATAATGGAAAAGTTAATATAGGTCATCAAAGGAGAATCACTTCCTGCTGCTACCCTCCTTAGCTCTGTCTCATTCACCCCAACAGCAGGCAAAGAAGAAGATATCTTTATCATGAAATACAGGGCAGAGAAGTAATTCATCTGCAGATGTCAATCCCTTAATTTTGCCGCCTCCCCAGAAAATAATGATGGACCTATAATTAGACACATTCCGTGGCCCAAGGGTAAACAACCTCTCACGGAAGTTCACAATTAAAGTTTGAGGCCAGTGTAAGCATAAATAAGTGATTTACATTTTTGCCCAATGTTTCTCGGTGCTCATGGCCTGCTTCTCATATTTCCAAGTTGTTAAGCTTCCATTTACTTCCTCACTTCAAGAAAATTAACTTTGTACATTGGCTTTGTGACCCACTTTGGACACCTTACCCTAGCTCTCCACTACTGCCATTGTCCATGCTTTTCCTGATCTCCCCTCCAAGAAATCATAATTTAATCTTTTCCTCCATCAAACAAGAGATGCCTCTAGGCAGTTCTGATTATTTGCTCTAAGGTTTATACAGTCAAGAACAATAAGCAAATCACTACAAAGAGTTGCTGTGTCTCTGTGGTCAGAAGATGATCTAGTCAGTTCGCTCCAGTGACTATAAATCTTCTTCTCCCAGGTCCCACCAGCCAGGGAATACAATAAATTCATAGTCATATTTTCCAAACCAAAAATCTCTGGCTCATCTCTCACCAGGATATATATGGAAAAACAGGCAATTTGTTTGAGAAATCAAACACAGACGTACTCAACAGGTGTCTTAACATGCATGCTGAACAGCTATAGTAAAGTACATTATATGCTACATGACATCAACTACTTCTTTTGTGACTCACAAAAATACTTAATAGCTTACCTTTCTTTGTTATGCTGCAAATAATTGCTCCATAGAAGTGGATAACATGCCCTTGGCTCACAGTTTCAATATACTCTATAAACCACAAAATCGACTCTCTTGTGCTCAGGTTTTATTGCAAGATCCCAAGTGATACTGCACATAATTTAAACGATTCCCATTTAACCACTTCCCTATCCCACCCCTCTGGGTTTCACACACTGGGGTTTGCGTAAAAGACAATTCTGGTGCCTTTTCTCTTCTTCTTTTTTTGTTTTTTTTAACATCTTTATTGGAGTATAATTGCTTTACAATGTTACATTAGTTTCTGCTGTATAACAAAGTGAATCAGCTATATGTATATATATCCCCATATCCCCTCCCTCTTGTGCCTCCCTATCCCACCCCTCGAGGTGGTCACAAAGCACTGAGCTGATCTCCTTATGCTATGCAGTTGCTTCCCACTAGCTATCTGTTTTACATTTGGTAGTGTATATATGTCAATGCCACTCTCTCACTTCCTCCCAGCTTACCCTTCCCCCTCCCCATGTCCTCAAGTGCATTCTCTACATCTGCGTCGTTATTCCTCTCCTGTCCCTAGCTTCGTCAGAACCTTTTTTTTTTTTTTTAGATTCCATATCTATGTGTTAGCATACCATATTTGTTTTTGACTTAGTTCAATCTGTATGACAGACTCTAGGTCCATCCACCTCACTACAGATAACTCAATTTCATTTCTTTCTATGGCTAAGTAATATTCCATTGTGTATATGTGCCACATCTTCTTTATCTATTCATCTGTCAGTGGACACTTAGGTTGCTTCCATGTCCTGGCAATTGTAAATAGTACTGCAATGATCATTGTGGTACATGACCTTTTTTGAATTATGGTTTTCTCAGGGTATATGCCCAGTAGTGGGATTGCTGTGTCATATGGTAGTACAGTTTTTACTTTTTAAGGACCCTCCATACTGTTCTCCATAGTGGGTGTAACAATTTACATTCCCACCAACAGTGCAAGAGGGTTCCCTTTCCTCCACACCCTCTCCAGCATTTATTGTTTGTAGATTTTTTGATGATGGCCATTCTGACCAGTGTGAGGTGATACCTCACTGCAGTTTTGATTTTCATTTCTCTAATGATTAGTGATATTGAGCATGCTTTAATGTGTTTGTTGGCAATCCATATATCTTCTTTGGAGAAATGTCTATTTAGATCTTCTGCCCATTTTTGGATTGGGTTGTTTCTTTCTTTGATATTGAGCTGCATGAGCTGCTTGTATATTTTGGAGATTAATCCTTGTCACTTGCTTCATTTGCAAATACTTTCTCCCATTCTGAGGGCTGTCTTTTCATCTTGCTTATGGTTTCCTTTGCTGTGCAAAAGCTGTGAAGTTTCATTAGGTCTCATCTGTTTATTTTTGTTTTTATTTCCATTTCTGAAGGAGGTGGGTCAAAAAGGATCTTGCTGTGATTTATGTCATAGAGTGTTCTTCCTATGTTTTCCCCTAAGAGTTTTATACTGTCTGGGCTTACACTTAGATCTTTAATCCATTTTGAGTTTATTTTTATGTGCGGTGTTAGGGAGGGTTCCAATTTCATGCTTTTACATGTAGCCGTCTAGTTTTCCTAGCACCACTTACTGAAGAGGCCATCTTTTCTCCATTGTATATTCTTGCCTCATTTATCAAAGATAAGGTGACCATATGTGCGTGGGTTTATCTCTGGGCTTTCTATCCTGTTCCATTGATGTATATTTCTGTTTTTGTGCCAGTACCATACTGCCTTGATTACTGTAGCGTTGTAGTATAGTCTGAAGTCAGGGAGCCTGATTCCTCCAGCTCTGTCTTTCTTTCTCAAGATTGCTTTGGCTATTTGGGGTCTTTTGTGTTTCCATACAAATTGTGAAATATTTTGTTCTAGTTCTGTGAAAAATGCCATTTGTAGTTTGATAGGAATTGCACTGAATCCATAGATTGCTTTGTGTAGTATATTCATTTTCACAATGTTGATTCTTTCTATCCAAGAACATGGTATAGCTCTCCATCTATTTGTATCAACTTTAATTTGTTTCATCAGTGTCTTATAATTTTCTTCATACAGGTCTTTTGTGTCCTTAGGTAGGTTTATTCCTAGGTATTTTATTCTTCTTGTTGCAGTGGTAAATGGGAGTATTTCCTTAATTTCTTTTCCAGATTTTTCATCATCAGTGTATAGGAATGCAAGAGATTTCTGAGCCTTAATTTTGTATCCTGCTACTTTACCAAATTCATTGATGAGCTCTAGTAGTTTTCTGGTAGCATCTTTAGGATTATCTATGTATAGTATGTCATCTGCAAACAGTGACAGCTTTACTTCTTGTTTTCTGATTTGCATTCCTTTTATTTCTTTTTCTTCTCTGACTGCTGTGGCTAAAACTTCCAAAACTATGTTGAATAATAGTGACAAGAGTGGACATCCTTGTCTTGTTCCTGATTTTAGAGGAAATGGTTTCAGTTTTTCACCACTGAGGACGATGTTCACTGTGGGTTTGTCATATATGGCCTTTATTATGTTGAGATAAGTTCCCTCTATGCCTACTTTACGGAGAGTTTTTATATGAATGGATGTTGAATTTTGTCAAAAGCTTTTTCTGCATCTATTGAGATTAACATATGGTTTTTATCCTTCAGTTTGTTAATACGGTATATCACATTGATTGATTTGCGTATATTGAGGAATCCTTGCATTCCTGGGATAAACCCTACTTGATCATGGTGTACGATCTTTCTAATGTGCTTTTGGATTCTGTTTACTAGTATTTTGTTGAGGATTTTTGCATCTATGTTCATCAGTGATATTGGTCTGAAGTTTTCTTTTTTTATGACATCTTTGCCTGGTTTTGGTATCAGGGTGATGATGGCCTCGTAGAATGAGTTTGGGAGTGTTCCTCCCTCTGGTATATTTTGGAAGAATTTGAGAAGGATAGGTGTTAGCTCTTCTCTAAATGTTTGATAAAATTCGCATGTGAAGCCATCTGGTCCAGGGCTTTTGTTTTTTGGAAGATTCTTAATCACAGTTTTAATTTCAGTGCTTGTGTCTGTTTATATTTTCTATGTCTTCCTGGTTCAGTCACAGAAGGTTATGCTTTTCTAAGAATTTGTCCATTTCTTCCAGGTTGTCCATTTATTTCACATATAGTTGCTTGCAGTAATCTCTCATAATTCTTTGTAATTCTGCAGTGTCAGTTGTTACTTCTTTTTCATTTCTAATTCTGTTGATTTGAGTCTTCTCCCTTTTCTTCTTGATGAGCGTGACTAGTGGTTTATCAATTTGTTTATCTTCTCAAAGAACCAGCTTTTAGTTTTACTGATCTTTGCCCTTGTTTCCTTTATTTCTTTTTCATTTATTTCTGATCTGATCTTTATGATTTCTTTCCTTCTGCTAACTTTGGGGGGGGGTTTGTTCTTTCTCTAACTGCTTTAGGTGTAAGGTTAGATTGTTTATTTGAGATGTTTCTTGAGCTAGGATTGTATTACTATAAACTTCCCTCTTAGAACTGCTTTTGCTGTATCCCATAGGTTTTGGGTCATCGTGTTTTCATTGTCATTTGTTTCTAGGTATTTTTTGATTTCCTCTTTGATTTCTTAGGTGATCTCTTGGTTATTTAGTAGCATATTGTTTAGCCTCCATGTGTTTGCATTTTTTACAGTTTTTGTCCTGTAATTGATATCTAGTCTCCTAGCACTGTGGCCAGAAAAGATACTTGAAAGAATTTCAATTTTCTTAAATTTACCAAGGCTTGATTTGTGACCCAAGATATGATCTATCCTGGAGAATGTTCCATGAGCACTCAAGAAGAAAGTGTATTCTGTTTGTTTTGGATAGAATGTCCTATAAATATCAATTAAGTCCATCTTGTTTAATGTATCATGTAAAGCTGTGTTTCCTTATTTATTTTCATTCTGGGTGATCTGTACATTGGTGAAAGTGGGGTGTTAAAGTCCCCTACTATGATCGTGTTACTCTCAATTTCCCATTTTATGGCTGTTAGCATTTGCCCTATGTATTGAGGTGCTCCTATGTTAGGTGCATAAATATTTACAATTGTTATACCTTCTTCTTGGATTGATCCCTTGATCATTAGGTAGTGTCCTTCTTTGTCTCTTGTAATAGTCTTTGTTTTAAAGTCTATTCTGTCTGATATGAGAAGTGCTACTCCAGCTTTTTTTGATTTCCATTTGCATGCAATATCTTTTTCCATCCCCTCACTTTCAGTCTGTATTTGTCCGTAGGTCTGAAGTGGGTCTCTCGTAGACAGCATATATATGGGTCTTGTTTTTGTGTCCATTCAGCCAGTCTATGTCTTTTGGTTGGAGCATTTAATCCAGTTACATTTAAGGTAATTATTGATATGTATATTACTTTTACCATTTTCTTAATTGTTTTGGGTTGTTTTTGTACGTCTTTTCCTTCTCTTGTGTTTCCTGCCTAGAGAAGTTCCTTTAGCATTTGTTGTAGAGCTGGCATGGTGCTGCTGAATTCTCATAGCTTTTGCTTGTCTGTAAAGCCTTTGATTTCTTCATCGAATCTGAATGAGATCCTTGCTGGGTAGAGTAATCATGGTTGTAGGTTTTTCCCTTTCATCACTTTAAATATGTCCTGCCACTCCCTTCTGGTTTGCAGAGTTTCTGCTGAAAGATCAGCTGTTAACCTTATGGGGATTCCCTTTATGTTATTTGTTGCTTTTCCCTTGCTGCTTTTAATATTTTTTCTTTGTATTTAATTTTTGATAGTTTGATTAATATGTGTCTCAGCGTGTTTCTCTTAGGTTTATCCTATATGGGACTCTCTGCACTTCCTGGGCTTGACTATTTCCTTTCCCATGTAAGGGAGTTTTCAACTATAATCTCTCCAAATATTTTCTTAGTCCCTTTCTTTTTCTCTTCTTCTTCTCGGACCCTTATAATTCGAATGTTGGTTCATTTAATGTTGTCCCAGAGGTCTCTGAGACTGTCCTCAGTTCTTTTCATTCTTTTTTCTTTATTCTGCTCTGTGGTAGCTATTTCCACTATTCTATCTTCCAGGTCCCTTATCCGTTATTCTGCCTCAGTTATTCTGCTATTGCTTTCTTCTAGAGAATTTTTAATTTCATTTATTGTGTTGTTCATCATTGTTTATCTGCTCTTTAGTTCTTCTAGGTCCTTGTTAAAAGTGTCATTTTATCTGGGGTCCTTGTAATTCTCTAATGCTTTGGAAAGGCAATTTCCCATTCTGAGAATGAATTGGGGAAAACCACTTTAATTGATTTGATCAACAAACCCAAACCTGCCTCTATTTAAAGAGAAACCAATTTGAACATTCTATAACTGCATGTAGATCCTGCCTTGCTTGAAGGGGTCTGCCTGGCAATGCCATAATACATAACTCTGTTTCAAATGAGATTGTGGTTACCAAGGCAGAACAAGACATTTTCTATGCTTATTTGCATTAGCCAATAGTCAGACTGGCCTTGGGGTCCAAAGCTATTTGTGGAAGCCTCTGTGGTCTACTGAGGTGATAAAAATGATGTGGTTTTCTGTATACATAGAGATAACTTTTTGATAACTAGGATCACTAACCAATGCTGCTACAGAGAGATTTAGACAAGCACTGTCTCACTCTCTGATTAGAAGGGATTTATAATCTAACATGGATAATGTTGGCATGGCTCAAGCATGTAGAGGATTTTTAAAGACAGAATAGAAATACTAACCAACACACAAAATGATATATTTCAATTCTCTATGTAACCAAATTTTGACAGATATATTTGAGATTAGTGAATGTGGAAAAAGTCATGGGAAAAAAACCCACCTTACTAAAAATGTTTAATTTTGTTGCTGCTTTATTTATTGAGTAAAAAAGTATAGCATCAAAAAATGAAATTAACATCAGACATCTAGGAGACATATGACAAATTAGAACAAAGCTGGTTGCAAAAATGGGGAAATTTTGAACTTGAATACTGAGTCATGATTTTATAAATAACTGGCACCATTCCTCACCCCTTTGCCCACATGTAGGAGAGACCCCCAGTGTACACTGGGAATGTAATGGAGGTAAAACAGTAGGACTTTTGATTTCACGATTGCACACTGGCATCATGGGAGTAGATGGGGCCGCATGTCAGGCCCAGCTCACAGGAGGTCACCATCACAAAAGGTTACACACCCAAAACATACTTCAACATTATTCACAAGCCCTCCTCAGGCTAGTTCTCCTCATATTACCTTAAAACGCCGCATATCATAAGGAGAAATGGGGAGCTGTTATCTTAAGATGTAGAGAAAAGAATGCCCAGAAATAGAACCTTTATTCTCAGTTTGGAGCTGCTGCTCTTTGGATCACATCTGCAATTAGGCTCTTATTTCACTTCCTGCTAACCACCGTGACCCTCCTGGGATTTCTCAAACATTCTAAGCATGATCCTGTCTCTTGCCAAACGGAATGTTTTTTCTCCAGAGAGCCACCAGATTTGACCACTCACCTCCTTTGGTTTTTGTTCAAGTGTCATCTTAGTGTGACACTCCCCATCCACACTATTACAAACCTCATAACCACCCAGCATCTTCCTAGCTCCTTCCCCGCTTAACTTTTCTTTGTTCTCATCACCATCTCTCACTCCTGAAATGTAAACTCCATAATAGAAATATTTGTTTTGCTTATTGCTAGTCCCCTAGTACCTAGAATTGAGTCATGCTCACCATAGGCACTCCATCATTGTATAGAGACAGAATGTTTCCGCCAGTGTGACCTGAAAATCTGAGGGTTTCTATAACACAATGGTTCTCAGCGGTAGCTACACATTAGCATCCCCTGGGCTTGCTGTGGTCCCAGCTCTGACCAAATGAATTTGCATCCGTGTGGGGGGCCCAGGCACGTGGGTGTGGTTTAAAAGCATCTCAGATGATTCTATGTGCAGCCAAGTTGGAGAACTACTGAATGCAGTAATACTGATTATAAAAAAAACTTCTGAAAAAAAATTCTACCCGTGAAGTCAGTAGCTCCACTATCTTATATAAAGAAGCATTTAATTTTTATGCCTGTTCACCCGGGCATCCCCTAGAATCATAAAAGAACTACGTTAGACTTTTTTTTTTTTTGAACATTCAAGGGCTCACTATAATATAATAGAAGTTACTGTGAGGAAGCTTTGCTACTACAACTACCCTGGTAAGAACCACGTGGATCTCTAACTAGGTCAAATACAAGCCCTTGACCAGGACGTTTTCTTTGCACTCTGTACCAACTGTGGGACAAGAACAGTTTAAGGCAGGAAGACTACACAGAGAAGGCAGTTCCCACGCTCAGCTTCACGTGCAACACTCTGCCCAGAAAACTAATAGCTCTTGCCTCCTTTTTAAAGAAACTGGGCAGCATGGATTGAACATTATTATATGAATTTTAATGATTAAAATTCAATGAATTAAGATTTATCACATCAGCCCAACTTTAGCTGTGGAAGAAAATATAAAGATGCCCAGTGCCCCCTCCTGTAACACAATCCTAGAAAGAGCTGGCTGTTTTCATACCACAGTCATTCTTTCCAGGGTGTTTTCTTTTTTTCATTTTGGTGCACTCAGTAAAAACTTATCAAGTGCTGCTGTAGTCAGAGGTTAGCACTAGAAAGTCCAAGATGAATAAGACATGGTCCCTGTTCTTGAGGAGTTAATAATGTAGAAGGGGGCACATGCAAACAAATGATTATAATGTGAGCTGGTGTGTCCAGTGGGATACAGGAGGGAATCTGTCAGGACCTGAGGTATAAACGGGGAGGGATCGGTAAAAACTAAGTCAAAATTGAAGACGTACGGGCAAAGGAAGTATCCCTCCTACCTTAGACTCCTAGCCCCTAGTCATTCTCTGTCTAGAGGCAAAATCTGTTACTGTTTTCATATATAAAGTTTCAGAAATAATCTATGTATCTATAAATGTATTTGCTTAAAAATGTAGCAAAGAGCATTAAAAGCATGAATTCCAGAAGCAGCCTGCCTGAATAAGAATTCTAGTTCTACTGCTTGCTACTTAGGTATCTTAATCAAGGAATAGTCTCAATTTCCTAATTTCTAGAACGTGCATAAAAATCACACCTACTTTACAGAGTGTTACAAGTATTACACGTCAACTAATAATATCTCTGGAATAATGTGTATTCTATGCCTTGCTTTTGTCATTTAATGACATGGGTTGTAGACACTTACAGTTCAACCCATATAGAGGCATCTGAGTGTTTTTAACCTGTTTATTTTGCTCCCACTTCACCGATTCTTTCATCTTTTTTTTTTCCTCCTTCAAAAGGACCACCAATAGTTTGAGTTGATCTGTCCGCTCTTTTTCTTCATATTTTCAATAGCTTAATCTTTCCTATTGTATAGCATTATATTTTGTTCTTCCCTAGCTTCTCTAGCTAATATTTCAATATTTTAAATATTCAAAAATCTTCTTTTGCTCTTGCTGTAGTGTCACCACTGAGATAACGTGCAACCTGGCTCAAACTACATAGCAATGTCCAGTTTTTTCTCAATCTACTTTCCACTTCTCTCAAATTTGACATGTATGTGCTCTGGACACACATATGCTAAGGGGCTAAATAAGCAGCATTCTCCTCTACTATATTTTTTTTACCTATACATCTATCAAGTATAGAATTCTAGTTATGGAATATCACTACCAATAATTGTAGCAGATACTAAATTAAAGCTCATGACATGGCTAGTTCCAATCCAGCCATTGTGAAATCAGAAATTACCAGAAGCACCATGTTTAGTGTTGCACAGATAAAACAGTATTCTCTGAGAAATGAACGCTGAGATTGGAGATCCTTGGAGATACAGCTGCTCATTTGAGAAAAAGAAGCACACTATTTTTCTCCATTTATTATTATTATTCAGAATGTAAGGAGATGCCATTGTGAAAAAAAGACATGGTGTTCATTAACATAGGGCCAAAAAGTGTGGACCCAATGCTGTTAATCTCCACCCTTTGAAAAAAAATGGTGAAAGTAGAATCCTAGTGGTGCTTCCATATTAATCTCTTACCCAGGAAATTGGGAAGTAAAGAAAAAGGACTACAGTCATAAGCTTTGTGATGTCATCATAAGATTCTGTTTCCTCATCAGTAAAATGGAGACAATAAACAGTATCTATCTCAGAGGGCTGCTGTGAAAATTAAGTGTTAAAACCGTAGGAACACAGGGAAAGAGGTCAACTGAATATTAGCTACAATCATAAATGATTTGCAACCAAACCTTCCAGTGATGAGGATTTACCTGTTAATCCCCTGGGAAAGGAATAAGATGGAGATCTCAGTGCACCGTGTTTAGGTAATACCCAGCATAAGAGGTCCCAGAAAGGCAGGCTGGATGGTGAAGCTAGCAGGCTGAGCCATAATTTAGCTGCACTGAAAAGAAAATCACTGAGCAGGTTTGGGCCCAAGGATAGTCTCTGTATTTAGGGGTAGAGCAACCTGGCCAGAGGTTCTGAATAACAATCCAATAAAGTAGGCTGAAGATAGATTCGCCTTGAGATTAAATGAATTGCTCAGATTTACACTGAAAGTCAGTGGCTAAACCAGGATGAGGATTCAGCCCTCCTTTCTGGAGATGGGATCCAAATGATCAACCGCAGTGAGATTCCAGGAATAGAGTGGAGGCAGCCCTCTCTATTCAGAAGAATGCCAAGTTTTCAGCCAATCTCTCCCTTAATAATGGAGTGAGGGGGGATGTATTGAGGTGATCCTCCTTCACGGCTGTCCTCACATCCCCTTGCCTGGCAGCCAACCAGCCTCACAGGGTCTCAGTAGGAGAAGGATAATAAGGTCACCCCTTGGGGACACTCCATCCAGTTCTGGAGAAAGGACATGTGGAATCGTATGCGGAAATGGGGACAGTGGTATGTTTCTCATATACCTGCACAAACCTCTCCTTACAATTCTGGCAACTAATCCATTTTTTTTTAATACTCAGTAAATATCTTTGATCACTAAGCTCCTGTTTTGACTATATTAATCCTATACTGCTTTTATCACACTTTGATACTCACATATGTTTGTATACTGTACATTATATTTACTTAAACTCATTAGGATTTCTGTAAACTGAAACTACTCACACTTGTTGAGATTTTAAATAGAGATAGTTGTATATAGACAACTCAGAGTATAATTTTTGCTTTATCTTCTTGGGCTTCTGTGTCCTCACCTCCAACTGTGGGGCGTTAGATTCCTTCCAACTCCAGAATTCTATGAATCTGTCTAACTCCTCTCGTTAGATCTGTACTGTGTGAACTTAGCTATGCTGGCACTCCATTTCCCCAGATTCTCTTCATGGCAGCTCCTGATTAGCACAGGGCTAAGAGATCTTCTGCAAGTGATTGCAGGCAGAAGGAATGCAGTGGGGAAAGTCAGAGCAGAACACAAGACACTTTCTCAACACAGACACACTGTGCTTATCTGTTGGCTCACTTTGTTGGTGTGAGGAAGCATAAGGGCCCACAGAAATTCAGACTCCTTCTAGATCCTTTTTCAGCTTCTCTAACTCCTCGATCAAAGTGTGTTCAGCTTCATAACATAGGGCACCTGCTTCTCCTGCAGGATACTCCCATCATAGAAGATGGAGGTTTGGAGGTGGTGAGAGACCCACGCAGGTTCCAGTCTGTCATGGGGGCTCCCCTCATCCTCCCTGCTTCTAGTTGTTCTTGATTCCCTCACTTCACATCCATCTTCCCTTCCTGACTGCCTGCCCTCAGACTTCAGGATCCTGACACAGAAGAAACAGTTCCCCATGACTGGCTAACCAGGTCCTACAGTTCCACAAGGTCAAAGACCTATAATACATCCAGAGATAGATGACAGATATACAAGGTCGAAGACCTATAATACATCCGGAGATAGATGACAGATGCACAAGGTCAAAGACCTATAATACATCCAGAGATAGATGATAGATAGATGGATAGATAGATAGATAGATAGATAGAATTCCCAGTGGTTCTACCTTCTCCTTCTCTCATCAAATTCTAACTCCTTTCATGTCTTTTCATTTTATTATCAAATTCAACTTAGTTTCTTGAGGGCAGAATGCTGCATATACTATTGCCAAATGCCTAGAATACATATTAACACAATACCGGCATATAGTAAACTCTGAATCAATGCTCTCTATTGTTAACTGTATGATGCTTCTTCCTGATACATTTTTACTTACATAAACCAACCCCCAATCAAGTTTTCCTAACTTTGTGGAAAGTTTCATCTTTTAAAACGTAGTAGTGGTGGTAATAATAACAATAAAAACTTGTATTTATTGATATACACCACTACCTGAATGCTGGACACTTACATATATTACCTAACTGAATCTTCACGACAACCCCCTATGGAAGTCATAAGCAGGCAGGACATCTCAAGTCTGTATTCTTAACCACTATGTTACCCTGCCTTCTAAAGCCATGGTTTATCACATATAGATTTTACACTCTCTAAAATCACACCAGGGACTTCCCTGGTGGTGCCATGGTTAAGAATCCGCCTGCCAATGCAGGGGATACGGGTTCGAGCCCTAGTCTGGGATGATCTCACATGCCGCGGAGCAACCAGGCCCGTGAGCCACAGCTACTGTGCCTGCGCATCTGGAGCCTGTGCTCCGCAGCAAGAGTGGCCGCGATAGTGAGAGGCCCGCACACCGCGATGAAGAGTGGCCCCCGCTTGCCACAACTAGAGAAAGCCCTCGCACAGAAACGAAGACCCAACAACAGCAAAAATAAATAAATTAATTAATAAACTCCTACCCCCAACATCTAAAAAAAAAAAAAGAATCTACCTGCCAATGCAGGGGACACGGGTTCGAGCCCTGGTCCAGGAAGATACCACATGCCGTGGAGCAACCAAGCCCGTGCAGCACAACTACTGAGCCTGCGCTCTAGAGCCCGCGAGCCACAACTACTGAAGCCCACACACCTAGAGCCCATGCTCCACAACAAGAGAAGCCACCGCAATGAGAACCCTGCACACCTCAATGAACCCACTCGCCACAGCTAGAGAAAGCCTGCGCGCAGCAACAAAGACCCAACACAGCCAAAAATAAATAAATAAAATAATTAAACATAAATAAATACATAATAAAATAAAGTTACACTAATCAAAATTTCCAGTGAATGGAACTTCTTCTCTTTGTAGGATTCATCTTCTTAAGTAATATATGTGTCAGCAGGGTCCCAACAGGAAACATATGGCACAACCAAAATAGGATAATTACAGAGGATATATTTACAAAGAGACTGTTTACAAAATTGAAGGTATAGGGGAACTACAAGGGATGGTGCTTAAATGGTGCCTTCCTAGTAACAGGGTCATAGTCACTATCACCCCTTGGATCTGTAGGGACTGGGGAGGCCAGTTTCTGGAGGAAGAATTATAAAATGAGCCACTGGGAGAGGTCAAGGGTCACAACTAGCTCAAGGTGACCTTGAGGGAAAGAGCCAGGGAAAGACATACTATTACTGCTCTCTCCACCCTCCAACCTCGTCTCAGGGCTGCCCCATTGGCGAAACCCAGCTGCAAATCAGACCGGTGGCAGATATCCATTGATGTGATGCATACAGATCAGCCTGGCAGAATCAGAGAGTAGGATGGAGAGGGGTGAGAGAATTAGGGGCATGCAGAAATATTCTGACACAGGTTCACTCTGAAATGTTACCAAATAAATGGCATGGGGCAGCTCACATGCCCATCACTATCTTCTGCCCTAGGATCTGAAATATTTGTCTCTCAGAAAAGACCCATTAAAACCTATAAATTGGGTAACAGCACAGATTCTTTCCCTGCGAAGCAATTAAGCTATGTCTAATATATGTAAACTTAATTTTAAAATTTCTCCTTGATGATGATGAATTCCCATGTGATTTCCAAGATACCTACCACATGCTCATAACTCAATTCTGCTCCAAGTTAATCCTAATGACAGCTAGTTTTTCCTAACATTTAACTGTGTCTTTAAAAGCAAATCTCCAGGGCTTCCCTGGCGGCGCAGTGGTTAAGAATCTGCCTGCCAATGCAGGGGACACAGGTTTGAACCCTGGTCTGGGAAGATCCCACATGCCGCGGAGCAACTAAGCCCATGTGCCACAACTACTGAGCCCACATGCCACAGCTACTGAAGCCTGCGTGCCTAGAGCCCGTGCTCCGCAACAAAGAGTAGCCCCCGTTCACCGCAACTAGAGAAAACCTGCACACAGCAATGAAGACCCAACACAGCCAAAAATAAATAATTTTTTTTTTTTTTTTTTTTTTTTGCGGTACCCGGTCCTCTCACTGTCGTGGCCTCTTCCGTTGCGGAGCACAGGCTCCGGACGCGCAGGCCCAGCGGCCATGGCTCACAGGCCCAACCGCTCCGCGGCATGTGGGATCCTCCCGGACCGGGGCACGAACCCGTGTCCCCTGCATCGGCAGGCAGACTCTCAACCACCGCGCCACCAGGGAAGCCCCCAAAATAAATAAATTTAATAAATTTTTTTAAAAAAAGCAAATCTCCAGGTCTCCAGGTAATCATGTCACACAGAGTAAAGACTGCATTTCCTTTTTCCCCTCGTGCTGCAACCCTTGGCTTTCCAATATTGGACACATGCCATGCATTTTGCATTAGCTCTGTGGCAAATGTCTAGTGTTACAACCTAAGCACCAGTGCTCATTAGCCTCTTCAGGAGCTTGGAGACAAGAGCTGGAAAGGTACAACTTGGAGAAATAATTCTCAGCGAGCAAGTAGCAATTTGCCAAGCAGACAAAAAGGAAAACAACAACAATAACAACAACAACTAAGGAAGAGGGAGGAGGAACCTCAGAGAAAGTTGTCTGAGTTAATGAACAAAGTCTGAGCCCACGAGAGGAAAGGAAAAATTTTAAAGAGATGAAGAGCTCCCCCATAGCACTTGCTGCAAAGAATAAAAATGGATGTGATAGCTAGGGTTCTGTGAGCTGTTTCCTGTAAGTTCACTGCTGCTTAGCACCTAAGTCGAGAAAGAAAGAGCCAAGGGGTTGGGGAGTGAACCAGGGCCATCCTGACAGACGGAGGGAAGGGCAGATCATCAGGAGGCCATGTCATATTGAGAGAGGACTAGGCACCTGGCCCAGATGCCGAAGCCTCTGCCCATCCTAAGCAGAAAAGCCTCCAGTTTGAAGGATATGACAGCTAATGCAGGTCTCTGTTGAAAGACAAGCCCATACCTGCCCTCACCCAACACACATACATAAAACCATAAATGCCCCCAGGCACACACACCTGATCCCCTACTTGACTTACACCTTCCATGCTTGCATAAGCATAAAAAAAGTTACATTTTAGCCAAACCTGAATACCACCGAATATTGTGTGAACGACAAAACAATCAAGTCCACCAGGGTTCTTTATGTTTACCTGGCATAACAGAGCCTGAGAAATATTTAAGGAGAGTCTTGCCAATGAGCCACTACAATTCTGGTCACCAATTCCAATGTGTGGGTGGCTTTTCCCACACTACCATGCAATTCTCAGACACCAGAAGGGTGTCCTACAATTCAATTCAATTCTGACGCTATCTATGTGGAGATAGCATTAGATCCCACAGGTTAAGGGCTGAGTCCCCCATGGCGACCAACCCCCCATTTCAGACACCAATCACAAGTCCAAGTTATCACCTGTGCTTCTGAAAGACCAGTTATAGCTTGGCAGTTTCAATGATCCACCCCCTCCTTAGGTTGTATTAATTTGCTAGAGAAACAATTTTACTAACGAGATGACCAGTTTATTGTATAAGAATATAACTCAGGAACAGCCAGATGGAAGAGATGCACAGGGCAAGGTGTGGAGAAAGGGTGAAGAGTTTCCACACCCTCTCTGAGCACGACACTCTCCCCAACTCTCCACGTGTTCCTGAACCCAGAAGTCCTCCAAATTCTCTTCTTGGGGGTTTTTATGGAGGTTTATTCCCTCCATAAAAGGGAATGAGGCATGATTGATTAAATCATTGGCCATTGGCGATTGATTCAATCTCCAGCCCCTCTCCCTTCCTGGGAGGTCAGGAGGGTGGGACCTAAAGTTCCCACTCTAATCACGTGGTTGGTTCCTTGGCAACTAGCCCCACCCCACCTTTAGATGCTTTCCTTTCTTTCTTTTTTTTTTTTTGCCACACCCTGCGGCATGTGGGATCTTAGTTCCCTGTCCAGGGATCGAACCTGTGCCCCCACAATGGAAGTGCAGAGTCTTAACCACTGGTTGAGTCCCTAGGTGCTTTGCAAAAGTCACTTCATTAACATAACAGGAGACAAATTCTAAGGGTTTTAGGAGCACTGTGCCAGAAACAGGATGAAGACTAAATGTATCAATATAATATTTCTTGTTCTAAATCACAAGATCACAACCACAAAAGCAAGAAATGACATTTGAATCATAGCGGGCTGTAGACAAACTGGAAACTTGTTTTCTTCATTATTGGAGTTTTTCCTATTCATAAAAGGATATACAATCCCAAAGTTTGCCCAATCTGTTTAAAAAAGCAAAGGCTGATATAACATTAAACAGATGGTCTGTCAGTATGCAGAGTCCTTATGAGAATTCTTTTAAAATAAGCATCATTCCATGAACTGAGGAAGTGGTGCCGTACAGCTCCATAAACGAGAACCTTCATTAAGAGGCTATCTATGTTCTTTCCTTCTTCTTCCCGGGGCAGGGGAAAGAGTTGAGAGAAATGTCCAGTCCTGCAGTAAAGAGAACTTAACAGAAACTGCTGTCCTTGCCTCCCCATCGGATAGCAGGTAGAATGGGGTCAAGATTTCACATACAAGCATTTTGCCTGTCCTAGAGAACACCAGAAAGTACTCGTTTTCATCATCCTGTCCTCACGCTCCTTGTTTTCCCTGTTGATACCTCTCATTAGGAACCTGTGTAAAGTCATCCTATCCATGCCTCATCCAGGACCACACTGCATTCCAACCATTTTCCTAATTACCAAAAATCTCCTGATCTGCACACCATTCCCTAAGAGCTTTATTGTCCAATAAACAATCTGATAAAATAATTTTGTAAGATGGAGTTCAAATATATACGTTTCGACCCAGGTTTGTAAATATCTTATTTTTTTTCCTAAAAACTAACTTCATCTGATTCTGGAATGACCATTAGTACAAATTTTGGTGGCTTGGTACTATGTAACTGTTTGCCATTGTGTCGCTGCATTGTGTTTGCCAGTGGATTCTTGACTGTATGGTTCTGGATTGTGGTTGGTCACCAGAGAAACAGTCATGAAAGTTGGGGGGTAGAGATGAAGCAGCAGCAATTTTTACACTCAGGATGTCAGCTACCATGGCTGTAGCTTGCAGGTGCCATCACTGATCTGGAGCTCACCTTGTTGACTGGGGACAAGCCTAGCCTCAGCAACTCCATCTCCTGCCATGTAGCCCCTTCTGATTTCTCCCGGCCCTCCGCTGGATGTGTGTGTACTTCCATGGTGAAGGCCCCTGCTTCCCTGGCAGATGACCCACATCATGGAGATCAGAGGTGGTAATCGTCAGAGTGGGTTCCACTTTGTCCTCATGGGTTCTAGCTGGTCCGTGAAGAGTGCAGTTTGCCCTTGCTCTTCCCAGCTTCATGTTCTGATATCTTTCTCCACTGCCAGCCCAGCTGATGAATAGTCACTTCAGGCCCAACACCTGGCATAGAGGGAACAGCCTCACACAGGCCACTCACTCCCACAATTTCCTAAGGCTCGATAGAACACCCACTGATACACTGAGACACACGTAGATCTGACAATTAAAGGTATCCTGATTCCTTCCAGTTTAAAAACAGACCCTGGGTGAACACTCAAATAAAAGGTCAAGGTTGTTCCTTGACTTTCAAGGTATTATTTTCCCCATCTTAGTGAAACCTGTATGCAAGAAGCAGGTAACGTACCCACATTGGCATTTTGCCAGTACAAAAACTACAGGCCTCTTATTGTGCACTAGGTCTCTCAGCATCAAGGTATCGACCCATCCTATAGCATATGGGACATTTGGATAAGCACACAGAGCCATAGGGAACTGGGCACATGGCCCAAGACCCTCTCTAGACCCTTCCTGCTGCCTGCTTTCCTCTCTGTTCCTGTGCCCTGCTGGCCTCAGCTGCTTGTCAGAAAAGAGGACTTCTCTGAGGAACACCAGCCCTGATGTCCCAGATTGTGCCTAAGTTACCTGAATTTCTGCCTTATCCCTATTTTAGAGATTTTGGCATGACAGGGGAACCAGAGCACTGGAGTCTACATTCACTCTCTTCTCTCCCATCTCAACTGATCCTTCTACCAGCACAGGAAGCTTTTGACCTTCCTTTTATTAGTGGAGGAAAGAGCACTTGCATTCCTTCATACTCTTCTCCTCCTCCTCTCTGTATCCTATATAAAAACTTTACTATCTGAGTCAGCCAGGCTTGGCTCTTGTTAGAAGAAGGGTGCTTCTGGAACTTAGAAAACCTTCTTCTCTCTCCGTAAAGCCTTCCTCTGAAAACACTTATTGGGACCTACAAAATGCCAATTTGAAACTAGACTTGGACAATAACCTCTTTGTTCTAGGCTTCCCTGAAGTGATCAAATAAATAATTGCCCCTGAATCCAATGTCATTTAGGTACTGGGGACAATTTAGAATAAAAATACATCAGTATAATATCTCAGTATTATCCTTTCATTATACCTTCCAATATTCTAATTGTTAAATGCAGTAGGTTATAAAGATAATAGGTGGGAGTGAAGTAACAAATTCTGATATCCGTGGATGCTTAGATTTGAAAAAGACCTCCAGGTTGAGGTCTACCATTTCTGGTAGGAATTGAATATGTCAGTTCATGAGAGAGATTGGAAAGGGGAAAGGTTATAAACAGATGAAAGTTTCTTTTTCTTTCAGGTTACAAACAAAAGGAGGTAGGTGGTCCAGGCTGATAAGGTCAACAGGGACCAAGGCTGCTTCTGTCCTGCTCCACTCTAACAAATGTGTCTCTTTCATCCTCAAGGTCATGTCATCATCTTAAGTATAGCTGGAGCTACAGCTAACACATCTGGATTCCAGGCAGGAAGCCAGAAGAGAGAGGGGAAAGGCAAAAAAAATTTGCCAGAAGTTCCATCCAATGATTGCTCCTTATACCCGATTAATCACATTTATCTGCAAGGGAAGCAGGGAAACATGATATTTCATCTGAAACAATAATCCCAGGTCCTATTAGTAAGAAAGAAGAGAATGGATACTGGCTAAGCCTTGAGCTGTCACTGCTATAACATACTTCTACAATTGTCATCCAGCTTCTGGCTGATTATCTCCAGGAATAGGGAAATCTGCCACAACCAAAAGCAAGCCAATTTAATAGCAGAGTGACCTTTTCCTATGTCTACCTGAAATCTGACTTCATGATGCCTCTACCTAATCACTAGCTCTGCTCTATGGCATTGAGGAGAACAAAGGGTATTCCTCTTCTATATTTGCCATTCAGATACCAGAAGACAAACACACATTTTCCAAAAACTTGCCTTTGTGGTCCTTGTTATTTCATTTTGTTGTCTTTGTTCTACCAGACTTCATCTAGAGTAGTCTAGATTAATTTGTTCTGGATTCACTTCCCTTTGTAAATGTTCCTCTTAAGGCAGGGATGTCAAGATTCAACATGATACTCCAGGTGTTGTACCAGATCTAAGGAACTGATTGAAATGGTCACTTTTCTTAGTCAGTAAGCGCACTGAGTGGCAATTAACTAGTCCTCTGTGATGACAATGGCATTAATACAGAAGAATTTCTATAAAATTGGGATACAAGGACTCTATCTTTGCATTTAACATAAACTATGCCACACGGTCATTTAGCCTACCAAGATGCAGAGCTAGGCTTCCCTGGTGGTACAGTGGTTAAGAATCCACCTGCCAATGCGGGAGACACAGGTTCGAGCCCTGGTCTGGGAAGATCCCACATGCCGTGGAGCAACTAAGCTCGTGCGCCACAACTACTGAGCCTGTGCTCTAGAGCCCGCGAGCCACAACTACTGAGGCTGCGCTCTAGAGCCCGTGCTCCGCAACAAGAGAAACCGCTGCAATGAGAAGCCCGCGCACCGCAACGAAGAGTAGCCCCCGCTCGCCGCAACTAGAGAAAGCCCGAGTGCAGCAATGAAGACCCAATGCAGCCAAAACTTAATTAATTAATTAATTTAAAAGATTAATTTAAAAAAGATGCAGAGCTAGCTGTAAATATACAGGCATTTACAAAGTCACAACACTCCACGGCTATAACAGTTACATTTCTGGGAATCTAATTCTACAGCTCAGAATGACAATAATATGAATAGTAAGGCCAGAAAAATACTCTCAGTTGGAGCATTCTTACCTTCCACTCTGGCCAAGTCCCCCCCTCCCTAAGCCTGGACCAGATCCTGACTTTACCATATGCTCCCTGGACTTTAAGCAGTATGTTTATTTCTATCTGACACAGGAATGGCACTCAAGAGAAACTAAGTCCCTGTGACTTGAACAACTGAGTGAAAATTTGGAGGGAAAGCATCCCCAGATGCAGATGGAAGAGGCACACACATGCAGCTCAGCTGTAATTGCTGGAAGGCTGGATTTGCTGAGGAATTGACATGCTGACAATAGATTCCCATGTAAAACCAGGAGTGTTGAACCTACCAATCTTCAGGTCCCACTGAGGAGGCATAGTGGGATAATATTCTCCACCATATGGTTGCCATTGATCTCCATCCTTCCAGAGAAACCCAGCCAATTCCATAAATCCAAGCTATCAGAGAACAGCAACTCCATCCATCTCAGATCCCTTCTGCTCCCCTGGCCAACTGAGGGAGGGGCTGGCATAGCTTGGTCACATTACAGGAAAGTCAGGTGTTCATCAAACCACTCAGAGACAGTGAAGGAGGTCTTGCCTATCAGGAAACCAAACCACAAATCCATATGTGTTCAAAGTGTCGTCCAATTAGTGTGTCCCAGATGCTCGGAAAACATCTGGGTATGCCTGTCAAGGGAAACTGCCTATTGAGATTATGACACCTAGTATGAGTTATCATTGGTTTTCCTGGTAGTTTTTCCCACATCACACCTGAGTAATTTCTTTTCTTGTATTGACCACAAACTATTCAATTCCATGCAAACAACATGGGTAGGTTTTGCATGCTAGAATCTACACTAAGTACTTTGACTATAAAAATAAATGACGTAGTCCCTGTCCTCAAGAAATTCACAATCTAGTGTCAGTGAAAAGACAGGGAAATAAAATCAGCAAACTAGTTTAAGCCAAAAAAAAATCATGTGTGCTGAGAGGGGGGCAGAATTTATTGGCAGCAAAACTAGATGCAGTTGGTTTCTGCCACAGATGGTGGAATACAGGTATGTAATCAATATCATCAGGACTCTAGCAATGTCCTGGATCCCTTCTCCTGTTTTACCTTTATTCTAAGGATTATTTTTTTCCTAAGATATCAATAATTGCCCCTCCACAGCTTTATACAGGTCTCAATACCCTCAGCCTTTCAAGGAGAAAATGCTCCTTACAAATGATTCTAACAGGGCTTCCCTGTTGGCGCAGTGGTTGAGAGTCCGCCTGCCGATGCAGGGGACACGGGTTCATGCCCTGGTCCAGGAAGATCCCACATGCTGCGGAGCGGCTAGGCCCGTGAGCCATGGCCGCTGAGCCTGCACGTCCGGAGCCTGTGCTCCGCAATGGGAGAGGCCACAACAGTGAGAGGCCCGCGTACCGCAAAAAAAAAAAAAAAAAGACACACGCACCCCAATGTTCATTGCAGCACTATTTACAATAGCCAGGTCATGGAAGCAACCTAAATGCCCATCGACAGACAAATGGATAAAGAAGATGTGGTACATATATACAATGGAATATTACTCAGCCATAAGAGGAATGAAATTGCGTCATTTGTAGAGACATGGATGGATCTAGAGACTGTCATACAGGGTGAAGTAAGTCAGAAAGAGAAAAAGAAGTATCATATATTAATGCATATATATGGAACCTAGAAAAATGGTACAGATGAACCGGTTTGCAGGGCAGAAATAGAGACACAGATGTAGAGAACAAATGTGTGGACACCAGGGGGGAAAGCGGAGGGGCGGTGGGGGTGGTGGTGTGATGAATTGGGAGATTGGGATTCACATGGATACACTAATATGTATAAAATGGATAACGAATAAGAACCTGCTGTATAAAAAAATGAAATAAAATTCAAAAGAAAAAACAAGTATAGTAGTATATACATTGATATTATGTGAATAATAGTATTCTATGAACTTAAGGTTAACTGATTAATTTTAGAAGGCTTGCCTTGATAGTATGTGGCAAAGTATTCACAGCCAGCCAGTTGCCAATGAACTGTCATAATAGAAGCCAAGTATAGGAGCATCGTGAATATGTCTGCTTTAGGAATTTGGATATGGATGGAAGAGCAGTGCAAATATATCTTAGATCTTCTTTTAGAAAAAGTACAGATACACATGATATGCTGAAGAATTAATGACACGTGAACTAAATGGTGATGATATAAAGGTAATTTATAATTACAAAGCTAAATCAGCCATTGAAAACCATCAGTGAGGCAAGACAATACTGACGCTGCCCCACTAATATCTAAAAGGCCATCCTACTTTCTTTCTGCACATGGATCTGTGCCCAGAAACTTTGCAACAAGACTCTGAGAAGAGTCCTGAATTCTGGGCCTCAGTAAATACTAACAAGGCAGTAGTTTTAAAGTAAGAAGAAATGTTGGTAGCCCTTATTAACTTGCCGGATTGGTTACTGGAAGGTGACTACTAATCACCTGTGAAAGCAGACGTCTTCAGAATTATGAATAAGTTGCCTCTAAAGATCCAAAAAGGACTTGTCCAAGGTCCATAGTTGCTAAGTAGAGTGCCAATATTTCAGACAAGGCAGGTATGGACTAAGCTTAGCAGCATCTTTGAAGAAGGACTATATCCTTTAGATGGAGGAGAGGACCTACTCTAGGCTCCTCCTCTGTGATTCCCCATTACTTCCTGTCCATCAAGCTAGTGGTTAAACACAGTAAACAATACAAGACCAGGAATTAACCAAAGCAACAGTTTCAGCGTATTTTCTTTTATCATGTTTCTTTGTTTTGTGAACTCAGAAGAAGTAAAATCCACAAGCCCAGAATGCAAAAGCTATAAGGTTGTTTGATCCTGCCCCAGTATTTTCCAGGTGAGTATCCACAGCAAAAGCAAAAGTGCTGTCTCAACCACAGGCCTCCTGACTCAAGGCTCACCGCTCCCCCTGCTGCCAGTGGCACAGCCTTTGGGACAGCTTAGATTGTTCAGCACACAAGGAGAGATACCAACTCTGAGCTCCAGCATGGGCCTCCGTGCAATCCCACTCTCTCCATCCACCACTGTTTTCCCTTCCCCACCTCATTAAACTCAATCTGCTCCAAAATCCAATGAGTCTTTAAGGGTCTTTCAGAAACTCAGCTACTATCTTCTTTGAATGGAGACATTGTGGTCTTTATATTTTATGTGTCAACTAAAATTATACATATTCTTGGATTTATTTTCCTTCAGCTCTCTTTCTTGAAGGGAATTTCTAAACTGCCATGCATTTTTGTTTTCATCTGGTTTCAGCTCTTCTGTGAAATGGATTCTTAATCTGCAATCCGTTGGTTGGTGCTCCCATGGCCAAGGGGTCTCTGTCTTGCCCATTTTATAATGATGGCTATCAGGAAAGGGCTAGATGCATGTCACTGCCTTCAAATAGAGGGCTTCAGATGGAAGGAGGGTGAACGGGGAAGAGAGAAATGAGAAGCTAGATCACACTGTGTATTTTATTAGTATTTTGTAGAAAGATTATGGTTCAGTGAGTTGAGAATATCACATACATCTATTTTCCTAAATGGTGAATAAATTCAAAGCCTGGGCTTAAACTAACTTCAATTTTAAAGATATAATTTGAAAGCCTTCAATGTACACATGGCTGCATATACTTGCACTACCCTGGATTGAATACATAAAGCCAGGACTCATTTGTGAGAAGCAGCCCAGGGTGGCGAAAAAAATGCTAGCCTCACAGATAGGAAAGCAGAACTCTAAAGCAAGCCTGCCACCAGCTGGCTCTGGGACCCTCAGCAATAACTTGACTCACCTTGGACTCAGGGTCCCCATCTTTAAAATGAGAACACTGAGAAAAGATAACCACAAAGGACTCTTTCCAGTACTAACATTATACGAATCTGCAAATTATCCAAAAGTCTTTGCCCTGAATGAAATTCAACGGGACCAAGACAAAACCAGGGCAGTGCCTATTGCTAATACTCCCAGAATTGCTGAAATGATACCAAAGAGTCTGAGAAGGTAATGAAATTTGTTTCAGGTCAGTGCAAGTCAATTTCCCCCTACTGAGTAGGTTAGTATAATTGAGAAATGGCCTGGGGAGCACAAGTAGCCAATTTGATACTAAAACCATATAAATGAGAAGGGAAATCACTTTTGCTCAAAGCTTCTATTTCAGAAATCAGAAAATTATTTTAGTAACAATCACCTGACTTTCTATTATAATCTTACGAATCTTGGTGCATTCTTAAGTTGGAGCCTCAGTTGTCCACTTGGTGTAGATGTACAAAGCATAGCTGGTACAGAAGTGGTGAATGGTCAAACCAGTAAATAAATAGCAGACACTCCGTTAATATCTGCTGATGGGGTGACTAATGCCACCCCTTTAGAATTTTTGCTACAATTATTAAAATTTTGATCAACATCTTTTAGTTTACATTCTTACTGTCTGGCTGTGAGATACCCATAACGTCCAGTGTTGGTTTTGCTGTTGTTAAAGAATCAGGCAATTGGAAATGTATTCATTTATTCATTCATCCATTCAAAAAAAAGATTCCTGAAGTGTGCCAGTCTATGTATCTGATGAGACAAGTAGAAAAGTCTCTATTTTCCAGCAGGGGACACAGGCATATCCTCAAATGCAGCAATGTCATCAGTGCTGTAATAAAGGTATACAAGACGCTGAGAAATCACTAAGGCAGATGCAGTTGATTCTTCTTGGTGTGAGCAGGTGGGTTCAAAGAGGAGGTGACATGGTGTTGGAGGAGGTCAAGTAGTCTACACAGAGGGAATAGCATTTCCAGAGGCAAAGTGGGAGCTACAGTAAGTAAGGCACTTTTAGAGAGTTGTGCTGCATTTAGCATCGCCAGAGAACGGGGACAGTATGGTGGCAACCATGAGAGATTAGGGTAGGCAGGAAAAGCCCTAGTCAGGAAAGGCTTAGAGCTTGTGTTAAAGAATTTGGACTCCATCTACCAAAAGGGAAAAGATTATATACCCCAAGATGCAATTTAGAAAGAATGTGGAGGGAAGATATGGAAAACAGAATGCAAGAGAGAAGGCTCAAGGTATTACTTTACTTTATGCCATGTTTATAAAACCAAAAGAAACTGATGATTCTTCCTGTCACAAAATGCCTGTTGAAGAAACATTCTCTTTCACTCAGTTATGCCTGAATTAAAAAATTATAGATACAGGAGTGGTTGAGGCCCACTGTTTACTATTGATTTTACTCCTGAAGGACCTTTTCTGGGCTCTTCATTGCAAAGGATGGCCTGGGGAGTTTCATGACTGCTGCATTGGTCAAAGGCCCAATCTAAGAAGAGGGAGGCAAGGGGACATGACACAGTTTGACTCTTAGAACTGAGATTCAGAAATAAAGGGGAAAAGAAACAACCAGTTGAGAAAGGAGACATCTGTAAGCATCTCTCCCCCACGCACACTCCGCACACTCCCCATGCACAGCTGCAGCAATTTCCTCCTGCAGAGCATGCGCAGAAGAAAGGCTGTTTTAATTCCTCCCACTGGCCACTGAAGAGTGGAAATAGGTCTTGCAACTAAGAGCTAAGTGACATTGGCCATGATCTGTATAATATTTTCAGTCTCCGTTATGATAGATATATTCTTATGTTTGACTATAAAGTAAACTTTCTGCATTTGAAGACGTACACTTTGGTCTCTGTAACACAGAGTTCTGAATATAAAAATAGGTCCTCCTTATAATGGCATAAACTTTTTAGTGTAGTAAAATATACATAATGTAAAAGTTACCGTTTTAACCATTTTCAGGTATATAGTTCATTGGCATTAAGTACATTCACATTGTGCAGTCATCACCACCCTGCATCTCCCAAATTTTTCATCTTCCCAAACTGAAGCTCTATACTGATTAAGCCTTAACTCTCCATTCCCTCTCTCTCCCAGCCCTGGCAACCACCATTCTATTTTCTGTCTCTATGAATTTGACTTCTCCAGTATCTAGTATAAGTGGAACCATACAATAATTGTCTTTTATGCCTGGCTTACTTCATTTAGCATAATGTCTTCAAGATGCATCCATGTTGTAACACATTTTATAATTTCATTACTTTATTAAGACTGAAGAACTTTGTTATGTGTGTTCCCATTATAGTCACATTTGGGTATCCATTTATTAGTTAATGGATACTTGGGTTCTTTACACATTTTGGCTATTGTGAGTAACGATGCTGTGAACATTGGTGTAAGTAACTATTTGAGTCTCTGCTTTCTATTCTGCAATACTTTCTAATTCACTGAAGTGGAATTTCTTAATCACATGGTAATTGCATGTTTAAGTTTTTTGAGGAACCACCATGTTTTCCACAATGGCTGCACGATTTTGCATTCCCACCAGCAATGCACAAAGGCTCAAATTTCTCCACATGCTCGTCAGCACTTGTTGTTTTCTGTGTTTTTTTTTAAACAGCCATCTTGGTGGGTATGACATATTATCTCATTGTGGTTTTGATTTGCATTTCCCTAATGATTAGTGATATTCTGCATCTTTTTGTGTGCTTATTGGACATCTCTATATCTTCTTTAGAGAGATGTCTATCCAAGTACTTTGCCCATTTTTAATCCAATTATTTGGGTTTTTTGGTTGTTATTGAGTTTAGGATATTCTGAATATTAACCCCTATCAGTTGCAAATATTTTCTCCCATGCCTTTTCACTCTGTTGATAGTCTCCTTTGATGCACTGAAGTTTTTAATTTTGATAAAGTTCAATTTCTCTATTTTTTCTTTTGTTGCCTGTGCTTTCAATTTATAGCCAAGAAATCATTGTCAAATGTAAAATCATGAAGCTTATCCCTATGTTTTCTTCTATGAGTTTTATATTTTTAGCTCTTACATTTAGATCTTTGATACATTTTGAGTTAACGGCTGCGTATAGTGTAAAGTAAGACTATAATTTCATTCTTTTGAATGTAGATATTCAGTTTTCCTAACACCATTTTTTGAAAAGATTTTCTTTTCCTCATTGAATGGTCTTGGCACCCTTGTCAAAAATCTATGATGCCACATACTTTTACATGACTCCTCACTTTAGGAAAATATTAAGAGGAGCTACAATAATACTTTTGTTAGTTTACGTCTAACAATATGAAAGTAAATATGTCTTTGATTAGCTAGAGCCCACATCCTCAGGAATACAGAATGCTAATTGCTAGGAAGTATAAAAGAGAGAATGAAATGGTGGGAGAAATGTTACTTGTCAAAAGATGTGACGTGCTCCAATAGAAAGAGGAGTAAAATTCATATCAGAAGAACAATGCTTCGCACCGTCCTGCCTCATTCTATTAATTATCAGTTTGTCCTCAGGCAATGACTATTGTCTTGGATCTCTTTCTCCTGATCTGTAAAATGGGGTTAAGTTTATTATCCCATACGATCAAGTAGAGGTATGACTAGATATTCTGAAAAAAACAGTCCCCCCTAATTTTACATTACTATTGCTGTTGATTTGTTGGTGATCTATATGAATCCTGCTATCTCTTTCATTATGCTTCATCTTTCTTGTTTATAAATCCAAGACAATAATACCACCCTCTCAGTAAGGTGTGCAGTGTAAGTGTCTGTTAGACAAATACTAAAATGCCTCTTTCAGATGTAACTTGAAGAAGCCCATCTACTGTCACTCAATTTCAATTGCACTAACATTTCTTGAGAATCTGCTTTAAGCCAAACACAGTGTTAACTGACAGAAATTCAAAGTTGAAGAAGACAAAATACCACCTTCAATATAATTTAATCTCTGAGTAAAAAATTTACTAGCTCTTTCACTGTTTAAATACTTTCAATATCTTCAAATTTCGTAGAGAAAATCATTATGCATATTTATAGATATACATTTATAATCAATTGTAATTGATTTAAAACTTTTAATTCTGTACAGTTTTACCAATTCAGGTATTTTAAAATCTGTAGCTCTAAAGGATATTCACATATCAAAACTAGTTGTATATACTTTTCCTCTTCTGATAAAACTCAAGGTCCATTGATTTCTCTCTCTTTAGATATATTGAATGTATTCTGTAAACTTAAATAACTTTTTAAAGTTTGAGTTAACTACAATGAAAGTTTACTTCCACTTATTCAGATTTTGTTTTCCTTAAAATTGACCATGGGAAAGAATATTTCTTTCCCTGGGTTTACTGTGAAATCAATCAACAGGAGCACAAAATGTAATGCTCTGCACAAAGAACAATATGACTACTGCCAGCTGAATTGTATTTTCCCAAAGATTTTTTACAAACAATATAGACTTGGTGGTGTTTGTCTCTTGCAACTTGGGAAATCAGTCTTAAGCCTGGGAATTCTCTCTAAATACCCATGGCTAGCAACCATGTTCTAGTAGCCTAGAAAAGGACATAAAAGCACAACATTTTTTATTACTTTTAATATCCTTCACCCATCTAACTTCCTTCTTCAGTCCAGGTTCTATTTTTGAGAAGTGTTCTTTGACCCATAATAATAGTCTTCACTCAAAGACCGCATATTTAATCTTTCTTCCACTTCCTTGACATTTATATATTTTTGTACCTCTACTTTCATTTCTTTGTGTCTCTTACCCCTACTAGACCAGCATCTTGTATTCATTTTCTGTAGCCTCTGGCATAGAGTAGGTACTTGTTGGGCTTCCTAATGGTCCTTTTATTCCAGGAAGCACCAACAGAGATAAAAGTGGGAGAGGTAAAGCAAAGTGTAGCTAACATAGTATGCAGATACAGGCATAGGTTCATTGTACTCATTCAAGCGATATTTATTGAGCATGATTTTTTTAGTGTGCCAGACATTGTTCAAGGCACTGGAAATATGTCAAGGAACAAAACAACAAAGTCTTGCTCTTGTGAGTTTACATTTTAGTGGAGAGAAACAGAGACTACAAAATATATATACATCTTTATGTACACACATATGCACACACACACACACACATACATTTCAAGTGCTGATGGGTGCTAGGAAGAGATCTATACTAAGATAAAATATTGTCAATGTCTGCTTTTTATATAGGGAACATGGAGATGAGGCTGAAAGGGGCAAGAGGAGGAGATGGAAGACCACTTAAGAGGTTACCACTTAAGAAGTTCAGGAGGCTCTAATCCAGTGAGACAGATCACACTAGAGCATTGGAGGTGGTAAAAAAAGGATCATATTCTGCATGTACTTTGTATTAAATCCAACAGGATTTGCTTATTGCAGGGGCCCCCAACCCCTGGGTCACACACCAGTACTGGTCCTTGGCCTGTTAGGAACCGGGCTGTACAGCAGGAGGTGAGGGGTGGGTGAATGAGCAAAGCTTCATCTGTATTTACGGCTGCTCCCCATCACTCGCATTACCGCCTGAACTCTGACTCCTCTAAGATCAGTGGTGGCATTAGATTCTCATAGGAGCGCGAACCCTACTGTGAACTGCACATGTGAGGGATCTAGGTTGCACGCTCCTTATGAGAATCTAATGCCTGATGATCTGAGGTGAAGCTGAGGTGGTGATGCTAGTGCTGGGGAGCAGCTGCAAATACAGATTATCATTAGCAGAGAGGTTTGACTGCACAGAGACCATAATAAATCAATTGCTTGCAGACTCATATCAAAACCCTATCAGCGAGTAGCAAGTGAAAACAAGCTCAGGGCTCCCACTGATTCTGCATTATGGTGAGTTGTATAACTATTTCATTATATATTACAATGTAATAATAATACAAATAAAGTGCACAATAAATGTAATGCACTTGAATCATCCCGAAACCATTCCCCCAACCCCCAGTCCGTGGAAAAACTGTCTTCCACGAAACCAGCCCCTGGTACCCAAAAGGTTGGGGACCACTGGCTTATTGGATGTGGGATATGAGAATAAAAAAGGAAGTCAGGGTTAAACCTAGGATTTTTGGTCTGAGCAACAAGAAGGATGGAATTTGATTTGTTAAGATGGTGAAGCTTAGGAAGGGAGCTCTTTGGGGGAAGAAAAATGAAGAAGTCTGGTGTTAAGAGGGGTGTGACTAAGATGGGGGAGTAGGAAGACCCTGAGTTCACCTCCTCCCACACCAAAATTACAACTATTTACAGAGCAACTATCAATGAGAATGACCTGAAAACTAGCATACAACATTTTCCACAACTAAAGATATAAAGAAGGAACCACAACAAGATGAGTAGGAGAACAGAGACATAGTATAGTCAAGACCCACACCTCTGGGTAGGCAACCCACAAGCAGGAGGATAACCACAATCGCAGAAGTTCTCCCAAAAGAGCAAGCAGTATAAGCTCCACATTGGGTTCCCCAGCCCAGGGGTCAGTCACTGAGAATGCAAGCCCCCAGAACTGCTGGCTTTAAAGGCCAGTAAGCCTTGCGTACAGGACAGCTGGAGAGCTGTAGGAAACAAAGACTCAGTTCTTAAAGACTGTATGCAAAATCTCACACACTCCAAGTCCCAGCACTGAAGCAGTAATTTTAAAGGAGCCTGGGTCAGACCCACTTGCTGATCTTGAAGTCCCAGAGGGGCAGGAGGTAACTGGGAATCCTGCTGTAAGCACAGACACTGGTGGTAGCAATTTTGAAGAGCTCATATTACCACAAGGACACTGGAGCTAATAAGCCCCACTATGGAATCTGCTCTCTAGCCTATTAGAACTGGGGGATTACCTGCCCACAGCAGGCCAACACCAGCCCTGGGTCCCCTGGACCCCAAAACCAGCAACTATGAGACATGGCCCCACCCACCAGCAGGCCAGAAGCCTCCACACAACACCTGGCCTGGCAGACAACTGGGACGGGGCAAGCTCTGCCTATCAGCATGCCGAAAGGAGTCAGCCTCACCACAACAGAAGGGCCCATGCAGCCCACGTAAGGGGTATCGCTAGAGCACATAGCTCTTATAACCAGAGAGGAGTGTGCTGTTGGACTGCATAGGACATCTCCTACATAAGACCACTTCTCCAAGATTGGGAAATATAACCATCCTACCTAACACATAGAAATAAAAACAGAATTAGATAAATGAGGCAACAGAGGAATATATTACAAATGAAGGAACAAGATAAAACTACAGAGTAGAACTAAGCAAAATGGAGATAAGCAATCTATCTGACAAAGAGTTCAAGGTAACAATCATAAAGATGCTTAATAAACTTTGGAGAAGAGTGGATGAACACAGTGAGAATTTTAACATAAAGTTAGAAAATATAAAGAAGACTTGACAGAGCTGAAGAATACAATAACTGAAATTAAAAATACACTAGGGACTTCCCTGCTGGTGCAATGGTTAAGAATCCACCTGCCAATGCAGGGGACACAGGTTCAAGCCCTGGTCCAGGAAGATCCTACAAGCTGCGGAGCAACTAAGCCCTTGCATCACAACTACTGAGCCTGCGCTCTAGAGCCCACGAGCCACAACTAGTAAAGGCCACGCACCTAGAGCCTATGCTCTGCAACAAGAGAAGCCACTGCAATGAGAAGCCCACAAAATGCACCGAAGAGTAGCCCCTGCTCGCCACAACTAGAGAAAGCCCACTCAGCAATGAAGACCCAATGCAGCCAAAAATTAAAAAAAAAAAAAAAAAAAACTCTAGTAGGAATGAACAGCAGATTAGATGATACAGAGAAGTAGATTAGTGAACTGGAAGACAGAGTAGAGGAAATCATGCTAGCAGAACAAAAAAAAAAAGAATTTAAAAAAATGAGGACAGTTTAAGAGACCTTTGGGACAATATCGAGACTGCTAACATTCTCACTACAGGGGTCTCAGAAGGAGAAGAGAGAGAGAAAGGGACAAAAGAACTCAGTTGAGGAATAACAGCTGAAAACTTCACTAACCTGGGAAAGAAAACAGACATCCAGGAAGCACAGAGAGTACCAAACAAGATGAACTACATCAAACTAAAAAGCTTTTGTACAGCAAAGGAAACTATCAACAAAGTGAAAAGGCAGCCTATTCAATGGGAAAATATATTTGCAAGTAATACATCTGATAAGGGGTTAATATCCAAAATATTCAAAGAATTCATATAACTCATCACCAAAAAATCCCCACAAAACCTGACTTAAAAATAGGCAGAGGACTTGAATAGACATTTTTCCAAAGAAGACATACAGATGGTTAACAAACACTTGAAAAGATGCTCAACATCACTAACCATCAGGGAAATACAAATCAAAACCACAATGAGATACCACCTCACACATGTCAGAATGGCTATTATCAAAAAGAAAACAAATAACAGGTGTCGACAAGTCTGTGAAGAAATGGGAATCTCATACATTGTTGGTAGGAATGTAAATTGGTGCAGCCACTATGGCAAACAGTGGCAGCTGCTCAAAAATTTAAAAGTAGAACTACCATACGATCTAGTCATTCCACTTCTGGGTACTTTGCCAAAGAAAACAAAAACATTAATCAAAAAGACAAATGCAACACTATGTTCTTTGAAGCATTATTTACAATAGCCAAGATATGGAAGCAACTTAAGTGTCCATTGATAGGCAAATGGAAAAAGATTATATATATATATACACACACACATATGTATGTATGTATATACACTTGAATATTAGTCAGCCAAAAATAAAGAATGAAATCTTGCCATTTCTGATGACATGGATGGACCCAGAAGGTATTATGCTAAGTGAAGTAAGTCAGACAAAGACAAATACCATATGATTTCACTCACATATAGAATCTAAAAAACAAAACAAGTGAACAAACATAACAAAACAGAAACAGACTCATAGATTCAGAGAACAAACATGTGATTGCCAGAGGGGAGGAGCGTGGAGGATAAGTGAAATAGGAGAGGGAAATTAAGAGGTACAAACTTCCAGTTACAAAATAAATGAGTCACAGGGATGAAATGAACAGCATGGGGAATATAGTCAATAGTAATTGTAATAAATTTGACTGGTGACAGACAGTAACTAGACTTCTCCTGATGATCACTCTGTAATGTAAAGAAATACTGAATCAGAGGACTTCCCTGGCAGTCCAGTGGTTGTGAATTCGAGCTTCCACTGCAGGAGGCACGGATTCGATCCCTGGTTGGGGAGCTAAGATCCCGCATGCCCCGCATGCTATGTGGTGTGGCCAAAAAAAAAAAAAAAAAAGAAATAGTGAATCACTATGTTGTGCTCCTGAAACTAACATAGTGTTTTGGGTCAAATATACTTCAGTAAGTAAGTAAGTAAAAAAATAAATAAATAAGAATTCTGGTGTTATAGACTGAATTGTGCCCCCCCCAAATTCTTATGTTGAAGCCCTAACCCCCAGAACCTTAGAATGTGACTATATTTGGAAATTAGGACTTTTAAGAGACAATTAAGGTTAATTAGGTCATAATGATGAGGCCCTAATCCAAACAGACTGGTGTCCCTATAATAAGAGGAAGAGACACCAGGGACAATCACGCACAAAGAGGCCATGTGAAGACATAGCAAGGAAGTGGCTACCTGGCCAGGAAGAGAATCCTGAGACAACCAAACCTGCCAACACCTGGATCTTGGACTTCCAGTCTTCAGAACTGTGAGAAAGTAAATTCCTATTGCTTAAGCCATCTAGTCTGTGGAATTTTGTTTTCACAGTCCTAACAGACTCATACATCTGGATATATTGACTCTAATAACTGTTCACAGCCACTTAGAGGCTAAATGAATTCTGATATTTCCATAGGTCTTCATTTGCCCACTACTTGGTCACATGTGCTTGCCTTACCTGCCTAGGAGGGCCACCGCCATCTACGACATGCTAAAGGCAGGGCACACAGACACAGAAGCTTCATCCTGTGAAGGTATCTTCCTCATCAGATAACTTGTATTTCCTCTTTTCCTTCTGATTTACCTGGCTTTGATTTCTTGATCCTCAAGTTGGTAATCATTTGCCTCTCTCTTCACAGGGTGTAGTTTTACAAGAGCATCAAACATTTTTCCCACTGCATTCTTTCAGACAGATTTCAGGCAAAGTCTTAACACTGGGCTCTGGACATCAAGGCAAACACTTGGTAAGCTTTCAAATCCCTGATTAAATGTATAGGCAAGGGTATTGCTTGCCTATTTCATTCTTCAGTTATCTCCAAGTAAACATATACATACTTTTGCTTCAATTCTTCTCTGTCTCCCTCATGTCACAATTTGAACTCATATTGGCTCCAATATTTCTGACCCTGCAGAGGAGTGTAAATTTTATCGGAAGTTGAAAGAACAAGATAGACATAGGAGGCCAGAGACGGAGGAGAGAATTACTTTTCTACCAAGGTAATTCAATTCTCCACCCCACTTAGCTGGTGCAGACCTGGCTTAAAGAGTGAACTTGGATTTTTAGCAGCCCTATCAAGGCCATTCATAGAAATTGAAGACTTTGCTAACCAAGAAGTAATGGCTTCATCCCATGTGCCTTTTTCAGTATTGCATTTCAGAGGGTCCATAATTGCCTTGGTGAAATATTGCAAATGATTTCATACTGCAATTAAAATATTTTCACAACTGTCATCAAGGGAACAGTGGAAATAGATTTCTTAGTATGATCAACTAGATAACCCTGAAACTTAATGATGTGTCCCTGGCTTAGAGCAGGTTAGCATGAAATTTAATTTGCAGTAATCTGCCTCAGATCAGTGGAGGACAAACTAACCTCTAGCTGGAATTTACCCAGCTTCCAGCACACAATAACTCAAGGGTGGCAGCTCCCTAGAACGATGCTTCCCTATGCAAGGAGGTGGGGTGGGGGGTATATCTCCCCATAAGAAATCATTCACCAAATCCTGTCAATTCTCCCTTTGTTATAACTCTCCCATTCACAACTTCCCTTTCCCACTGCCATCACCCTGCTGGAGGCCCTTGTCACTTTAATTCTGGGTGAGGAAATACCATGCAAATTGGGTTATCCACTTCTCTCCACAGTTCCATCTATACTGCTTATTACCACCAAATGAATCTCCCTAAAGTATGTATTTGATCATGAGATTTCCCACTGAAAAACATGCAGTGGTATCTTTAACCCAGCATTTGAAAACAGCTACCTATCTAGACTTAGCCTCAATGAGTCTTTTTTTGTGTGTGTGTGTGGTCTGCGGGCCTCTCACTGTTGTGGCCTCTCCCGTTGCGGAGCACAGGCTCCGGACGCGCAGGCTCAGCGGCCATGGCTCACGGGCCCAGCCGCTCCGTGGCATGTGGGATCCTCTCGGACTGGGGCATGAACCCGTGTCCCCTGCATCGGCAGGCGGACTCTCAACCACTGCACCACCAGGGAAGCCCTATGAGTCATGTTTTTAACTCTTCTACTCTCAAAATAGTTAAAATTTTTCCTTAAAGCCTTTCTAATCCTAGCCTTGGCCAAAAGTAAATTCATCTTGGTGCTGACTATGTAAATCCATTGTGTAAGTGCTCAGATCACAATAAGGCATTTCTTCTACTATCTTCAACTTTAGAAAATACATATATTTTAAGAGATTGGACTTTGTAACCCCAGCAGAATACTAGATGTTTGTTACCTGGAGTGGGCGAAATAGATAATAAAGGTCAAGGATGCTGTGTTGAAGCCAGAGATTTAATTAATGTTATTAATATAAAATTTGAAACACTCTGGTGGGAAACACCAGGGGCCAGTCTTTGCCTTCCACATAGGAAACTGAACAATGGTCTTTGGGAAATCTGACCAGCCCAGGAGAAAAAACTATAAAGATTCTGATCTGAAAATTCTCCAGTGAAAGATGCTGGTTAAATCAATCTACAGTAAGACCACGGTCAAAATGTTCCATGCACGGACACAAAACTTTGAGCTTTTTATGATCCTCTCTTAAGTGTGATCAGACAGTGGCCTAGAATTCTGGGAGAATGCAAATATTAAAGACAGAACCTAAATTAAGAGGGGAAAACTTGGAGAAAATACTTAGTATGAAAACAGAAGAAAGATTCACATAAAACAATTCTTACTATTGTCCTCAGAGATAAGAAGATATTGCAATCATAAGAGAAGAGAGTACCATAAAAACAAATATTCAGAGAATAGAATGGAGATTTCAGAAATTAAAAAATAAAATGAGGAAATTAATAACTCAGGAGAATATTTGGGAGATTAATTCGAGGAACTGTCCCAAAGAGTACAAAAGAAGGAAGGGGGAGGCAGGGAGGGAGGGAAAGACAGAGGAAGGAAGGAAGGAAGGGAAGAGGGGGAGTAGGAAAAAAATAAAGAAAATAAGTGATCAGCCCTCATGACCTCATATCTCAATCAAAGGAATTACAGAAACAACAAAGAATGAAAACAGAATGAATAAATTTTACCCAAAAAATAACTAAGTCAATTTCTGGGAACTGAAGGACACGTGCTTACAGAGAGAAAAAGCCCACCATAAGATGCTCCCATATGATGCACGCAGCACTGGAAAACAAAAATAGACACACACACCACAGCACATCATTATAAAATTTCAGAACCTGGAAGCAAAGAAAAGATCTTCAAAGTGTACAGAGAGAAACATACATATTTTATACAAAGATTTGAGCCACGTTAGAAACTAGAAAACAACAGAGGAGCAATGCCTTCAAAATTCTGCGAGAAAATAATTTCTAACTTAGAATTCTCCCTTTAGCAAAACTATTGGTTAAATGTGCGGGTGATTTTAAGAAAATGATTTTGGGTGTGCAGAGTCTCAAAATTTACCTACTGGGCATATTTTTCAGGACACTACTGCAGGAGAAATCCAAGAAACAGAAACACATGGAATTCAAGCAACAGAGAATCCAATAAGGGGAGAGGAGACTCCAGGATGACGTGAAGGGAATCCCAGGATAGAGCACTAGAAAAGGTCAGAACAGATTGCAGAGAACGTTCAGGAAGCAAATCTTTAGCAAATGAAAATGACAATACTGATTGTGATTGAAGGTATTCTGGGTTGCTCTTACACCTGGGAAAGAATTTGTGAGTAAATTACTCTTCATAAATAAAGAACTAAACAAATAAAAAAGAACACAAGAAAACTAGTACTCTGGAGATATAAAGTTGATCAAGACAAGAAAAATCATAATAGTCAACCACAGAGCTCAGTTAGTAATCGTATTTACATTGTAAGAATAACGTAAATTTTGCATATTAGTGTAATTATAATTACAATGAAATTTATTGGAGATAATGGAAGTGGGTGTATGTGTGTGGGGGGGCGGGGGTTATGCCAGAGCTGTGAGAAAATGTGTTAAATCCTTTTTAGTGGTGGGAAGTCAATAGGTAATACCTACAAAAGGATAATTAAAAAGCTGATTATTTAGAGAAACATTCTTTACAGATATAGATAAAATTTTTATAACTGTTTAAAGAGTGGAAAGTATAGAAGATGTTTTGGGAGTTTGCCATCAAAAAATGTCCTGTAGAATAAACCATGTCCATGTATAACTTGGATTAAAAATTAAAACTAAGTTTACTTCACTTAGTATGATAATCTCTAGGTCCATCCATGTTGCTGCAAATGGCATTATTTTATTCTTTTTTATGGCTGAATAATATTCCATTGTATATATGTACCACAAGTCACTTATACGTGGAATCTTAAAAAAAGAGATACAAATGAACTTATTTACAAAACAGAAGCAGACTCACAGACTTATGAAACAATCTTCTGGTTACCAAAGGGGAAAGGTGGGGAGGGATAAATTGGGAGTTTGGGATTAACATATGCACACTACTATATATAAAATAGATAATCAACAAGGACCTACTGTATAGCACGGGGAACTCTACTCAGTATTCTGTAATAACCTGTATGGGACAAGAATCTGAAAAAGAATGGCTACTTGTATATGTATAACTGAATCACTTTGCTGTACACCTGAAACTAACACAACATGGTAAATCAACTATGCTCTAATATAAAATAAAAATTAAAGAAAAGTAAGTTTAAAAACTCCATTAACCATACACATATGAACCACACACACACACATACACACACAGAAGAATGCAGAGCTTCTGAAGTCAAACCAGATTAAATTTCCAGTGTTAGAGCAGCTTGCCCTTACCACATTACATCAAGGCAACAACAGTTTGAAGTTGGAAAACTGCCACAGACCTGCCTGCCCTGACTCCAGGACAGAAACTGTTGCTAGCTCCAGCCCCTGGGATGCCCTCCAACATGGGCAGAGTATCTCAATCTCAAATATGTGAATGAGTTTTTAATTTGTGAATGATTTTTTTTCTAAATTAGACCAGATGGAAGTTAATTCCTATAACACAAGTTTTCTCAGAATCTTTTATTCTATTATATTTTCTTGGGTGCAGAAAAGTGTAATTACAGTCATAATAGCAGAAAATAGGCTTACACAGAACCTTACCTAATTAATGTTGCTACCTATGATATGACTAGTATAAAAAAATCATCCATCCTGTGTGTGATTTATCAATTTTTTAATGTAAGTCCCTTGGATGTAATTAGATGCATCACGTATAATTATAAACTTTACTTGTTGCAAATGACAGAAACTCTACTGAAACTAAGTTAAAGGAGGAAAAAAGATGTAGTAACACATGAAGTTTGGAAGTCAAAGAGTGATACCTTCAGGTATAGCTGGATCCAGGTGTACAAAGTGTGTCATCATGACTCTTTATCTATATCTATCAATGCCAATACCAGTGTTGGTCATTTCCTTTTCAAAAAGAGACATGCTTCTTCCATGCAGCTAAGATTGATGGCAGTCAGATAATTCAGGCTTTCCTGATTTTAATTTGATTGTAACTCTAGTAGGGAAAAAAAGAGCTTTTTTCTTCCTGTGCTCATGTATGAATTTTAGGAAAGGACTGATTGCTATGCATGGGTTACTGATTGATATGCATGGGTTATATGCCTACCACTTAGTCCAACCACTCTTTCCTGGGAGACAAGATTCAGTGGTTCACCAAGCCTAGATTATATGTCCATTCCTATGATCTACTATGATTGACAGTCCCACCAAAACCACATGGAATGGGAGTAGAGTATTTCTTTAAAGGAATGGACTTTAATGGACCCCCAGTCCTGTCACTCACTCCTCCACTGGTATATGCCTATCATCACACCATTAGAACTAAGCCTTTTTTTAAGGTTTTGATCTCTTTTAAATTTTTAAGGTTTTGATCTCTTTTAAAATATAAATGTCACAGAGACAGGAACCAGTTTAAGATATTAGTCATGTAAACCCTCTCTTCCAATCAAAGTGCTAAGAGTAAGTTTGATGGGTTGAAGGAAGGGCAATGGGTCTTTTCTATGTTCAAATTCCAGAGCAGAGGAGACACTATGTGAAATTACTAGGAGTGAAAACTTTAAATACTTGACAATATTGCTTTCATTTCTGTTCTGCTTAGCTATGAATGCAAAAAAAAAAAAAGTCCCAAATCCTAATGGCTTAAAATGACAATAATTTTGCTCTTCTTGCATGGTTATGAGAGTTGATGGGTGTCAGTGGAATGATTCTCACGTAACAGCAGTCATCCAAGGACATTCAGATGGTAGCTGTAGCTGGAATCATTTGAAGCTTCTCCACTCACTTATCTAGTACCTGGCCTAGAAGAGTTGGTATCAGGTCAGCATCTCTCTCTCTATGTAACCCCTCCTGCCTCTCACGTACAGGCTTCTCCGCAGTGTGGCATGGCTAGTCAGGGTACATGACTGCCAGCTCCCACCAGAGCATGCATTCCAATAGAGCCAGAAACACCTACTACTCTTCTTAGAGGCAAGGCCCCAAACTGGTTTGACATCACTTCTGTTATATTATATTGGTCAAAGCAATCAAAGGCCAGTTATTTAAGAAGATTAAGGAAGAGATTCTTCTCCTTGATGGGAGAATGGCAAACATATACAGGGATGGAAGCAATTGATGGGAGCCATTTTGCAGACAAGCTACTATCACCACCACATGCTGGGAGATTTTCTGGAAACAGCAAGAAGAAACTAACTTTGTACCCACCCTAAAGATACAAAGACGACTGAGGGTTCACTTTTTGCCCATGCTTCCACGTTTCCTTTCACTTTCTTTCTACTTCAGAGATAAATGTAAGTTTTCAAAACCAAAAGCCTGAGTTGCATAATGCTGTAAAAACCTGCATTTATTGCAAATTTTTAAAAAACTTTTGATGAGAATTTTTTGTTTGCTTATTGATTTTTCACCTACCAAAGTAGCAAAAATTAAAAAGCATATTCAGAATTTAAAGTGTGATATGAAGGCTATATTTTCATATTTTATAGTTGGGAATATAATATCAGCAATACAGCAGTATAACAATGAGTATAAAGAATATAAATGAAAGTGACAGTATTCATTGTCACAATAACTCCCATTTTGGGATATCTATCCCTAGCTAGTTACTTGATATGTGTGGAGAAGAAAAAAAATCTTTACAAAAAAGTATATTGTTGCCTAATTATTTATAATGGCAACATTTTGTAATAACTTAAGTGCCCAAAAGTGGAAATATGGATAATAACCTTGGTACACGAATCTAATGGATTTTATGTAATCATATAAAAATATATTTATAATGGTTTATAATATGGAAATATTTTTGCTTCAATGACAAATTAAAAAAACACAAAATCATAGACAAAGCATAATCACAGATATGCAATACATATGAAAAGCTATGCCAGGGGAAAAGGGGCCAGGAAAAAAAATCACCAAAAGATCAACAATGTTTAGATCGTTAGATGATCAAACTATGAGTAAGTCATTATCTTTTTCTGACTTGTCTTTATTTCCAAATTTCTATAATGACAATGGCATTCCTGTTCTTTAAAGAATGAGTGTGGGGCTTCCCTGGTGGCACACTGGTTGAGAGTCTGCCTGCCGATGCAGGGGACACGGGTTCGTGCCCCAGTCCGGGAAGATCCCACATGCCGCGGAGCGGCTGGGCCCGTGAGCCATAGCCGCTGAGCCTGCGCGCCCGGAGCCTGTGCTCCACAACGGGAGAAGCAACAACAGTGAGAGGCCCGCGTACAGCTAAAAAAAAAAAAAAAAAAAAAGAATGAGTGTGGCATTTCTCACTTTCCCTCTTTGCTTATTATATAATCAAGCAGCCCTTAAGAAGACATCATTTTGGCAAATGGAAGGAGGTCATTTTCTCTAATCATTTCCCCAGGGAGAAAAAAAAAAACAAATGAAGATGTCAGGGCACTTAACCCTACGGAAGTAGAGTCTCTCCCTGTATATTGGGTCTAAACTAAAAAGTGGCCTTTTAATACTGAAGTATGATGTCATTCTTCATACTTCAGAAACTCCAGGCATTTGTTAAAAGTTCAAAAGCCCTGAGGAGTAGGAGATAGATGGGCTTTAAATCATCGAAACACTATTTCATAGGCTGATAGCAAATCATAAATGATTCTGGAGTCTGAAATTTTTGCTCCTTTATGGACCTTGGCTGTAATTTGAGCAGAACTTAGATGAGTTTCTCCTGAAAGTTCAGACTCTAAAATGTTTATGAACATGTTCCAATTCAACTCAAGGAGCATTTATTAGATAGCATGAAAACATTCTGTAAACCTGACATGCTAGAGAGAGGCGAGGAATATATTATAAACCCATACTGTGGGTGCAGCTCTGCCCAAGCAACCCAGGCAGGCCGGGGTCATCCAGAGAGGCAGGAGTGTCCTGATCACATAGTGTCCCCATAACCCAGTGCCACCATGAGAGGACAGTGGGGTGTTTTCCCCCCTCTGAGAAAGGGGAGTAAAAATAGTGTAAGCTTAACACATTGTGCATTTAGTTGTAAAAAAGCAATGCATTTGGCCATATCCCCAAAGGTGATATTTGCTGCCTAATGAAGTCCCATGTTTGACAACAAAGATTAAAGCTTTACTTGTTTTCTTAGTCATCTTAAAATGAAGTTAGGCTTTTTGCAACTTGCCAACTCATTTTTCTAAGGAAAAGTTATGGGCTAAATTATAACAGAGCCTCTTGGCAGGAGATACTCCAGGTCGTAGAGTAGACATTTAATTGTTACACCTATCAGTGCTGGAGCATGTGTTGGGGGTGAGTATGGCCCTGGTGGCCTTTGTCCATAGGGACTGAGTCTCATTCATTCTCACAGAGCAGAGCTGATGCTATATATATTACACTCGTGACCCTATATAATTTGTGCTGCCCCGTATGAAATAAAAATGTGGGCCCCTTGTTTTTAAAAGTATTAGGAATTTCAAGATGGCGAGAAGGGCATTAAACCATTAAGCCCTGGGGCCCTTCTGAGCATGAGCCTTTCTCAGGGTGAGGCCCTTTTGAGTCAGGGTCCCCTATGACTGCCCAGGTCACATGCCCATGAAGTTGGCCTTGATGATACCTATCCTTCCAGACTTGCATCCCATATTCCTTCTCTGAATCATCTAATAAGACTCTCAATCTATAACCACACCCTAGGCTGGTCCTGGGCACATTTATAACTATTGGCTTCTGTTTCCATCTCTCTTCTCCTTCTTGCCCTCCTTCCCCTGACTCGCAGAAGCTGGCTATTCTCTGCTATTACATGATTGCTCAGAATCTTCCTTCATGACATCCCACACAGGCCAGACTCTCCAGAGAAGATCCCTATTTAGGCAGTACAACCTTTTTTCTTTAAAAAGTGGCTAGATTGAACTCCATGTTTTCACATCAGAAAAAAAAAATTGACAATGCCAATGAAGATGTCTCCCAGAATATATGCATTTAACCAAGACTACAGAATGTTCAAAACTTAATGTGAGAAGACTAAGATGGCAGAATTGTCAGTTCTCACAAAGGTCAACTGGGAGGATTCTTAGGAATAAAGGGTTTGATTACACCAAATAGCGCCCCCTGTCTACAGCCGTGAATAATCACCTCTAACCATGCGACTGAGTTTTTTTTTTTTATCTTAAATGGTCTTCTTCTACAAGCACAAACAAGGAGCTCAACAGAGAGACACTTTAACTGTCAGAATGTAACAAAATGATGAGCCACTTTGTTGTAAAGTGGCTTAATTCCAAGAGAAAATTGTGTAAATGGTTAACAAATATCCACTGAGCACCTAATTTTCACTACTCATTACAGGATTATATCCAGCCCAAATATTATGTAGACATGGTTTGCCATACCAATTATGTCAGGTTAGGTTCCTTGAGAAGCAGACTCTGAGATGGGGTTTAACAGGCAAGTCATTCACTAGGGAAAGCCCTTGAGATCGCACTTGAAGAATTAAGGGAAAGGAAGCAGGATTGTGCACGGGAGAAATAAAACTGCAATACAGGTCAAATGATAACTTTAGCCAATCCCATTAGAGTCTCCGGAACTAGAAACCACACTCAGAGTAAACCCAAGTAGGAGCAAAAAACCCTAGCATCCCTCAGTCATTGAGTATAGGCAATCACAGAAAAGCATGGCTCTTTTCAACTGAGACAATCTTTGAAGAGGCACACACATGCATCCACCACACCAGTTGTTAAAATACTGAAATACTCTTACTGTGTCTAGTATAATCAGCCTTGGCCCTGCAGTCCAGGCCACCCCAGCATCTTCAAACCACCAAAAATGATCTAACCTTATGACTAGCATCTGTTCTGATTGACCAGTGCCCATGCTATGCTTCTTGTTAAACATTTTGAATATCACTTCTGGACCAATAAGAATATCAGCTAAGGGAATCCCCTGGCGGTCCAGTGGTTAGGACTCGGTGCTTTCACTGCCAGGGCCCAGGTTGGATCCCTGGTCAGGGAACTGAAATCCTGCAAGCCATGTGGTACGGCCAAAAAAAAAAAAAATAAAGAATGTCAGCCAAGATGGAAGGGTATGACCATGATAAGGAAAACTAAGGTCTGTATGTAGGGCCAGCTGACATAGTCTTAAGAAAACTTAAATTTGGTCTGATTGCCTACAGGGAGCTGAAAAGAATCCTATGTAAAAATACTGTTAACTAAAGGTAAAGTTTCTTTGAAATTGGTATTCTGGATAAATTACAAAAGAGAATCTTAGAGACAAATGAGAAATATAAAATAAGGAGGGAACTGAGTAGCTCTGGAAATAAAGAAGGCTTAAATCCAAAACGTGTTAAGTTCACATTATGGGAAATCAAAGTTTGCCAGTTCAATTTTAGAGATGGACTTCAAATTTAATTATCTTATTTCAGTTACAATTCACTCATTACATGAAGTGCTCTGCCTTTCTGTCTTAATTAGAAGGGGTGCTTAATTTAATTTGGGCCTGTTGACCAAAAGACTCCTGATGGGTATTTAAACTCACAATGCACAGTGACAACCAGGTTTGGGGAATTTTCTCTAGAGTACCACAGTCTGAATTCATTAAAGAGCATTCAAAATATGTCATTGAACAAGAATTTCTGAATCACAACAAATTTCAGAATTGACATAAAAGACCTCAGAAGGTTGGCAAGCTCAAATTTACATTTCATAATTAACTCTAGAGCAGAGGTTGGAAAGCAGATATCACCATGAGGCCTTATTCCTGTGAAGTAAATATTTAGAAAGTTCAGACCTGAGATGAGCCCAGCATAAAAATCCTTAAACACTTTGCTGTCTCACTGGCTGACCTCCAACTGCACTCTCCATTCATTCTCATACCCAAAATAATGGAGAAACATGGAGCCCAAGACACCTTAAAGCATTATTTTCAAATGATGCTTCAGTGAGCATCAGGAAGTATGTGAGATGCTCAGGGTAGTTACAGAGGAGCAGGACATGCCAAAAGGAGAGGACTCCAAGCCCCTAGCCCCTACTTCAAGTAGACCTGCTCTTCCTATATTTATTTTTTAATGCAGAAAACTTTTGCAAAATATTTACCTAAAATAAAATAGATTCCATGGTTTAAAAACAGTTTGCAGACTACTACCATAAAATGGCCCAAATTATAACTAGAAAAAAATTACAACTGTGTCATTTTAAGACAGCTAAATATTAGTTGGATGAATTGAAAGCTCATAAATTAATAATTTATGGTAATTGAGAACTAAATCTTGATCATATTGACCTTTTCACTATGTGTGGGAAAAACAAAATAGGTCACCAAGGAAAAAAACAGAGTAGGCAAGAAGGAAGGTTTAAGAGAGTGACCAATTTCAAGCTACCTTTGCATACAGTTTAATACTTACAAGTAATTCTGATTAAAGCAAGTGAGGAGGGCTTCCCTGGTGGTGCAGTGGTTGGGAGTCCGCCTGCCGATGCAGGGGACACAGGTTCGTGCCCCGGTCTGGGAGGATCCCACATGCCGCGGAGCGGCTGAGCCTGCGCGTCCGGAGCCTGTGCTCCGCAACAGGAGAGGCCACAGCGGTGAGAGGCCCGCGTACCGCAAAAAAAAAAAAAAGCAAGTGAGGAGAGCCCTTATTTATTGTTAATAAAAAGTCATATTTGTATAGTTGGTTTATACAAAATTAAATGACATTTCAATATGTGTAATACAGGATTTTTTTTAAACTACTGAGAATAACCTTCTATCAATTTAATATGAATTAGTTATACCTAAGCATGGGCTAAGTTACATATTAGAAAAAAATATATAGCCAACTATAATGTAATCATACAGGTAAAATCAGAACTACCTGATATTAGTGGCCATAGTGTATCAAGAAGCCCTAAATGGAAAGATGGAAAAAAGAATATTTTATCATAATAATGTTTGTTTTATTTGGAAAATATCTGTTGAGTATGACCGAGAATAAAATTAAACCCAACAACAAAGTTAATGTACAGGAATTTAAAATTTCAAACTGCTTGAGAATTGAGATGGTTACCCTTTCCTTCAAAGTATTTTTCTTTAACATTGAGTTAAGAAAGCGTTATCTGCAAAGAACATTTTACGTGGAAAAAATAATGGTTAAATTTATTCCTATAGAATGATTTCAATTCCTTAAATAAAAAATTATTAAATTTGAACCTAAATCTGATCATGCCTTAAGTTCAAACAACCAGCTTGCAGGATAAACAAGCCAGAAAGAAACGTGTGCATGGAGATGCAGGGAGCAAAATGCAGAATATGGGAAATGCTGTTGAACTTGGATTTTTCAGCAAATAAACTGTAAGGGAAAAAAAGGAGGAGGGAACCCTATAGATTTAAAGAGATTTAAGAAACACAGCAATGAATTACAATGTACATTTCTTATTGGATCCTCATTCAAAACACCTGGACAAAATTTAGACAATGGAAAAATCTAAATGCAGATTGTACAAAGATCCTTAAATTTTAGAGGTACATACTAAAATATTTATGAAAATGATAAGATTTCACAAACTTGCTTCAAAATAATTTTGAGAAAAGAATGGGTATTGTTATACATGAAACAAGATTGACCATGAGTTAACAATTGTTGATACTGAGTAATGAGCACATGGGGGTTTATTATGCTCTCTTTTTACTCTTCTGTTATTTGAAATTTCCCGTAACAAAAACTTAAAAATAAAATGAAGTAGAAAAGTAAATATTGTTTGCCTGTGTAAAACTAAAATGATTGAAATTTGTATGTAGCAGAAAGTTTTTCATGTCTCATAAACAGTGAAACCAGTCTTATGGTCTTGATTTCCACTGGTCAGCTGTGCATCAGCTTCAAATCCTGTGACATGTAAAAGTAAGTGGGACATGGGAAATTGCCATCAGATGTGGATCTTCCCATCATTGAAGCAAGTAGCTGAAGGTATGTTACAGATAAACACACAATGTTTCCTGAGATTCTCTGAGCTGGCCTGCCAAGAGGCCCCATTATCTACATTAGTATCCCCAAGCTCAGTCCATGATTCAGCTCACTTTTTTCTCTTGTCCAAGCTCTGTTACTCCCCAGTCATTCAAATTCCCTGTGGACAGGTGTCTAGCCCAACAAATGTTTAAATGTGGTTGGGAAGATAAGCCCAAATGACACCACAAAGCTGTAATACCAGGTGTGACAGAACATGCTTCCCCAATATCCATTTTTTCTCTCTTCCTTCCCAAGAGCATTTCAATATGCATAATTTAAAATCCTCACCTTTCCAGACTCTCTTACAAGAGGGTTGGCCATATGACATTGCCCTGGCCAGTGAAAATTAAGTGAAAGATTTTGAAAGGGGATTCTGGGAATACTCTTTCAAAAAACAACAAACTCATTTCATTCTTCCCTTTCCAGTTTTCCTGCATGGATTGTGGCATGGTAATGATACCTAGTGTTGCAACTGCCATATTGCAACCACGGGAACAAAAGCCACATGCTAAAGATGACAGAGCAGGAACTTAGAAAAGGAGCCTTTTTCATCAATCAGCTGATGTGAAGTGCCATGAAGTGCCTACTCCCCAGTCCTTATGATATGAAAAAGCTGGATCCCTATTTTCTTAAGCTATTGCTATGAGACTTCTGCTATATAAAGCTAAAAGCAACCCCTAACTGATATATTAGGTTATTAAATGTCCAAACTGTGAAAAATATGACCCTTATTAATAAATTCCCAGGGAAAAACTCAAGGTCAAAAAATTAAATCTACATTGTTTTGTAAATATGAACCAAAGACAGTAAAGTAAAAATGTTATCCTCAAAATTTCTCAGTTTGCATGATCTCGGTAGAAAGTCTGCAACCAAATGTCTGGGTATTACAGATGTCTCTTCTACCATCAATATTCTATGTACCTGTGACTCAGTTTAACAATCGTTTATTGAAAACATACTACATTCCCACCTTTCATTTGTGCTGGAAGAAAGAAGAGATGTGTAATGTAAGCTACTAATATGAGAAACATACTTTCACTGGAGAGAGAAACACACAAATGTCCTGGTTTAAAATAAAAAATGTATTGTAGCATCCTATTACCCACACTCCAAGTACTATAAAAAGCCAGAATAAAGTAGCCCATATTCTGCCTTTGTGTAAATTAGAAAAATGTGCCTCTTACAGGGACCATCTTACTGCTATCTCATATATATTACATAAATATACAAGTATCATATACAAAATATGTGATGTAATGAACACCCCTAGAGATGTGCAGTGTACAACCTGCACAGGGATCCGCCCAACCTGGAATAAGAAGAAATCATCTCAGACTCAAGAAGTCAGAGATGTCACATACAGGAACGGTTCTGAATTAAGTCCTCAATATATTTGCTAGGAAAAATAGAAGATAAGGCAAATTTTGTGTTTTATGGATTTTAGATTACGTCTTCATCATTTCAAGAAAGAGTGTCTACCCACAGAAAACTATAAAGGATACCTCTGATCCAGATCCCTCCATCTTGCAAAGTCTGCAAAGGTAAAGAACTTTTTAATCGTGCTATTAGAAATCCACAGATGCCGGACTTCCCTGGTGGTGCAGTGGTTAAGAATCTGCCTGCCAATGCAGGGGACACGGATTCGAGCCCTGGTCCAGGAAGATCCCACATCCCGCGGAGCAACTAAGCCCACGCGCCACAACTACTGAGCCTGCACTCTAGGGCCCACGAGCCACAACTACTGAAGCCCGCGAGCCTAGAGCCCATGCTCCACGACAAGAGAAGCCACTGCAATGAGAAGCCCTCGCACCACAACGAAGAGTAGCCCCCGCTCGCCGCAACTAAAGAAAGCCCGTGTGCAGCAACAGAGACCCAACGCAGCCAAAAATAAATACATAAATAAATTTATTTTAAAAAAAGAAAGAAATCCACAGATGCCTAATCTCCCATGCCATATGAAAATTCACTCACAGAGTGAGAGTAGACAAAATTTCAGAAGAGATTTTTATGGTGTCAAGAATCACACACTTGCAGGGAAATGAACATATGCAAGGGAAGCAGAGTAGTGATTATGCGGCCGGTGATACTCCATGTGCAGCTGTGAATATCAGCGCTGCCACAGTGAGTCTGCAGTACTCCTGGCTGAAACACCCAAGTCAGGGGTTTTATTTGAGAAAAAAAAAAAAAGGATATAACTTTTAACCCCCTCCTGAACAAGACTATAACAAAGCAGCGGGACTTGATTTAATGACAATTTCCAAATAAAATGCTCATTTGAGGGTTCTGGAAAATACTCTTCTGGATATCTCTATGGTTCCTTTCAGATTAAAAATGGGAATGACCTCATCCTTGGGTGGGATCAGGTGGCAATTCATTTCTAGGTAGGTGAAGTCAAGTGTACTCAGCTTGATAGGGCATCCAATCACCTGAGAATTTTTCAAAGCAAAGGAATTCTCAGCTCAGCTCACTCCTTTCATCTCTAAATGGAACTAAGAATCTGTAATTTTTAATAAATTCCCCACATGACTCAGGTGTTAGTCAGTGCTGCACTAGACTGACAGAGTAACCTAAAAAACTAAACCACATAATTATCTTGGTTCACGTTTATTTTTCTACAGGGCAGTTTTTCCCCATCTTTTTTGGGTCATGTCACTCATTGAAAATAGTCAGATTTATAAAGCACACTGGGTAAATGGATGGATGAGACATTCATAGCCAAAGGCAAAAGATCTGAGGGGGTCTTGACATTGTAGTCTCTGACCAGCCCCCCAAAGGCTGAGGAAATAAGGACCCTGGCTTACCTATAACTCATTCAAGGAAGAGGAGGAAATCTCATGACAGGTATTTGTAACTCAGAAAAAGAAAGGAGCCAAGACGTTGGGGTCTAATTAGTTTTCCTTTTTTCCTCAATCCCAGAAGGTTTTAGTCCTTCTTAAGCAATAAGAAAAAATTGTATACCTAATATTGCTCTGCCTACACTATGTTTAGAAAAGATCTAAGTTCCATTCCCTCTGGCTTGGCTTTTAGTATAGAAACCCCAGCTCCCAATGAAACTTGGCTACTGAAAATCAGAAGCATGAATTTTAGACTAGTATCTAGCTATGGACTTTAAAACTTTAAAAACTCTGCTTTGAAACTCAAAGACTATGGAGACTGCTTTGTTCCGGGTGGAATCCGCCTTCCACTTCCCTGGACAGTACATTTCAGCTTCAAGGCAAATGCCTTAACATAGAGTACAGTGGGGAAATTTATTACATATTGTATTATTTATTCATGTACTAGGTGAAGAGGTGATATTTCAGTAAGATAGAAAGACACAAACACAATGAACCTTGATACAAACCAGACAATTACATATACTTGAGGAGAAGAATATGCAAAACGTTCTGGGAGGTCTTTAATTAAAGTGATTCTCCTAAGAAAAAAGTCAAGAAATATTTGGGGGCTGTTAACCTGATATTTACTTGAAAATATTTCTTATAAGAACATTATTTTTTATTTCAGTAACTGGTTCTATACACACAAGACACAATAATGCTTTGTTAATTTAACCATTGTTAGTGAACAAGAGGGATATGAATTGTCCAGATAACTGTGGTCCACCTCCTAAAGCCCTAACTCTAATTTTCTGCTTTATTATTTAACTTTAAATTTTCTTCTACCAAATATAAAAGCAAGACATGCTCACTCTGAGGGAAAAAATAAATCATATAACAAAGTATAAAAGAAGAAAAAATAGATAAAATCTCATTACCTAAGTACATTACTAACACTTTAGATACATCATCTGGACATTTTTACACACATGGATATTAATGCACAGAGTAATACAATTTCTAAAAGTATTATTTAATATTGATGGTATTTGGTAGCCTGCTTGATATATTAAACATTATATAATGGACGCTGAGAGAGAAAGATTTTGAAAGTTTTCCCTAACTTATTTAAAGAAGAATATTGATTGGAGATTAGTTTTTAATTTTCCCTATTATAAATGACCTGGCTATGAGCATCTGTGCACATAGGTTTTTGCACATGCCTTCAGGTATTCCCATAGGATTCAGATTCCTAGAAGCAGGATGCCTGGAGCAAAGTGTGTGTATAGTTAACAATTTGATATATATCACCTAAGTGACTCCTAGATGGCTTCTGTCACCACATGAATGAGAATGAGAATGACCATATCCCAACACTGCCACCAACCCAACATTTTATATTCTGCCAATCTATAAAATGTTTTGATTGAACTTGAATATTACTTTTATGTTTATCAAGTACCTCTATTTCTTCTTTAAAAAAAATTCCTGTTGATATGCATATCTTTTTCTCATTAATTAGAAAAAGCTTTTATAGATTACTGATATAACCCCTTGTCTGTTATACATGTGGCAAACTTATTTTTCCTCTTTTGTTTCTGACTTTTTAATTTATTATATAGTAACATCTATAAAAGATTCTCCCTGTTCTAATATTTGTGTCATGCTTAGAAAATTCTCCCAAACCCCAAGGTTATAAAAAATTTTATAAAACATGTAATAATAAATAATAAACACAAACAACTTTTTTTTTTTTTTTTTTTTTTTTTTTTTTTGTGGTATGTGGGCCTCTCACTGTTGTGGCCTCTCCCATTGCGGAGCACAGGCTCCGGACGCACAGGTCCAGCGGCCATGGCTCACGGGCCCAGCCGCTCCGCGGCATGTGGGATCTTCCCAGACCGGGGCACGAACCCGTTTCCCCTGCATCGGCAGGTGGACTCTCAACCACTGCGCCACCAGGGAAGCCCAAACAACTTTTTTTTAAAAATTGTCATCTTAATTCATTTATGTAAAAGTGCAAAAAAGAGAAACAATATTTTCTCTCTGAAAACAACAAACTGTTTGTCAGTTGTACCAACTTCATCTAACAAACAAACTCAATCTTTCTCCACTGATTTGAAAGACCTCTTTTGTCACATACTAACTTCCATATATTCTTGCAGCACTGTTCCATATATATACACACACACACATATATAAAGATATATACATATGTGTATATGTATACATATTTATATTTATATATACATATTTAATTTATATTTATATGTACATATATATACATTTATAAATAGCCTTCTTTTCCTGATTTAAAATTGGAATTTTGATTTAGATTACATAATGATATAGATTCATTTATAGAAAATTTATATTCACATTATTTATTCTTTCTACCCCAAAACATAAAATAGATGATGCTCAGTAGTTCTCATCTGTAGTATGGTAAGCTGAGTTGTTCAACATCTACATATGATAATTCTAATCCTTGCATTATGTATTTTCTAACACCTGCTGTTTCTGTTGGTTCTCTTTTTCCCAGCTTTATTAAAACAAGATTGACCTATAACGTGTAAATTTAACATGTGCAATGCGATGACTTGATACATGTATATATTGAGAAATGTTTACCACAATAAAGTTAGTTAACCCATCCTTCCCTTCACATAATTACCTTTTTTTTTTTTTTTTTTTGCGGTTACGTGGACCTCTCACTGCTGTGGCCTCTCCCGCTGCGGAGCACAGGCTCCGGACGTGCAGGCTCAGCAGCCATGGCTCACGGGCCCAGCTGCTCCAAGGCATGTGGGATCCTCCCGGACCAGGGCACAAACCCGTGTCCGCTGCATCGGCAGGCAGACTCTCAACCACTGTGCCACCAGGGAAGCCCCATAATTACCATTTTGTTCTTGCTATTATGGGGAGAACATTGAGCTCTACTCACAGAGCAACTTTCAAGCATACAATACAATATTGTTAACTAGAGTCACTGTGGTGGACATTAGATCCCTGGAACTTATTGATCTTTTAACTGAAAGTTTGTACCCTTTGACCAACATCTCTTCATTCCTCCCACCTCCCAATCCCTAGCAAACTCCTATTTCTATGAGTTTGATGTTTTTAGATACCACGTATAAGTGAGATCATATAGTATTTTGTCTTCCTCTGACTTATTTCACTTAGCATAATGCCCTCAGGGTCCATCAGTGTGGTCCCAAATAGCAGATTTCCTTCTTTTTATACCTGAATAATATTTCATTGTATAAATATACACCACATTTTTTTAAAATTTATTTATTTTTGGCTGTGTTGGGTCTTCATTTCTGTGTGAGGGCTTTCTCTAGTTGCAGCGAGCGGGGGCCACTCTTCATCGCGGTGCACGGGCCTCTCACTGTCGCGGCCTCTCTTGTTGCGGAGCACAGGCTCCAGACGCGCAGGCTCAGTAGCTGTGGCTCACGGGCCTAGTTGCCCCGCGGCATGTGGATCTTCCCAGACCAGGGCTCGAACCCGTGTCCCCTGCATTGGCAGGCAGATTCTCAACCACTGCATCACCAGGGAAGCCCTACACCACATTTTTTAAATCTGTTCATGCATCGACGTACACTTAGATTTTCTCCCCGTCTGGCTATTGTGAATAATGTTGCCATGCACGTGGGAGTGCAAATCTCTCTTCAACATGTGGTTTCATTTCCTTTGGATATACATGTAGAAGTGCGATTACTAGATCATATGGTAGTTTTATTTTTAATTTTTTGAAGAACCTCCATAATGTTTTTCATAGTGGGTGTATCAATTTGCATTCCCACTATCAGTGCACGAGGGGTCACTTTTCTCCACATACTCACCAGCATTTATGTCTTATCATTTTGACAATAACCATTCTAACAGGTATGAGATGACATCTTATTGTGTGTTTGATTTGCATTTCCCTCATGATTCATGGTGTTAGGCACCTTTTTATGTACTTGTTGGCCATTTGTACATCTTCTTTGGAGAAATGTCTATTCAAATCCTCTGCTTATTTTTAAATCAAATGGTTTGGGTTTTGTTGCTGTTGTTGTTGTTACTGAGTTGTATGACTTCTTTATTTGTTTTGGATATTAATCCCCTATCAGATATGTGGTTTGAAAATATTGTCTACCATTCTATAGGTCACTTTTTCATTTTGTTGATTGTTCCTTTTGCTTTCCAGAAGCTTTTTAGTTTAACCTAGTATCACTTCTTGATTTTTACTTTTGTTGCTTGTGCTTTTGGTGTCACATCCAAAAAATCATTGCCAAGACTGATGTGAAGAAGCTTACTGCCTGTGTTTTCTTTTAAGAGTTTTACAGTTGCAGGTCTATGTTTAAGTCCTTAGTCCACTTCAAGTTAATTTTTGCGAGGTCCAGTTTCATTCTTTTGTATGAGAATATCCAGTTTTCCCACCACCACTTATTGAAGGGACTGCCCTTTCCCCATTATATATTCTTGGCTCTCTTGTCTAATACTAGGTACTGTATATGTGAGGGTTTATTTCTGGGCTCTCAATTCTGTTCCATTCTGTCTATTTTTATACTAGTACCATACTGTTTTTAGTACTAGAGCTTTGAAATATAGTTTAAAATTAGGACGTGTGATACATCCAGCTTTTTCTTTCCCAAGATTTCTTTGGATATTTGAGATGTTTTGTGGTTCCATACAAATTTCAGGGTTTTTTTTAATTTCTGTGAAAAATACCATTGGAATTTTGATAGGGATTGCATTGAATCTATAGATGGCTTTGGATAATGTAACATTTTAACAATATTAACTCTTTCTATCCATAAACAGGGGCTATCCTTCCATCTATTTATGTTTTCTTCAATTTCTTTCATTAGTGTCTTATAGTTTTCATTATAGAGCTTTCATTTTCTTGGATATTATTATTTCTCAGTATTTTATTTATTTTTTGGTACTATTGTAAATAAAATTGTTTTCTTAATTTCTTTTTTCAGGCAGTTAATTCTTAGTGTATAGAAACACAACTGGTATTTGTATGTTGATTTTCTATCCTAAAACTCTACTGAATTTGTTTATTAGTTCTAACAATGTGTTGGTGGAGTCTTTAGGATTTTCTACATTCAAGATTATGTCATCAGCAGACAGAGACAATTTTACTTCTTCCTTTCTGATTTGGATGCCTTTTATTTCTTTTTCTTGCGTAATTGCCCTGGATAGAACTTCCAAGACTATATTGAATAGGAGAGGTGAGAATGGGCAATCTTGTCATGCTCCTGATCTTAGAGGGAGAGCTTTCAACCTTTCATTGTTAAGTGTGATGTTAGGTGTGGGTTTGTCATTTATGGTATTTACTATGTTGAGATATGTTTATGTGCAATTTGTTGAGAGTTTTCATCGTGAAAGGATGCTGAATTTTGTCAAAGCTTTTTCTGCATCTATTGAGATGATCATATGATTTTTGGTTTGCATTTTATTAATGTGGTATATCACCTTTATTGATTTTTGTATATTGAACCATCCTTGCATCCTAGGGACAAATCCCACTTGATCAAGGTGTATTCTCCTGTTACACTGCTGTTGAATTTGGTTTGCTAATACTTTGTTGAGAATTTTTGTATCTATATTTTTCAGGGATATTAGCCTGTAGGTTTTTTTTCTTGTAGTATCCTTATCTGTTTTTGGAATCGGGGCAATGCTGGCTTCATAAAATGAGTTTGGAAGTGTTAACTCCTCTTCAATTTTGGGGGGAGAGTTTGAGAAGAATTGGCATTTTCCTTCTTTACATGTTTGATATAATTCACCTGTGAAGCCATTTATTTTGGGGTAGTTTTGATTACAGATTCAATCTCCTTACTTGTTATTGTTCTGTTCAGAGTTTCTATTTCTTCACTATTAAAATTTTAGGTTGTATGTTTCTTCTAGGATGTTCAGTTTGATGGAGTATAATTGTTCACAGTAGTCTTTTATGGTTCTTTATATTTCTGTGGTATAGTTGTAGTGTCTCCTCTTTCATTTATAATTTTATTTATTTAAGCACTCTCTTTTTTCTTGGTAAGTTTAACTTAAAGTTTGTCAGTTTTGTTTCTTTTCAATAATTCAACTTTTTTTTTTTTTTTTGGCCATGCAGCTTGTGGGATCTTTGTTCCCTGACCAGGGATTGAACCTATGCCCCCTGCATTGGAAGCCCAGAGTCTTAACAACTGGACCACCAGGGAAGTCCCTAAACTTTTTGTTTTGTTGATCTTATCTATTATTTTTCTGGCCTTGTTTTGCTAGTTCTTTGAGGTGTAAAGTTAGGTTGTTTATTTGAGATCTTTCTTTTTTTAATGTAGGTAATTATTGCTATAAAGTTCCATCTTAGCACTGCTTTTGCTGCATCCCATAAGTTTTGTTATGTTGTGCTTCCATTTTCATTTGCCTCAAAACATTTTTTTATTTTTCTTTTGATTTTATCTTTGAACCATTGGTTGTTCAGAAATGTGTTGCTCAATTTTGACTTATTTGTGAATTTCCCAGTTTCCTCCTGCCTTTGATTTCTAGTTTCATACCACTGTGGTCAGAAGAGATCCCTGATATGATTCAATCTTTTCAAAGTTGCTAAGACTTGCTTTGTGACTTAACATATATGATCCATCCTGGGGAATGCTACATGTGCACTTGAGAAGAATGTGTATTCTGGTGCTATTAGATGGAATTATCTGTTATGTTCATTTGGTCTAAGGTATAGTTCAATTCCAATGTGTCTTTATGGATTTTCTGTCTGGATGATCTATCCATTGTTAAACTGGGGTACTGAAATCCCCTGCTATTATTGTATTGCTGTCTATTTTTCCCTCCAGGTCTGTTAATTTGATTTATATACTTTGATTCTCTTATGTTAAGTGCATAAATATTTATAAAAGTTATATCCTCTTGTTGAATTCACACCTTTATCATTATATAATGACCTTAGTCTCCTATTATAAATAGGTTTTTATGTAAAGTCTATTTTGTCTGATATAACTACTTCTTCACTCTTTTGGTTTCTATTGGCATGGAATATCTCTTCCTAATCCTTCACTCTAAGCCTGTGTGTGTCTTTGAAGCTGAAGTGTGTCTCTCTCAGACAGCATTTACTTGAGTCTTGCTTTTTTATCCATGGAGCCGCTCTGTGACTTTGGATTGGAGAATTTGGTCCATTTACATTTAAAGTAATTATTGATAGGTATGGACTTGCTACTGTCATCCTGTTAATTGTTTTCTGGCTGTTTTATAGTTCCTTTGTTCCCTCTTCCTCTCTTGCTGTCTTTCTTTGTGAATTGATGACTTTCCACGGTGGTATACTTTAATTCCCTTCTCTGTATCTTGTCTGTGTCTACTATAGTTTTTTATTTAGTGGTTACCCTAAGGCTTACTTGAAACATCATTCATATATATATATATATATATATATATATATATATATATATATATATATATATATATAAAACAGTCTATTTTAAGCTGATAACAATTTAACTTCTATTGCATACAATAACTTTACACTTTTACCCCACACACACACATACTTGATGTTACAATTTGCATATTTTTATACTGTGTATCTCTTAACAAATTATTATAACTATGGCTGTTTTTAATATTTTTGTCCTTCAACCTTTACACTAGAGTTAACACACCACCATACTGCAGTATTAGAGGAGTCCAAATCTGACTATATACTGACTTTTACCACTGTGTTGTATACTTTCACATGTGTTCAAGTTACTAATTAGCATCCTTTCATTTCAGTTTGAAGAACTCCTTTCAGTATTTCTTGAAATGCAGGTCTAGTGGTGATGAATTCCCTCAGATTTTGCTTGTCTGGAAAAGTCTTTATCTCACCTACATTTCTGAAGGACAACTTTGCTGGGTAAAGTATTCTTGGTTTTCTTTTTTCTTTTAACACTTTGACTATATCATCCCACTCACACTTGGCTTGCAAGGTTTCTGCTAGAAATCCACTGATGGTGGTTCCTTTGTATGAGAGAATTTTTCTTGCTGCTTTTAAAATTCTCTCCTTATCTTTGATTTTAAACAATTTTATTATAATGTATATTGGAGAAGTTCATTTTGGATTGAAATTAAGGGGTGATCTAGAGAATGGACTTGAGGATATGGGGAGGGGGAAGGGTAAGCTGTGACAAAATGAAAGAGCGGCATGGACATATATACACTACCAAACGTAAGGTAGATAGCTAGTGGGAAGCAGCCGCATAGCACAGGGAGATCAGCTCGGTGCTTTGTGACCGCCTGGAGGGGTGGGATAGGGAGGGTGGGAGGGAGACGCAAAAGGGAGGGGATATGGGAACATATGTATATGTATAACTGATTAAATTTGTTATAAAGCAAAAAAAATAATAAAAAATAAAGAAAAATTAAAAAAAGAAATTAAGGGGTGACCTATTAGCTTCATGAACTTGGATGTCTAAGTCTCTCCCCAGATTTGGGAAGTTCTTAGACATTTTATCTTTAAATAAGTTCCCTCTCTTCTTCTGGGACTCCAGTGATGCATAAATTGTTTTATTGATGGTGTCCCATAAATCCCATAAACTGTTTTTCCCTTTCATTCTTTTTTCTTTTTGCTCTTTTGACTGGATAATTTAAAATAATCTGTTTTCAAGCTCACTGATTCTTTCTTCTGTTTCATCAAGTCTGCTATTGAAACTCTTTATTAAATTCTTCAATTCAGTCACTGAATTCAGCTCCAAACTTCTGTTTGGTCTTTTTATGTTTTCTATTTCTTTGTTGAACTTTTCATTTTGTTCTTATATTTCTGATTTCATTAAATTGTTTATCTGTGTCTCTTGTAGCTCTCTGAGCATCCTTTAAATCATTATTTTGAATTCTTTGTTGGGAATTCTCAGATCTCCATTTCTTTGGGGTCAGTTACTGGAGAATTACTCTGTTCCTTTAATGGTGTCACATTTTCCTGATTTTTTTGTGATCCCTATAGCCTTGCATGGGTATCTGCACATTTGAAGAAGCTGTCACCTCTTCCCAACTTTATGGACTGACTTCAGTAAGAAAAGACGTTCACTTGGAGGTGGAACATACTGGAGTATCCTGTGACCCAGGGTCTAGTGGTGGAGGGCACTAAGAGCAGAGGTGTGTGATGGCTCCAGGTCTGGGGTGGTCTGATGTATCATCAGCACAAGCTGCTGGGGTCCACAGCATCAACAACTGTGTGGTCCTTGGTAGCTCTGTAGGGGATCCACAGTGGCTGCCAGGGCTGTTGGGGGTCTCAGAAGCAAGTTCAGATCCAGTGATTAGGGATCAGTGCAGGCAGCAGTGTTGGCTGGAGCTGGTAGTTTACACATACCAGCTGTGGTGGCTAGCTGCGGGTGGTTGTGTAGTAGCAGGGGCCAGTTTCAGAACCTACCTAGTGGTGGGGGCCAGCAGGTAGGCCAGCAGTTAGGGCCAGGGCCAAATTCTGACACACTGCAGCTGCGAGACCCTGGTTGTAGGCATGCATTCCTGTGTCTGCAGGGTCTCCTCACTAGTGCATACATGGCAGTGGAGGAGGTGAAGGGAATCAGGCCAGGGGTGTGTAGGTGCACAGCTGAAGAGGCTAGTTGCAGGTTAGCCTGCGGGTTGCAGATAAAACTTAAGTGTGCAGCATGGACAGATGTCCCAAGACAAAGGGCTTTGGTGTTTGAATATTCTACTCACATATCTGATTCAGGTTATCTTTCCAAAACTGCCCTGGCAGCTAGCCACTATATTTTTAGCTTGTCAATGTTGTTTTAAAAAATGGGTTTTGTTTTTGTTGGCAGTGGTAGTGGCTTTAACCCAGCATTCTGTTTTTATTGTTGAAACAGGAGGTTTGACCTGAATAACTAGTATGAATTACCCAGGAAGTTGGGGAGAACATTTCCAGTCACTAGGACTAAAGACTGTGTCTTTTCAACAACATGCAGCACAACTGCATATTTAGTGTATGGAAAGGGAGCAGCTCTGCAATAGTTATATCTTTATCTGGCAGGTATTTTCTCATACTTTAGGTTGTAGTCAATTGAGCATATAAAACTGGAGATTTCATCCCAGCTGGAATTAATTACTCCTTCCTCAGGGCTCTCAAGCAATTTGTAACTCTAATATGGCACTAATCCTTCCCTCGGATTAGAGATTTGTGTACACACGTCTGCATTTCCCTTTCGAGTGAAAGCTTCTTGATGGTGTGGTTTTGTGTTCCCACCTTCAGAGCCCAATCAGCCCTCAGTTTGGTGGTGGCTGATATGCTTTCAGCACTCAAAAGGTTTATGCTAAATTATACTGAATGAAAGGGAAACTGGGGAGAGATTTCCTCCAAAACCAAAAGTAATATACTTTCTAATATTAAAAAATAGAGAGATACAAACAGGCAAAGCCAGGTTGAAGACAGCCATTCTATGTATTATCTAGGAAGGGCATCAGAGCTGTTAGATGCCATTAACACCTCCTTTTGAATCCATTTGTCCATGGCCCAGCTGGGAACACCACCCTGGAGGAATGACACACAGCATAGATACATGCTAATAGAGACAGAGTAAGGAGTATGTCTGGAGCCTGTGGACCTCATGGCTGAAGGGGGTACCACAGTGTGGGACCCTAGAAAGCCATGGACTGCAAGAGAGGGATGAGTCAGGAAGCAGGATGGAGCGACATCCATGAAAATACAGAATTTGGAAACAGAGACTCGGGAGAAAAACTTTTCTGCTTTCAACTGCATTTCGACTGTGTAACCATCCTCCAGTCAACTGATTTTATAACACTGGCTGAGTAAGGGCAGGAGAGGAAGTGGTGAGCAGGGCAGGAGTCCCAGGAAGCTAGATCCAGACCTCCTTCAGCTTATCTCCTCATGAGAAGAAATCTGGGTCCTGGGGAGCTATTTGATAAGTGGTCTGTAAATCCCTCTGCACTAGCAGCTGTCTATCTCCCCATTCTGTACCCCTGCCCTGAACAGGGATATTGCAATGTAAGCTCCTGCTCTAGGGCTCAGAGACATCTAGAACAACAAAGTGAAAGAAAGGATCAGTGTCATTAAAAGACATTATAAGCAGTGCCCAGAGCAGAGCAACCAATCATAATCTGATTGATCATCCTACACAAGGCAGGGAAGGCAGGGTGGACATCATATGAGCCCAGGTGGAAGAGAGCAGGTAGTGTTGGATGAAGGGTTTCCTGTTGGAAAATGTGTGAACATACTGTTTTGTGGTTGTTGTGTTTGGCCAGTGTTCAAGGTACTGTTAGATGACAAGTGTACTCCTCTGCCTTAGAAGGTGTGATGGTTGACTTTATATGTCAACTTGGCTGAGTCCTGGGGTGCCCAGATGTTTGGGCAAACATTATTCTGGGTGTTTCTGTGAGGGCAGTTTTGGTTGAGATTCATGTAAATCAGTGAACTTTGAGGGAAGGCAATTGCCCACCACAACGTGGGTGAGCCTCATCCTATCGGTTGAAGGCTTGAACAGAACAAAAAGAGAGCAAGAGAGAATTCTCCAGCAGAGGTCTTCGGACTTCACCTGTATCACAGGCTGCCTTCGGGCTCAAATCAGAACATCTATTTTCCTGGGTCCTTAGCCTGCCTGCCCACCCTGCAGATTCTGGACTTGCCAGCTTCCATAATTGAATACAAGGAATGACCAATTCCTTATAATAAATCTGTCTAGATACACACATCATATTGGTTCTGTTCCTCTGGAGAACCCCGACTAATAGAGAAGGGAAGCTTACAGAGGACAGGGAGATGCCTATGAGCAAACAGAATAAAACCGACTCTACCTTGCACCCAAGAGAACAGCCGCATGTCATATTTTTAAGTAATTTTTATGCCCAATTTCTCTATTTCCTTCCAGCTGTGGCCCCTAAGTCCTGGCATAATGTCTATTTTGTACCTACAGATAGGCACAAATTGGTGAGTTCACTGAACACATAATGTCTATTTCAAGGGAATCCAGTCTCCTGTCAAGGTTGACTCCAAGAGATTTTCACAAGGTTTTTGTAAACGTCACCATCCAGAGACATTGCCAAGTTTTACCATTAGAGAAGGCAAACAGTTTTAAAAATATAATACCCTCTGACTACACTCTCTATGTGACTTACAGTCTTTAAAAAAAAAGCACTACTTTCAGAAATTTTGCCCAGGTGGGATGGTTGGTCCCCCATCCTCATTACTGGCCACGTCTGTAAGAAACAGGAAGTGGGGGGAGAGGGGTGTAAGGATGATGGGAAAGGGCTAGCTCATCCTTTACTAAGCCTCATGCAGAGACCCTGCAGTTCATGCCCAAACCTCAAGAATCCTTAATTTTAAATGTTTTATATATTAGAGAGAAGAAAACAGTCTTTCTTTGTTTATCTTACCTATACCAAAGCTTATGAAGGGCTCTACCTGAACCCAAAATCTGTACCGAAGTGAACCACCTGACCATGGAAAGAAGAAAAGAACGTCATGATACAGACAATAGTCCATGCAAAGACGTTGCCTGAAGGTCAAAGGAAGTGACAGAGGCACGGGGCTACTGTAGAAGTATTATTTCATGTCTAGTTCTATGAAAATATATACATATATACACTATATATGTATATATGTGTGTGTATCTATCTATCTATGTATCATAATTCCAGTAATTTACTCCACTACTTTGGAAATAATGACCTTCCTGATTCTGGATGAACTGGAAACTCCAGGACCCATTTGTTCAGCACACATAGTGTGGTGCAGCAGTTAGGAGCACAGGCTCTGGTGTTGGACCACTGGGTTCAAATCCTGAATCTGTCACTTGCTGGGTGTCTATAGGAAAGTTGCTCATCTTCTCTAAGCCTGTTTCCTGTTTTGAAAAGAAGGAATAATAGAATACATACTTCATAGAACTGCTGTAAGGATGAAACACAGCAACTCATTGAAAATGCTTAGGACTTAGAAAATGCTCAATAAATGCTATACATTATTAAAATTATTATAATTCACAGGGAGTTCATGTAAATCAATAGTCTTTGAGCAAAAGCTTTGGACAGACAATAAGCTAGGGACGTAGGAACACTGTATGAAGTGACTGTGAGATGAAAAGAAAGACTTGCCTAGCAGTCTGCACAGAAAAAAAAAACTATTTTGTGACTGCTACTATACAGAACCTGGTCCGTCTGGACAGCTGCAGGCTTTGCTTCAGTGTGGAGAAACATTAGGGGGTCATTCAAATCCTGAGCACTGCTGGCTTCAACTTCAAATAAGTCAGAGATAAAAACTCTCCTGACCAAACAGGAGCCAGCTCTGGCTGGGAATGTTCTATAAATGGATTTATCAAAGTTGGCCTGAGTCATTGCTTCACAGCTTTTTAATTGAGCTTTTTACAACTATAGAAGTCTTTCCTTACTGTCATAATTTATATACATATTAAAATTTCAGTTGCTACTAAATTTTTATTTTTCTCAAATTTAAACTGGTGGTGCCTATTTGCAAATGAAACCTTACATACCCATGTGCTAATGCAAATAACAAAAAAGCAAAAATGGTATAAAGTGGGTTTGATTTTTACCACCTGAAAGAACTGAGTTATCACAGTTTTTGAAAGACCTTGCCCTGCTAGAACAAACCTCCAGTGGAAGGTAACACCCTGCATTTGCTTTTTCTGCTTTGTTGGATTTCCAGGACACTCTTCTGTTCCCTACCTTCATTTTTCACCGACGGGAAAAAAATTAACGTGATAATTTATCATTCTTTTCCAGATCATGTTTTTGTCTGCCAGCAAATGAATAAGTAAGTTTGAATTTCCCGATGTACAAGAGAATGGATTTTGAAAAAAGATTCCATTCTAGAGTTGCTCATGGCACACTGAAAGTGAACTACCTCTCTGCTATTTGTGGTGTATATGAACTATTATTTGAAAACTATTGCTATTGGTAGAAACAAGATTCTGGGTCTGCCAGGGCCAAGTCCAGTTATGAGAATTTGCTGTGGACATCTCAATGTAGGGGAAGGTCACTCACTATTTCCTCACCTTCCTGAAGAAGAGACTCAAACTTCAGCTTGAACTTGGCCTTGAGAGGGAGAAACCACAGAAAGGGAACCTCTCCTTCCTGACCATGAAGAGGAAAGATGTCTTGGAGGCAGATCTGTATTGGAGAATGTTAAGATGGCAATCTCCATGAAGTAGTATTCTGAAGTTAAGAAAGGATAAACCAAAGAAGGATGTCCCGGAAAATGTCTGGTTCTTCTTAGAGACCCGGTGTTGATTTTATTAGAGTTTTTCTAAGTATTTCATGAGACTTTCTAAAAAGTTCCAGTCAAGCTCAACTTTCAAAGGCAAAATAAATGGAAGAATGTTTTACCTTGTGAGTGTCGAAGGAGGATCAGTGTGTCTTGGGATCCAAGGATAGTTGTGGTGAAGGTGGTTGCGTTGATAGAATGGTGGTAATGGTGGTGATGGTTTTACTTAAAGTGAAAGAACCAGTCTTGGAAGAAAAGAATCTGATGAGGTGGTTCGGGAGTCCTTCCCACGAAGAGGATTTTTGGTCAATTTTTACGGGCTTTTTTTGGTTTTCGTTTCACATTTTTGAATATGCAGAACTGTTAATCATGTAAATTGGGACCATATCTCATTTACTTTACATTCTTTTTCTGTTTATAGAGATATAATTGACATACATCACCGTCTAAGCTTAAGGTGTACAGCATAATGATTTGACTTACATATATCATGAAATAATTAGCACAATAAGTTTAGTTAACATCCATTATCTCATATGGACACAAAAAAAGAAAAAGAAAAATATGTTTTTCTCCTTTACATGTTTATCTCTTAAAACACTTAAAAAATATGACACCTATTGTATGAAATATTTTATTACATATGTGTGCATTTTCATTTTAAAACTATACTGCAATTCATGAGCATGCAAAATGAAATATAAGAAGTACCCTTTCAAACCAGAAACAGAAGAAAAATAGAAGGTTTTTTGAGAAAAAATAATGCCTAACATCATATTTGATTGTGAAATACTGAATGCTTTCCCCCTAATATCAGGAATAGAAAAAGAATGCTTGCTCTCACTCCTTCTATTCAACATTACACTAGAGGTTCTAACCAGTGTAATAAAAGAATTAAAAGGAAAGGAAGAAGTAAAGTTATCTTTATTCTTGGACAACATGGTAGTGTATGAAAAACACTCTAAGAAATCTTTGAAAGCTACTAGACCTAATAAGTGAGTTTAACAAGGTTGCAGGGGAAAAGATCAATAAGCAACAATACACATAAACAAAGTATATACAAACTGCATTTGTATATACTACAACACAAGAAACCCTTGTAATTAAAATTAAATCTATAATTCAATTTACAGTGACAACCAAAAATATGAACACATTAGGGATAAAATTAACAAATATGTGAAAACTACTGAAACTATACACCCTGGTTTAAAAAGTTTAAAGACATAAATAAATGGGGAGGTATACCATTTTCATGGATTGTATGAGTCCATATTGCTAAGATAACAATGCAGTCCCAATTAAAATCCTATTGGACATTTTTGCACAAATTGACAAGCCAATTCCAAAATTTAATTGAAAATACAAAGGACCTAGAATAGGCAAAACAATTTTTTAATAGGAAGTACAAAGTTTAAAGACATGTTTCTAACTTCAAGTCCTACTTTAAGGCTATGGTAATCAAGACAGTGTTATATTGATGTAAAAATAGACATATGGGGCTTCCCTGGTGGCACAGTGATTGAGAGTCCGCCTGCCGATGCAGGGGACGCGGGTTCGTGCCCCGGTCTGGGAGGATCCCACGTGCCGCAGAGCAGCTGGGCCCATGAGCCATGGCCACTGAGCCTGCGCGTCCGGAGCCTGTGCTCCGCAACGGGAGAGGCCACAGCAGTGAGAGGCCCGCGTACTGCAAAAAAAAAAAAAAAAAAAAAAAAGACATATGGAACAGAATCTAGAATCCAGAAATATATCTACACATTCATTTTTCACAAATGACCAATGGAAAAAGGAATGTCTTTTCCATAAATGACATTGGAACAACTAGAAATTGTCAATTTTTACCTCACTCTACACAAAATTAATTCTACACAATAATTAATCACAGATCTACACGTAATGATTCAGATTATAAAACTTCTGGATGGAAATATTGTGATTTCGAGGTAGGCACAAAAAACTCAAAGCATATTAGAAATATTATATATTGGATTTGATCAAAATTAGAATATTTGCTCTTCAAAAGACACCATAAAAAGCAACAAATCATAGACTGAGAGAAAATATATAAAGCACATATAAGAGAAAGAACTTGTATCTAAAATATATGAAGACCTGAATGGCACAGGGAGATCAGCTTGGTGGTTTGTGACCACCTAGAGGGGTGGGACAGGGAGGGTGGGAGGGAGGGAGATGAAAGAGGGAAGAGATATGGGAACATATGTATATGTATAACTGATTCACTTTGTTATAAAGCAGAAACTAACACACCATTGTAAAGCAATTATACTCCAATAAAGATGTTAAAAAAATAAAATATATGAAGAAACCTTCTATCTCTATTAGCAGAAAACTTACTTAAAAGCACAAAAAGGTTCCAACTGACACTTCACAAAGTAAGAAATCTGAATACCCAATAAGGACATGAAAAGATGCTCATCATTTATCAGGAAAACGCAAAATTTAACTATAATAAGCTCTCAATTTATACCTATAAGAATAGCTAAAATTAGAAAAACTGACCATACCAAATGTTGACAAGGATGTGAAGCAGCTGGAACGCTTAAGCTTTGCTGGTAGGAATATGAAAAAGTCCAACCACTATGAAAAACAGCTTGGCAGTTTCTTTAACAGTTACACATATATCTCCCATATGATCCAGTCATTCCACACCTAGGTATTGACCCAAGATAAATGAAACTATATATGTCAAAACTTAGCCCTCAGAATGTTTCTACTTTCTCTTCCCATTGCCATTTTCCCTTCTCCCAGGCAGCCTGTCCACCACACCTACAAATACGAGTGCAGCGGCATCTTGCTCTTAGAGTCAATGAGGGCTATATACAGAAAACTAAACATCTTCATAAAGAGTGAAAAAAGTCAGTCTATCATGAAAATAATTTAAGTGTTTGGATTAGAGTTGATCACCATAAGCAGTATTTAAACATTCATTTAATTTAAGTGTATTTCCTTTCTTTTTATTTGGTTGTAGAAATACATCTTCAGATCTTCACCATATATGAAAATATCCAAATCAACTAAAAAAATAAAAGGACAAGAAATAAGCAGTAAATAGATATTTAATTTTTGTTTTAAAAAATCAACTGCTTGGGCTTCCCTGGTGGCGCAGTGGTTGAGAGTCCGCCTGCCGATGCAGGGGACACAGGTTCGTGCCCCGGTCCGGGAACATCCCACATGCCATGGAGAGGCTGGGCCTGTGAGCCATGGCCGCTGAGCCTGCGTGTCCAGAGCCTGTGCTCCGCAACAGGAGAGGCCACAACAGTGAGAGGCCCGCGTACCACAAAAAAAAAAAAAAAAAATCAACTGCTCGAGTGCTTTCAAAGGTGGTCTTATTTCATAAATGTTGCGAATAAATATATAGAAAGACTGGCCAGCCTGTTGGATTAACATGAGCTCTGTCACAGGATTCTTTCTTGTGCCTCTAAAGAATTCAGGCAATACAAAGAGAAAAGCAAATCTCCCTATCGTCCTGCACTCCCCTGTCCATGACTTACATACCGATTGTGACCCTTTGCATTGTTTTATGCTTTCAACGCAGCATGGGCAGGAGCTCAGAGTGATGCACTTGAACCTTACTTGAGATTTAAAAAAAAAAAAAAAAACCTGAACAAAATCTGCTGTTTCTTCTGACTCCCAGCCTGGGGCTCAGATTGTACATCAAGACACAGATATTGGGAAGAAGGTCAGTGGAAATGTTTGCTAGAACAGGATCTAAGGACCACTGTTGGGGTTCCCACTGGGAGATAAAACTTTATGTCCGATAAAATGGAATAAATAGCAAATATGGAAAAATAACTTTAAAATGCTAGTTCTCTCCCCCTGCTCTTTGCAGAAGTCTGTTTAATCTAGAAAATTATGGTTCAAATGTTCTTTTTCCAACCAGCTTTCACTCTCTAGTCCTAACTTGCTAGCATGTGAAAAATGCTGTTACTAAAGTGGTTAAGGGTCACAAAAACAGAAAAATTGGAAACCAAGAAAGATCTCCAACAGTGGCTGCAAGTAAGAAGAAAATACATATGGTGGTAGTATGACCAGGATTTCAAAAATGAGCCCTCCCATTCCTATTTGGCTACCAACTCAAGATTGCCCTGTTCTCTCTTCTGTGACCAATATTGTAGACCTCTTCACATTACTGATCTTACACACACACACACACACACAAACACAAACACACACACACACGCATACCAGGTGATGTTTATGCCCTTATTCTCTCACTAACCTAAAGACCAAAAGCAGCAACCTGCAGAAGTACATTCAGAATTTTGTGTCTGCCATTGCATAGGTTCCTATAGGAAATTAACCCCCAAAATGAATCACCAATGTATTCATTTATTTAACATATTTTTAAGGATCTGTTAGATTCTTTACTGGACTTGTTTCCAAATATTTTTCAGCTCATCAAGAACGCTTTTAATCCTTGGTTATACAAGATCCAAGGATATTTCAAAGTAATGGATTTATGAATTTCAGCATGACTATAAAATCTACTCTAAGGATGAAGAAATGAGAGAAGAGGGAATCAAGAAAACACATCAAAAAGTAAGTACTGTCCACTTCCTAAGTTCAGCCTTTGGGTAACATGTAGGCAAGGAGCTCTTTCTGAAATGTTTCCCAGGGCAGCATCATCAACCCCAGAACAGAGTATAACTTTGGTGTGAATGACTGTCTGAATGATCCTTCCTGCCTGCCTGCCTCCTTTCTTTCCTTCCTCACTCTCCCCTCTTCCTCTCTTTCTTTCTTCATTTATCTTTTGAAAATTTAAATCACATACCAGTGTGAATTTATTTACATCTGTCAAATACTTATGTTTGTTTTACACATATTTATATATTTCTTTATAATATTTCTCTGCCATTTTGTTTGCCACATGGCTTTTCTCCTCACTTCTTACAAGTACTTGAAGGACAGTCGACAAATTCTCTTTGTTAATCTCTTCCCTCTTCTACCTGCTTCACAGTCCATTTAACAAATATATGCAGAATCTTGCAAAAGATTCTGTTCAGGATTGTTTCTCAGTAAATTCTTATTCTCTAAGTGAGGGCTATTAAATAAACTAGATAGAATTAAACTTATCATATGAAGTTATGTGAATTATTTAAATAACTGCATTACAAAAGAAACAATCATTTTTCATATGACACCAAATTGTCTAAACATAAATTTAAATGTATCATATTTTCTACAGTTGACTCTACAAGGAGAGTCTTTTTGTAATCCTGTATAATAACTAAATATTCACAGGATTAATTTGGTAGATTCAGTGTACTGCAGTAACAGTTAAATGACATCTACCTGATATACACATCACTCATTAATCATATTAAAATCCTGAGACTTGATTTGAATTACCTGTAATTTAGAGAACTTCAAAAATATTCATGTATTCTACACTTGAAGCTTTCAAGTCCCGAGAAGATCAAAGAGATTTGTTCAACTGTGGAAACCTTCTTAAGAGCTTTCTAAGACCCTACATATCACACACATTTCACATATAAGACAAGATTTAGGAGAATTAAGGCCACGGTGGTATAAATGTCAGATTCATTTGCTTATAATATAAATAATGCAAAATTCTTCTCTAGCAGCCATGATCAAATTCTGCTTTTTGATGAAACAGAGAAGCAGATGGCCCATTCAGGGTGATTAAAGTTAAGCAAAGTATTTTAATATGACTAATTTACGGAAAGAAGGAAGGTAGAAATCTGAGATGGAGGAGAGAATGAGGTCCCACTTAAATAATATAATTAGAATAGCTGGTGATGATCTGGCTCAACCAAATTTACTTTTTCAGGTGGGGAAACTGAGACCCAGAGTTTAGAAGTAGCTTGCCACCCTCCTTATGTTTCTGTTCCCTATGAGGACATCACCTGTCTTATTAAATAAATGTTACAATATCCTAAAAAACAATCAACCTGTCACCTACTAGATTTAAAGAAAAAGACTCTCTTCATCTTACTCAAATCCCAAGTTAAAGTACTTTCATTCTTATTTTTTTTTAAAGGGTGTACTTAATAAATAGTGTAAAATAATGAGCCTAGGATCAATCTCAAAAATCTCTAATAAACATAAAAGTGTGAAACTAGTATATTTATCCAAATAAATTAAATGGAAACCCTGTAGACAGACCAAATGCTTCCTTACACAAGAGTTCAAAGAGTTCAGGGTGAAATAATGGCAAATAAATAGGCTTTGGAATTTAAAATAATAATAATAATAATAATAACTGAGTTTAGATTCCTCATCTAATCCCTAATGGCTATGTGCTATGGAGCAAAGAACATGACTAACTTGACCTCAGTTTCTCTCATCCTTCAAATGAGTATAATAATATCCATGTTATATAATTGTAGGAGATTAATACATTTAAAAGGACAGTACACAGTCTGGCACATAAAAGTCCTCAATCAATTTTACTTATTATTATTACTTTTATTATTATCATCTTTTTGGTATCATTGTTATCCACAATACGGTTGATTCACTAGAAAATCGCCTAGTTCGTGGCTTGATCCTCATCTTCGCGGGAGATACTATAGCTTATTTGTTTCACACTATCCAAACTAACAAATGATTTATTTAAATATTAGAATGTTAATCTTTTGATTTAAAATGGAAATTGGCTATACAGAGAGGGCACCACTATACTTAAGAGACCAAATTATTTATCAAGGCATGTTTGATAGCCAGTACAAAAGGAGTTGAAAACTAGTAATTATAGCAAATATCCATTGGATGGTTACTGTGTGTGGATCAGTTTTCTCATATAGTCTCATATGATCCAATATAAACCTTGTGAACTAGGTACTACTGTATCTCCATTTCACAGATGAGATAAATTGCGGCACAGAGAGATTCAGTACCCTGCTCAAGTGTACAGATCCAGCAAATGATGGAGCCAGAATTGAATATGTCTTCCTTGCACCATTTACCCTCATACAATTCTACCTTCCTAGACCCTAGTGTCTATTTCCAGTAAGATAAGAAATCAATACCTTGATAAAAACATTCTCTACATGTATTAATTTGAATATATGCCATAACAGAGAGCAGACTCAAAATTATGGCTGATCTTCAAAGTTATTTTATTTGTCAGTCATGTAAAAGTCCAGGTGGGTGGACCAGGGCTGATATGGCAGCCCCATGATCATCAGGAATGCAGGCCCCTTCTCCCTTGTAGCTATATGTACACCTTTTGTGTAAAAGTACATACACCTTTCTCTACATGTTCCTTTCATGTAATAGTACAAGATGGCTGCTCCAGCTCCCACCATCACGCCCGCATTTCTGCATATTCTGTAAATATACGCATGCCTGTTTGTGTGTGTATATATGTGTGTATATATAGAGTGAGAGATCAAGATTTATTATAAGGAATTGGCTCATGAACTAAGGAGACTGACAAGTCCCATGATCTGCTGTCTGGAAGCTGAGGACCCAGGAGAGCCAATGTGCACGTCCAGTCCAAGCCCAAAGGCCTGAGAACCAGGAGAGCTGATGGTGTATGTTCTAGTCTGAGAACAGGAGACCAATGTCCCCATTCAAAACCTGGCAGAGAATGAATTCTCCCTTACTTTGCCTTTTGCTCTATTCAGGCCTCCAAAGGATTGGATGAGGCCCACCCACATCGGGGAGGACCATCTGCTTTACTCAGTCTACAAATTCAAATGCTGATCTCATCCAGAAACACCCTCCCAGACACACCCAGAATAATGGCCGCCCCGTGTCCCAGTCAAGTTGACACAAAAAAATTTAATCATCACAGGACTGGAGATAGCTCAGGGACGAAAGCTAAAAGCAGAGGTCCTGATGAGGGAACCACTAGCTTTTGCTAACCTGGAGGAAGAGAAGGCAGCAACATGAGATCAAACCCCCATCATCTAAACTTCAGCGGAAAAGCAACTATCAAGTGGACTGAGACTTACTAGGCAGCCGTTTTGTAACATTTAGGATAAATGGGATTATTTCCTTCCTTAAAAAAAAAAAAATCAAAGTGAGTGAGCAAACAAAAACACTACGAAACACCCTTCTACTCTGCCTGCATCATTTTTAGTTTTCTTATTCTCTGAGGCAATATCTTCAACACAAATTCATAAAATCATAGCCTAACCTGCTCTTGACTTTGGCCTTTGATGTAGTCAGCCTCTCTGGTGTCCTTTAAGCTCTGGAAACTCAGAGGATAGCACAACCCCAATAGGGTCAAGTGTGTTACCTGTAGGGGACTTCAAGGGTCAAAATGTGATAGCTGTTCAGGTGGCCAAGTGTATTTAGAGAGTAACTCCATTTTATTTTTCCTGCCAGAGAATCAGAAAACAACCTGACCAGCTCACTTCAGTAAGTACCTAAAATCAAACAGAAAATCAGACAAATATCAGAACAGACTTTTGAACAAAGCCACGAGCTTTCTGGGCCTCGCTGTACACAAGGTTTCGAATGTCCACATCATGCTATTCAGAAGCAGAAGTAAACAACGCTCTGCAAGAATCAATGTACTTTCAGTTCTGCAATGGCCACGCGCTCAGAAGCTGAATGAGAAGCAACACACAGACTCAGCCTGATCAACAACCTTAAAACAGACCTGAGTATGTCCCCAGTGGAGGGCCCTGCTGCCCTGACTAGCAAGACACAAGTCTTCCAGAGGAAGGATAAAGCTTTTGGCAGGTTATCAACCTGACACTGATAAGGATGGTTAATTGCACTGGTTTTAACATGAAAATGTGTCTTTTTGGTGCACTGTGGATTTTCAGAGGGTCTCTGAATGCTGCTTTAGATAACATCTCTTCCTCCCATGGTAAAGATTCTCCATGATGGATGATGGACCCAGGGGAGGATGGCACCGTAGACAAGCGAAGATGCAAGTTGCTCTTGCTGGAAGCTTACAGCAACCTGACACTGACTTGTCAACTGAGGCTGAGATTCTGTTTTATTGAGCACAGTGGAGAGGATCTGCTTAACAACCCTGAAAACTAAACCCCAGGGAACGGGATGCTTTGGTTTACAGGACATTTGATTCTCCAAAAGCCTTTTTGATATTTCAACCCTTATTATTGGAATTCTTTGAACTTGGAAGAATCAACTTCTCATGTTAGTACTTATTTCAGGAGTACACAGAACATAACTGAACTCACAGATGGGGATTTGGCACAGATACCTGAACTGTCAGTGGATACAGCTGAGGAACTTAAGTGGGATTGGAGCTGAGTAATACTGACCCCAGGACATATATATATATACCAAAAGCCCATTAATTCATTAAACAGATAATTATTAAATATCTATTCTCCGCCAGGCATAGGGAACAAATATGCCTGAGGGGAGGGGAAGGAATTGACAAAATATTACACAAATATTTAATTACAGACAGCTGTTTTCAAAGTTATAAAAGCAGTGAGCAACTGACAAAGGACAACAGGGTCCCCTCCTCTGCTGGCAGGTAGAGAACACTTACTTGGGGAATTGATGTTTAACTAAAGACCAAGTGGAAGAAATAGACTTACAATGATTTTAAAGTAACATTTCTGTTGTTTTTAACTTTTTATGATTTGATTCCACCTAAAAAAGAAATATTAAAAAATTTAAATTCCAGTTAGCTTGGTTTTCAGTTATCTGAGGTTTGAGCCTCAAAACACGAGGGCCCCTGAAGTGCTTGATATTCTTGGTGTCCTGGACTTGAAAAAGATTTAAGTCCCTTGTTCTGCAGTGTCTACAGAATCAGGAGATGAAACCTCTAGTAAAACCATGACTTATAGCAAGTACAGTGTTTTTTGAGCCATTCTTAATGATTGCAAACACCATTTTATCTCAGGAATTCTCTTTTACTGTGATGTTTGTCTGCTGAATCTTGGGAGAATTTTTTCTCTATTGTCATTCTTATTTCTAAATTGATTTTAGCCAAGAAGAAAATTGCACATCTGCAGGAGATAATGCTAAATCCCAGTCTGATTCAGTATTACAGAAGATATTTTATTTCAATCCAAAACTTCTAACAGCAAGTGTAGCAAATGTTGAAAAGAAAATGAAAGAATAGCATAACTTCATTTCTTTTATTTACAGTCATTTTGGTTTTGAAATAATCTTCTCAGGCTTACTTGTCCAGACTATAAACATCTGTTTTTGTTATTTTTTTTTCTTTCTTTTTGTTTTTCTGGTTCTCTGTTAAAGAATTCTGTATTACAGCATTTTCTAATATATACTCAAAGAAAGCATTTCTCTAGAATTCCAGTAGATGGCAGCATAGAGCTATAGTTCTCGCAGGGATGTACCTTTGCTTCTGCTGAGCGGAGTCAACACTGATAAAGAGTAGTGAGTCTCAGATACAGAATCTGAGCTGGGTGTGTAAGCCAAGTCCAGCCCAAATGGCAAATATAACATTTCCAAATCTCTTGTACAACAGCCAATGGGTCGTTCGGAGTGAAAACTAATATTGCAAATAGCAAATTAAAGGAAAACAAATATACTTCTTACCCACTGGCTGGTTCACCAACATCATTTGGAAAGCAGTAAAAAGGACATTTATGAATTTGAACTTTCTTTACTGGTCAGTGAGGGGAAAGAAACTAGATGCCTAAGTGCTTTCTGCTGATTGCTTTGTTACCAGGACTGTTAACTGCTGATAGGACACAGGGCCCCCAGCCATCAGAAAGTTGCCTGACCAGTTAGCACTGGATACAGAGACGCAGCCCTTTATCATGCTTGAGGGCTCAATCTTATCCCTCTTGCTTGAAATAACAAGAGCTCTGGAGTATGGTTACGAGGACACCTGGGGTGACTTGCAGATTCTTCCCTGATGGTCATGTTTTCTGACCCTCAATTTTCTCACATATAAAATAGCATTAAGATGTCCTTCTCTGCTGCCTTTTACAGGGGTGATGGGTACTGGAGGAGAGCTAAGAGCACAGTGCCAGGTATCAGGAGATAAACTGAGGCAACAGAATCTGGTAATATAATGGTGGGCTCTGCAGCCATCACTGAAGGCTTGAACCCAGCTCCAGGCCATTAACTCTTCAACGGTACAAATTACTCAAGCACTCTAAGCCTCAGTGATCTCCATTATAATATAGATCTAATGGTAAGAACTAACTTATAGGCCTAGAATACAGTTAGTCTGTTTTCTTTGCTCAATGCATTTTGGCTATGATTGATAAGAAACATGAATTTTGCCCTGACCTTGCCATTAACTGTCTGTATGGACTTGGGTAAATCACACCTCTCAAAGTCTCAGCTTCCTCACCTCTAAAATATAAAGGTGGACTTGAGCCACATTTGATTCAAATATATATTTCTAAATTGTAAAGCCCCATGTAAATGAGACGTATTTTTACTACATGGAAACCTGGAGAAGCAAGATGAATTCAGCTGGCAGATGTTTTCATGGAAGTAGCCGGGTTTGAGGACTGGATTAATCAGAGGGTTGTTCCCAAAGTCTATAAATACAGCTCTAGGTAATCAGAAAATAATCACGTTTAAACATGTTAACCATGTGTTAAACAGGTGACAGAGGACAGAGGCAACACCAAAAGCAACAGGGCCTGTAACACTAGCCAAGGCAGGGCCACTCCAGACTCGAGGAGCTGCAGGTGCTTCCTGAGAGGAAGAAATCTCCAATCCAGCCACTGTCTGACCACCTGCGCTCAGAGAAGACTCTCCCAGAAATGTTACCACAATTCCATGGGTGTCAAGCCCTGGGTAATCCATGGCCTACTAGGGTAGCCTAAGGATGTGGATTTGTAGCATTCACCCTTCCCCATAAGTCTGCCAGAGGTTTCCAAAATTCAGGTAGTCCCCGGGAAGAAATGGGCTTCCTATCAGTCAGATATGGCAAATCTGAAAGGACTTTGTATTTCCTGGATGGTTCTTTATTATTCCTCATCAGATCCCGAGGAAACATCATGCACACTTTTAATGGATTGTGGAGAAGAGACCATGGTGGGGAGTTCGGGCTCAGATCAGGCTGGTGGAACACTCCAGTGAGGAACCCAGGAGACAAGAAGGAAGCACACACCTGGAAGACATGGGGAGAGACCATCTAGGATGGAAGAGAAAATGAGAAATTCACCAACACTTGTCAGGGCTCCAAAGTTCAGTCTCTCAGCACCAATTGGCAGAGGACTCAATGATGAACTCAACAGAAGATGTAAAGTCCTCACAACACTGATCCTAGTGGTTAAGCCTCAGCCAAGAACAAATCATATTTTAAGACATCCCAGGCAACCCAAAGGAAAACCAGAAAGCTTCTTGGTGAGTGTGGAGAATTGGAGTTAGAAAGGTGTCTGGAGGTGGTCCAGGCCAAGGACAACGCTGCGAAGAACACCACATTGGCCAGGTCTGCAGACACATCCAGGCCTCCTACTGTCCTTTACTGAAGGACATTTAACCTTGACAGGGCCCTCCCACGGTCAGCAAGTGCACAGGAAGGATGGAGGAAGGAAGGCCTTCTCCTTGTTTTCACCACTGTGCCAGCAGCACACTGGAAGAGCTTCATTAACAAACAGCTTCTTGTTCCTGCTCCCCCTTTTCTTTGATGCTATCAAGTGCAGTTTTCTGCATTTAGTCTTTGATAAAAGATAGTAAAAATCAGGGAGCATTTACAAAATCCTTTACATAAATTAACTTAGTCCTGGGGACAACCCCACAGAGGTTATAAACCCCACATTATACTCAAGGAAAATAAGAGATGGATAATTTAAATAACCTGTAGAGAAGCAAAATTTGCCACCCCAAATTGTCTCTTTGTTATGAGGATTATTTCAAGCTAAAGACAATCAAGGCCCAAAAGGCTCAGGAAGAAACTTTAACCTCCTCCCCAGCTGCCAAAAAGAATTTAGATGGAGGGCCTGTTCCCAGAATGGAGATATCACCAGAGATATCTGCAAAGAATATGGGCTGGTGTAGGCAGGGGAAACTCAGGCAAGGCCTAGAAATCAGAATCCATTCTGTGTCCCACTGTCTCTGCTCAGCCCAGCAAACATTTGTTTATCAACATTTGCTTTTCCATCTCCACATGAAATGTCTTCCTCCCCTCTGAAGTCCCAAACCACTATCCCAACATCCTCTTTTGTCTTTAGCTAAAGATGGTATTTAAGGCGAGGGTTTGGGGGCCATTTTGGTGAGTTACTTAGTTTTCCTCGGTCCATTCCATGTATACATGTTATTAAACTTTTGTTTGATTTTTCTCCTGTTAATCTGTCTCATGTCATTTTAATTCTTAGACCAATCAGAAGAACCTGGAAGGGTAGAGGGAAATTTCTTCCTCCCTAACATACCCAATGTATGATATTTAGTAAACAGTGTATGGAGGTATGACCCAAAGAGATTAATTCCAGAACCCATGTTTTAACTATACCAAGAAGAAGGCAACAGCAAAGCTGTGATACACCACAACAACAAAAGAAAAGATAAAAACCACATGATCATCTCAATAGATGCAGAAAAAGCATTTGATAGGGACTTCCCTGGTGGCACAGTGGTTAAGAATCCACTTGCCAATGCAGGGGACACGGGTTCAAGCCCTGGTCCAGGAAGATTCCACATGCTGCAGAGCAACTAAGCCCATGTGCTACAACTACTGAGCCTGCGCTCTAGAGCCCACAAGCCACAACTACTGAGCCCATGTGCCACAACTACTGAAGACCATGTACCTAAAGCCCATGCTCCACAAGAGAAGCCACCTCAATGAGAAACCCACACACCGCAACAAAGAGTAGCCCCCACTTGATGCAACTAGAGAAAGCCCACACGCAGCAACCAAGACCCAATGCAACCAAAAATAATTTAATTAATTAAAAGAAAAAAGAAAAAGCATTTGATAAAATTCAACATGTATTCATGATTTAAAAAAAAACAAACTATTACCAAAGTGGGTATAGAGGGAACATATCTCAATCAACATAATAAAAGCTATTTATGACAAACCCACAGCCAACATAATATTCAGTGATCAAAAGCTGAAAGCCTTCCCACTAAAATCTGGAACAGGACAAGGATGCCCACTCTCACCACTTCTATTCAACATAGTATCGGAAGTCCTAGCCACAGCAATTAGACAAAACAAATAAAAGGTATCCAAATTAGAAGGGAAGAGGTAAAATTGTCATTATACGCAGATGACATGATACTATATATAAAAAAACCTGAAGATTCCGCACAAAAACTACTAGAACTGATCAGTGAATTCAGCAAGGTAGCAGGATATAAGATTAACATACAGAAATCTGTTGCATTTCTTTACACTAACAATGAAGTATCAGAAAGTAAAAAAAAAAAACAAAAACCACACACAAAACAAAAACAAAAAAACCCTTGTTTAAAAACATATAAACAGGGCTTCTCTGGTGGCACAGTGGTTGGGAGTCCACCTGCCGATGCAGGGGACACGGGTTTGTGCCCCGGTCTGGGAGGATCACACATGCCGCGGAGCGGCTGGGCCCGTGGGCCATGGCCACTGGGCCTGTGCATCCGGAACCTGTGCTCCACAGCGGGGGAGGCCACGGCAGTGAGAGGCCCGCGTACCACAAAAAAACAAACAAACAAAAAAACGCATAAACAAAACAAAAAACACACATAAACAAAAATAAAATACTTAGGAATAAACTTAACCAAAGAGGCTAAAGACCTATATGCTAAAAACTATAGAACACTAATAAAGGAAACTGAAGATGATTCAAAGAAATGGTAAGATATCCCATGCTCTTGGATTGGAAGAATTAATATTGTTAAAACGGCCATACTGCCCAAAGCAATCTCCAGATTTAATGCAATCCCTATTAAAATACCCATGACATTTTTACAGAACTAGAACAAATAATCCTAAAATTTATATGGAACCACAAAAGACCCAGAATTGCCAAAGCAATCCTGAGGAAAAAGAATAAAGCTGGAGGCATTACCCTTCCAGACTTCAGACTATACTACAAAGCTACGGTAATCAAAATAGCATGGTATTGGCACAAAAACAGACATATAGATCAAAAGTAAGTAGATGAATTATCTTTTGATACAAGAACAAAGAGTGGTTAGAATTCTCCATTCTTCTCTGCATAAACTACCTCATAATGCATCATCTACAGATTCTAGGTTTTTCATAGATCTTGATAACATTTTGAAGCAAACTGAGTACAGAATCCTTGTAGATTTTTACAGTTCCCCCCAAAACTTCTAGACATAACTTGATACCATGTTTTGACAACTTGGCTTTAAAGCATTAAACTGATTTTTCATAGAAACAACGTCTCTTTCACACTTGTATTTCATCAATTACTTAGTACCTTATTAAGTTATGTAATGACAAAAACAAGTACAGCTGGCATAAATAGGTTAGGGAACCAACACCAGTGACCCCTGTAAGTATATGACTCAATTGATGAGCACATAGCTTCTTGGGCACCTGATTAACCATGAAATAAGTAAGTAGTGCACTTGTGGGCCTCAGCCAATAATATAATATGTTTTGTAGAAAAAAATGGAGCTTGTCATATAATCAAGTTAATTGGTTAAGTAGAAGTCAAGTAAGAGAGCATCTACTGTGTTAAATATGAAGTGTCACTACTCATTTTTTTCCCACATTTTTTCCCCATCATTTTCCTTAAATTTTTTAGAAAACATTTTCCTCAGGTGGTTTCAAGTATCTATGCAAAGTTACATCATTCCTATTCCCCAAAACTTAATCCAAAGTCTGCTTTTGCACTAACCCTAAGATGATATGCTCCATCTTCATCCTACCTTATATCTTGACTTTGTTTCTATGCTTTTCTCAATTCACAGAACAGTTGACCTAGAAGGATTTTAGATATCATTAAATTGAACTCTTACATCCTCTAGATTCATGTTGTTCAATGGAAATAAAATTTATGTATTTAAATTTTCTAGCAGTCATATTCAAAGGTTAAAAAGAAGCATGTGAAATTAATTTTTTAATATATAATTTAATCCAATATGTCCAAAATACTATCATTCAACATGTTAGCAATATAAAAACAATTATCAATAAAATATTTTACAGTTTTTGTACTAAGTCCTGGAAACCCAATGTTTATTCCACATTCACAACACATCTCAGTTCAGACCAGCCACATTTCACGTGTTCACTGGCCACACATGACTATTGTCTACTCTATTGGACAGCAAAGCTCTAGGTGATCTGAGATGATAAATCTCTGGTTCAGGAAGCTTAAATGACTTGCCCCAGGTCATCCAACCATGATTAGTCTTTTTTTTTTTTTTTTTTTTTTTTTTTTTTTTTTTTTTTTTTGTGGTATGCGGGCCTCTCACTGTTGTGGCCTCTCCCGTTGCGGAGCACAGGCTCCGGATGCGCAGGCTCAGCAGCCATGGCTCACGGGCCCAGCCGCTCCGCGGCATATGGGATCCTCCCAGACCGGGGCACGAACCCGTATCCCCTGCATCGGCAGGCGGACTCTCAACCACTGCGCCACCAGGGAGGCCCCATGATTAGTCTTAGCTTAGTTAAGTCTCCTCACTCCCCACCCCTAACATCATGGGTAAGGAAAAGTGCCAATGTAGCTCACCAAACCTAACAGAAGTTTTACAGACCTTAATTAATATTGCATTTTTCTGATTATAAAACATAACATTATTCTAGAGAATGTGAAAAAATCTAGAAATATACATAGAAGAAAATAAAAATCACTGCTGAGAACAATCACAAATATTTTTAAAAATATGAAAATATCATATTCATGTTAAAAATAACTAAATATTTTAAATAATGTTTTGAAGTTTATTCCCTTCTTTTTCTATGACATTTATTTCCGTGTTCTTCAATCCTTCTTCCTTTTCTATTATAAACGATTCTCTCTCTCTCTCTCTCTCTCTCCCTCTCTCTGCATTTAAAATGTTGTGTAATTTTTTAATCCTACTATCAAAAGAGTAGCAGCTGTCCAAAATATCAGTTTATTAGCATGGGGGAAAAAAGCACAGCCAGGATCTGGCATCACTGTATATTTAAATACTTCTAATGATCCAAAGTAGGCCTGCCAGAGTCTTCCAGCTCTTAAGAAAGGTAGACACCAGGTTTATAAATTCATCTATCCCAGATCAACTTATTCTTAGAATAAAATTTTTTTTTCAAAAAAATAGAATATCTTTCAGGATACACTCTGAAATGTGTCACTGGGGCTGAGCATCTTATACTTTAAACTTATTATGTCCCTTATATTTAGTTTTACATGACAACCCAATCAAGGTCTAGATAAATAGAAAGTCAGAATATTCTACATAATAATCACTTTCTGCAACTCTCACATAAAAAGTCACTCCACACACAAATAAAGTTACAATTTAAAAATAAAAGCAAAAAAGAAAGGGTATAGAATGAAGAAAATTTGGAAACATGTCATATCCAGAAGAAAGCTCAGGACATCAAATCACAGCAAAGAAATAAAAAGGAAATTGAAACAGTAAATTAGAGGAGGTGAGGAGATAACTGGGTTATTTCCAACTTATCTCACAGAAATTGGATTGCACCTAATTGTGACCACTTCGGACAAAACCAAATGCTTATGTTAATCGGCCCCTTGTAGCAGCTAGGGAATAACGCAGCTTATGGGGAAGAGTTATTGGCCACCTTTGTAAGACGGGACAGGGTTCTGATTCTAAAATGCACCCAACAATCAACAAGCAAACCACCCCCTGAGCGATGTGTGGAAAAAAGCACACACAGCCAAATTCTTTCACAGCCAACTTACTCACCACGATTTATCATATTTGGCTTCACGTCTGTCAGTCTGTTCTAGAACACATTTGACCTGGCTTTGATTGTGCATTTAAAGGCGATCTGTTCTGACTAGGGCTCCCAGCTGGGATGGAAGATTTCCTGGCATCAGGCCATGCAAAACAGGCAGCATCTCTACATCTCTACTTATAGACATTCAGAAATTGTTTTACAATGTAAATGAGGGCAGGGGAACCCTTAGGGGGAGGTTTCTCCTATCTGTTTAGGGGTTTTCAGAGTTGGAGGAGGTTGTTGTTGATTAGAGCAGTTTCAAGGGGTAATTTTTGTTACCCACTGCACTTAGCTAGAAAAACAAGCCTGGCACTCAAGCCTCTCTGAAATTTACCTGAAATATCCACCAGTCTTACCTCTTCATAAATATTAACATAAACCAGTTATGGTCAAATTGGTTTATTTAATAGCACCTCAATAAATGATACTATTCTAACTTTTGCACTGTTCACGCATGAAATGCCCTTTGGTCACCCACTCTGTCTCTTTAAATTCTACAGTTCAAGTTGTATCCTGCATGAAGTTTCCCTGGCTTTCCTTAGCCCATTTGCCCTGCCTGCACTTCCCAAGGCACTGACTGAAAGCAGGTAACACATAACTGGTGCTTTTATGAATTCCCAATTTGTATTATTGTCCAAATGTATTGACTGAACATCTACCATGAGCCAGGCTCCATCCCAGGTGCTGAAGATACAAGGATGAGCAAACCAGAGCAGGATTCCACCCTTATAGGGCTTACAGACTAGCATGGGAGATACACATCAACCCAATCAAACCATACCTTTCTCTCCCCTCTAATGTATTAGCTATACCTCTTATTTTACACTTAGTGTATTTTATATTTTTATTTTTTGTACATATGTCTACTTTGCCCAACTAGATTAAACATTTTGTTAAAAAACAAAAAGAAACTCCCACTGACCATTGCTGCCTTCCAGTGACATACCACTTATACATATTATTTCTAACCCTCACAACAACCTATAATTCTGGTATTATTCACCTACTTTGCACGTAAGGGATCTGAGGCCCAAGAGAACCAACAACTGGCCCATGGTACCAGCTCAGGGACATGCAATCCTTAGGAATTTATTGAATAAATGATTGAGAGTGGTTGAAAAGCCAGACGTAATATTCTGGCAACTCGTAAGTATACCACTGCATCAATGGAAATTTTAAAATACATATTGGTTTTAAATCTTTAAAAGTAACTACAAGAACAATCAAAATAAATTCTTGGGTTTTTTCCCCCTCAATGTTTTTAGAAGCTTAACTTTGTCTTCTTCATTATACTAAGTTCTCCATTCTCCATTCTTTTATTCCTTCTCCGTGCATTTTTCCAAGATGATTTGAAGAAATCTACTGCTTGCATGCAGTAACTCAGGCACATATAGTGTATTTTGAGAGAGTCCTTGGGTCCAATAGAATGTGTTTAGTGGAGATGCTGTGACATGCCCTTCAAAATATCATGTCACCTGATAGTGCCAGGTTGTATAAAAGGATCTATTTCTTTAACTTTAAATTAGAGTTTAAGGACTACTAAGGAATTAGCAGAAATCCTAGCTTAAACCCTGATATCTGTCTTTCCCTTTAGGCTTGAATTTGATCTGGTATTAATCACCTACAACTTTAAAAAGGAGAATCCTGAAGACTGTTGGGCTTCAAGCACAACAAATTCAGAATAAAAAAAAAATCAACTGTCTTTACAATATAAAGTCGAGGTATCCGTTTTTATTTCTTTGGGTATTTTCTGGTTGTTTGTTTGGAGTTTTCAGGCCTGAGTAGTTATCAATAACTAGCTGGTTTTAGTAATAAGTCCTATCTAGGCAGTGCAGCAAGATGGAACTTCATAAGATCTAAAGTTAAAGTAGGAAGAGTAAATAGTTTGAGAGGCAGGAAGCAGAGTTTGAGGATGGAGAATAGAGTATCCTACTCTCTCCCTTTTTCTCGAAGCAGAAAAACAACAATTTAACTCAGAGAGAAACAACGGCAAAAGCAGGTCACTGTAGAACAGAGACCCTAAGAAGAGAAGAGAAGGTAAACCAAAGTGAAGGAAGGAGGAGGAAAGTCCTCATTTTCCACATCTGTAAAATGGGGGTAATAATAGTAGCAACCTCAGGACCACCACATCATAAAACTCCAGAGGAAAATGAGGATACTCACCATTCTTATCAGGACTGGCCAAACACCGTGGCCCCAAACTACTCCAAACTACTCCATAGAGATCCTGCAATGATTAAACAAGAAAATATGTTAAGTGTATAGAGCAGTATCTGGCACACAGTTAATGCTAAAACAACTGCTCGTTATTCTATGCCCCCATTGTTTCTTTTCTACTGCCTGGTTGCAGAGTGACCAGTTTCCCCTTTCATCCACCAACTTTCTCAACAATTCTATTTACTAGTGAAGCTACAATCCTCCAAAACCTCTTCCTTAAGGCCTAGAGCACTGAAAACATCCCAAAGAAAAGTCTAATTCTTAGCTCAGATTATCTTCTCTGTTGGAGCTTTGACACTGCTTGTCAATGGATTTAGATCCATCCTCCACCTAGACCTGCACTGTCCAGTATGGAAGCCACGAGTGATCTTCAAACTGAGCACTTGAAATGGGAGGAATTAAAATATCTCATTAATAATGTTTCATATCATTAACTTTTAAAGTGATAAGATTTGTGATATACTGGGTTAAATAACATATATTATAAAAATTAATTCTGCCTCTGTCTTCTTGTTTTTTGGGGGGGTTTTTTGTTTGTTTGTTTTTTTGTGGGCCGCACCATGTGGCTTATGGGATTTTAGTTCCCTGACCGGGGATTGAACCCAGGCCCACAGCAACGAGAGTGCTGCATCCTAACCATTGGACTGCCAGGGAATTCCCTCTTCTTGCTTTTTTTTAAATGTTCCAACTGCAAAATTTTGGATGGCACATGTGCTTCACATTATGTTTCTATTGGACAGCATTGGTCTAGACCCTTTTTATAAGACATACTAAATAAACATTTTGTTTGAGTCATTTATTAATGGCATTTGTATCCGTTCTCTCCATTCCCACCATGAACTGATCTCTCCAGTTTTGTCCTCCTAATCTGGACGTGCTTAGTTCAGCCTTCACCCAACTCTCAGGGTCCCCAGGGACCCCTGACATAGCTCCCTCCACTTGGGCTTATTCTGCTGCCCAGGGCCTCCCAATCCTGATGGCCCAGCAGAATCACTCACATGTGAGCTTCTCAGAACATTCAAGGACACAGCCCAAGCACCTGAAATTTTTAAACCCTCTACAGATGACTCTGAGGTGCGGCCAGTTACAAATTACAGTTTCAAGTCCAAGTTCCGCAAAAGTTGATGTTTGGCAAAATATAACTGTTACATAGTTGTTCAGTAGAAAAAAATATAAGAATCAGTGAGCCATTTCTGTGTCACTCCTTCACAAATAATGGAAGAAAGAGCATGTTTACCCCTGGAGGAGCCCATGTCTCAAGCTGACAAAACCATAAAGGCCACAGCACAAACTAAGCCTACTTCCTTGTCTAGAAGCCAAAATTTACTGGACTCAGATGTATCTTGTGTTTTTACGGGAAGGCACTAATTTAAATATCAAGCTAGTACATAAATTTAAGAATATAAATAGCTGATAACATTGCAAGTGGTTGATTTTCTTTCGTACTAAATATTGAATTTTTTTATTGTTTGTTTTCCTTTCGACTCATGTCTTTTCCCTCATTACATATCCCAGTGAGCTGCTCATTGATTTTTCACTAGTGACTACAGACGATGATTTGAAACGAGTTCTATTACATCTGGGAATCAGCTAAAGACTTGTTGATTTAAGATAGCTGTTTGATTTCCTAGGCCAGACTTATAATAATTCATAGGTCATTTATAGCAGTGCCCGCTGGTAGACTGCCTATCATGCGCTTGCAGGACTGTGGAGACTGAAAAAAATGAATTGCCTCCCAATGTCACAGCTAAAGAAACTCTTGGCGTTTAAGAACCTCTCTCCTGAGCAGAAAAGACAAAGATGACCCCACATGCAAAATCCAAAATGAGAAAATCAAGAATTTTTATCCTAAAATACTCATGTGTTTACCCAACCCCTAGCACAGTCCAGAAGATAACAGGTGCTTATGGAATATCTGTTGAAACTTGAAATAATTCATTAATAAGTTAATTATTTCTGAGAAAATGCTGGCTGATACTTTAATAAGCTTTGAAGCTGACTATCAATAAGACCAAATGAAAATAATTTCAATGGAATTTTATAATCATTTATACATAATGACTATTTATATGCATCTTTTGTTGCAAAAGACAGCTTAGGTTAATAAAATGTAGAAGAGCAGAGTGTTAATACTTTGGATGTGAGTGAGAATACTGAATTTGACACTAGTTAGATAGATAACTTTTAGGCAAATTACTTAACCTCACTGAACTTCATGTTTCACAATGAATATACATTAATTTCTTAATTAGAAAAATAATAATAAATTTTAAAAATAAAAACTGTGCTTTATGTAAAGGGCTGAGTACCTATCCCTAAAGAGCATATAAATATGGTAAGATGCTAGAATTACAAAAGGTATAGTTATTTGAAAAATGAGATATTGACCAGAAACAAAAGGGCAGCATTAGAAAAAAATTTCCCCCGCAAAAAAATAGAAAAGGAAAAATAATGTAAAGAAGGAAATGTGGCCAAGTGGGAATCGCATTTCTAGAATTGCAAATGGTAACCTGGTAATTATAAAGACATCATATATGAAAATTACCTAACTAATAATATTTGCCTGGTAGGAGATGAGATTCTTTGGGGCTGGTTTGTCTTCCGTGTGCCCTGGCAGACTTCATCTACTGTTCTGGGAGACTCCAGACATGGAATTGAGAATGCTTTGCAGATCACAGAATGCTTAGAGATCCGGAAAGAAAAGCCACCCCCCATCTCTGGATCAGTGTGGATCCAGGAACCCTGAAGGAGAGGAAAAGAAGCCAGTGCTCATTGGGGTTCAGACACAGAAAGACTTAGAGGAAATTGCACCTGAAAGAGAAGCGCTAGGGCCCCTAAGACAGTCAGATGAGTGAAGGGGCCTGGCAGAGTGAGCCAGACTAAGCAGCTGGTCTGGGATTTGAAGGGAACAGGATGTCCAGGTTCCACTGAGAAAGAGACAGGAAGCAATAAAAGTGAATTCTAGTTACAAAATAGTAAACAGAACACATACATTTAGTTCTCCTCCCTCCCAGGCCCCTGTTAAAATAACCATGTAGAATATTCAATAATTTTTTGAAAATTTCAATGGCTAATTTCAAGGGTGAAAAAAAATGGGAAAGGAGAGGATTAAAAACACAAATTGGAAAAGCAGAAGGACTTGTTAATAACCACTACCATAGACTTGAGAAAGTTGAACCCCAAGCTGATACTGTTAAAGCTGAGGAAGAAAACCAATTTGCTGCTCTCAAAAAAGGCTCAGGAGCTGATGGCTTCAGACATCTCTGGGAAAAGTAACCAAAAACAGGAAGGTTAGTTGAAAGTGTGTTTAAGAAACAAACACTCCTTAAATCCTCTCCCCAACTCCATATTGATGGATAAATTCCCCTTCCTCACCCCTGAAAACTATAAAACAGAAAGTGTCTGGACTAGAGAATATCAGACACCCTAGAAGTTTGCAGATGCACAATTAACACAGAGAGATTAAGTGAAAATTCTCATTCTAAATTTTGACACCATTCCCTGCAGGCTCTTATCACCAGTCAGCTACTAGAACAATGGAAGCAAGGCCTGTAGCCTCCATGAAGAAGACTGGAAGATTCTTCTCTGAGCGTGCTGATTGAGCCAAGAGTAAGATGGTAAAGGTACTGACTTCTGGGTTCACCAAGGAGATGGTCAAGGCAACTTAATTTTCAGTGAAGCTCTGAGTTGACACACTCATATATACAGTGGTTCCAATCAGCTTTTCAGTGACTCGTTTCTCAGTGTGAGAGGACAGCCAAGGACCACACTGCTGTTGGGGAAGCCCTTACACAAAAAACTGAGATGAAAGCAATTTGGGAAAAATCAGAGATGTTACAGGCAGAAGAAAATTACAAAAATAAAACCATATTCTCAGAAAGATAAGAGAAGGTATTTCATCCATAAACTAGAATAGGATGAGGGTTCTTGTAATACAGCAGTTTAACATAAACTAGAACTTCAGTAGAAGGTTTGGAAGACAAAATTAAGAAAATCTTTCAGAAACTAAAGGAAAAAAAGACAGGAGATGCAGTATAAAACTGAAAAGATTAGGCAATAGGAGCCTAAGAGGACCAACATCTGGATAATAGGCCTTTCAGAGAGAGAAAAAATAAATAAAACAGAAAAAAAAGAGGAGAAGATAATAAAATAAATAATTCAAGAAAAGTTTCCAGGGCTTCCCTGGTGGCGCAGTGGTTGAGAGTCCACTTGCCGATGCAGGGAACACGGGTTCGTGCCCCGGTCCGGGAACATCTCACATGCTGCGGAGCGGCTGGGCCCGTGAGCCATGGCCACTGAGCCGGTGCATCCGGAGCCTGTGCTCCCCAACAGGAGAGGCCACAACAGTGAGAGGCCCGCGTACCGCAAAAAAAAAAAAAAAAAAAAAGTAGAAGGAGGAGGAGAAGAAAGATGAGGAGAGAACCATGTCATTAGGAACACCCCATTGCACTTCTCTGAAAATCTCAGGTGAAAGTTGGTCACAAGAAGCAAAAGTCACTTCCCTGCTGGCCAGAGAAGGAACAAGATCCAGAGATGGCTGGTAGCTCAGCAGTTGCCAGCGGCTGTGGGAAGTACAGCCACAATGGTCACTGGAAGGAAGAGAAACCAGAAGAGGATAGCTGCAGAAGTGCAGGCATAGCTCTGACCATGAATAGCCAAGTCCCTATCCACAACCGCCAACTCCACCTTAACTAGAAAAGAGGTGGACCTCTTGCTAATCAAGCCAGACCACATTTAAAGTGGCAGTGGAAATAATACCAGCGACAGTGTTACGAAAGACTTCACAGTGCTTCTTGATTAACTGGCTAGAAGGAGTCAGGGTAGAAAGAGTCCAATAGAGTGCTATGAATATGTAAATATATTTACCCAACTAAAATATATTTTGTAAGTTACAAATGGGTGTTACAGTAACCGCTTCTTGTGGTATGGTCCAAAGGACAGATGAAAAATCTATGCGACTTAAAATATATTTCCCACAAGTTCGCTATATGTTGAATGTTCTCCATTCTTGATGTCACCCATGAAATTCCTGAGATACTGTGCATATAGCTAACAATATAATGGGATAGTAACTAAAAGTCCAGGTCTCGGAAGTAATTAGATTGAGGTTCAAATGCCAATGTCACTAGTTTCCTATTTTATGACCTTACAAACGTTCTTTAAACCAAGTCTTTGCTTGTTCTTGTGAAAAGTGGTATAGTAATACTAAAAAAAAAAAAAAAAGATTGCTTTAAGGTTTATGAGAAAATGTGTGTAAATCACTTAGCACTGTGCCTGGCATACAGAAAATGTTAAATCATCAATAACAGATATTACTGTATTCTCAGGGAAGGACTATAGAAAAACAGGGGCAAAGAGACCAATGTGTGTTGTTCTCCTCACGTTCTAGAAATATTGTATGTGCTTTTATTTAAACTTCACGATTCACCCAAGGTCACAAAGATGGTAACTGGTAGAGTTTGGATTTGAATACAGGACTATCTGACTTCAAAGACCATGCACGTTTCACTAGAATTTCTAACCTGAATTCTGTTGGTGCATCATCAAAGATTAATCAATCAGATCAGGGTGGGCCTGACTTAATAAGGAAAGTCCCTAAAAGAGGAACTTGATCCTTCCTGAAGAGCAATTCTCTGGCTGGCCTTGAGGAACCAAACAGCCATGAGTTCTAGAGCTGTGAGGAAAAGAATTCTGCCGACAACCACCTGAGCTTGGAGAAGAACCCCAAGTCTCAGATGAGACCACAGCCCTAGACTACATCTAAATTGCAGCCTTGTCAGACCCTGGGCAAAGAACTCACCTAAGCCAAACCCAGACTTCTGACTCACATAAACTGTGAGACAATAAATGTGTGGAGTTTTTTTGAAACAAACAAACCAAAAAAACGTTAGTTTGTTCTAATTAATTAATACCTTGAATATCAGTGCCTGCATACTCTCTTGTTCCATAGAGGTAGAAAAAAACAATCTGTACCTTTAGGGAGTTTACCAGGCGCTGCTTCTGGAAAGACATTCTCAGACAAAAATGACACTAACAATACACCACAATGTTTGGGAAACGTTTAATGAGTGGTGCTCACAGAATCTGTGAAAGGAACTCAGAAACCAAGACAACTCTCAGTTGGATGAAGCAGGGAAAGTTTCACTTGAGTTAAAGCTTGAAAATGAATTTGAAATAAAGGGGGAGGCAGGATTTTGGAGGAGGTAAAGGAGTGAAAGGGCATGAGGATGCCATTTTATGTTGGAGGGGCCGTGATTTGCTTTGGCTGGTGATAAGAATCTAGGCTGAAAAGTTATAAAATATAAGGCTGAGAAAAACTGGCTTTTGCTGAATGACAGAAAACTTTCAGTGTCAGGCTATGGTGTTCGGGCTTTACTTTCTAATAGGAAGGAAAGGCTTGGGTTTTGTTTGTTGTCTTAGTCAAGAAATGATGACCAAGGACTTCCCTGGTGGCGCAGTGGTTAAGAATCTGCCTGCCAATGCAGAGAACACGGGTTCGATCCCTGGTCCAGAAAAGATCCCGAATGCAGTGGAGCAACTAAGCCGGTGCGCCACAACTACTGAGCCTGCGCTCTACAGCCTGCATGCCCCAGCTACTGAAGCCCACATGCCTGGAGCCCGTGCTTTACAAGAGAAGCCACGTCAATGAGAAGCCCGTGCACTGCAATGAATAGTAGCCCCCGCTCACCACAACTAGAGAAAGCCCGCATGCAGCAACGAAGACCCAAGGCAGCCAAAAATAAACAAACAAAAAAATTTTAATTTAATTTAATTAAAAAAAAAAGAAATGATGATCAAAACCCCATTCCTCATCTCTTCCCCCCAGTTTGATCTATAGATTCAAAATGCAATCCCGATATAAATCCCATAGAGCTTTTTTGGGTAGATATTGACATGCTGATTCTTAAATGTACATGGAAAAGTAAGGGAACTAGAATAGCCAATTCTGAAATTCTGAAAAAGAAAAAAAGTCCTTGCTGATGATCCTGCTGGATCCCTGTGTGCAGGAAGGCATGGCTACTATGTGGTTCTCTTTGTGTCTCTCAAGGTGTATTTTTTGTTTGTTTGTTTTTGGCTGTTCCACATGGCATGTGGGATCTTAGTTCCCAGACCAGGGATCAAACCCAGGCCTCTGCAGAGGAAGCACAGAATCTTAACCACTGGACCACCAGGGAAGTCCCTCAAGGTGTATTTTTGATCACACTGTCCCAAAAGAGGTACTTGAAAAGTTCCAAGAAAAAAATTAAGGGCTTTGAATAATCCTTGAATAAATCAATCTGTTTAACTTCAGCTCATGTAGTGTTTCTCGAACTAGGTTGAACTCAGAATTTTTTCTTCCTGTAAATATTTATTTACTTTCCTTGGAGGTGGTTTAGTAAAATACACTTTGAGAAACACCTAGAGATGTTGGAATACACTTTTACACTTTGGATAATAATTAAAAGATTAATTTTATTACTTTCTATTTTTTTATAAATTTATTTATTTATTTGTTTTCAGCTGCGTTGGGTCCTCGTTGCTGCACGCAGGGCTTTTTTTAGTTGAGGCGAGTGGGGGCTACTCTTTGTTGCGGTGCGCGGGCTTCTTATGGCGGTGGCTTCTCTTGTTGTGGAGTACGGGCTCTAGGCACGCGGGCTTCAGTAATTGTAGCTCCCAGGCTCCAGAGTGCAGGCTCAGAAGTTGTGGCGCACGGGCTTAGTTGCTCCGCGGCACGTGGGATCTTCCTGGACCAGGGCTCGAACCCGTGTCCCCTGCATTGGCAGGTGGATTCTTAACCACTGCGCCAAGATTCTTAGCCCCAAGATTAATTTTAGAATTAAGATTAGAATTAATTTTAGAATTAAGATTTAAGATTAATTTTAAAATTGATTAATTTTAGAAAAAGTGTGTAAGTCCTAAGAAATTTGACAGATTTGGGTAAACTGTTTTTACTGCCCATTTGGAGACTGTGTTGATATTCACGTTGCCAAGGTTCGGTCAGGATACTCTGAGAAGCCAAATGGGAACATGAAGAGGAACTCGTGGGGTGATTTAAGGGAAGGTAGGTCTGAGTGACAACCTGTCCTGTGGATCCACACAAAGCATCTAGTGGTGGGTCTGGTGTAGCTGCTGGCCAGCAGGCAGAGCCCTTAGGAAGATGGAAGACAACAAGGACAGGCTGGAACCGCTGGGTCCAATCAATTCTTTCAAAGCTGAAGACCTTTAGAGAGGAATGGCTGCCCCGGAGCTTCAGCATTCTAGATCTTATGCAGATCAGATCTCTTTGGCCAACTCTAACACAACTATACAGGAGAAAAGGATGCTGGAAAACGTGGTTCCCAGTTTGATGGCGTTGCACAGAGCAAACCACCACAGGGGTTACTAGTGAAATGAAAAAGAACAAAAAAGCATACCTCCTTTCAGTTTGAAAACAGCATTCACATGACTCAGACTTAAGGGGCTTTGCGGGAATTCCTACTCAGTGCCAGGCACTGTGCCAAATATTTTCACACCCACACACACACCCCTACATAAACACAACTTCTCTAGTAGCATCACACCATATGCTACCTTCCCCCATTTCTGTTGGTCACAATCAGAGAAAAATGAAGAAGGGTTTAGGCAGACCAGGAACTTTACTGACAAGATGTAAACAACAATACAGTTGAATACGATGTTGTGTCATAGTTAGGAGAGAAAGCTCTAGAGTTTCCGGGTCCAAATCGTGGGTCCTGTGACATGAGAGTTAAGTGATCTTGGGCAAAATATCTAATTCCTCTATTTCTCAGCATTGCCATTGCAAATTTCAGAAAATACTCACCTTACTGGGTTGTTGTAATGATTATATGTTATAATATATGTACAGCACCTGGGGTTAAAAAAAAAAGAAAGCTCAGTTTAGGAATAATTGAAAAATAAGTATTAGTGAGATTTTTGCTTGTGCCTATAAATACATATATATTTTAAAATATTCTATTGCTGAAACAGAATGGTTTTAAATTATAGTGATGTATTTTTAACTCATGTTCTCTCTTTTTTTATTATCTATCAAAATGTTTATACCGATCATTATTTAGTAGCATACAGATAACCAAATATGTTACATATATCACAGTCTCAAAATCCAGGATATTCAATTTTTAAAATGATAATTTGCAGTAGAATACATAAGTATGAAGTGATATAAATAATTCCAAATTACTGAATAAACAATTTAAAATAATCGAGTGAAAAGCAGCATAAGTTGCATTTTAATAACTTAAAAATTATGATAGGATAGTCTATTTCCCTGTATATTGTTAAATCTATATGTCTGTATAAACTTCCTGTTAACTACAGCTCCATGATCTGGATCTTTGCCTAAATTAATGTCAACACATTAGCCCTTTCTCTTCATGATTTCCTGATAATCAATAGCAATCTCCTGTCCTTGGTCCTTCCTTTACAGCTATTTGTCCTAAATGTAACAATGACTCATTCTGCTACAATAAGAAGATCCCTTGGCTCTTTGACCATGACTCTCAAATCACTTGTCATTGACTCTCAGTTGTTCAATGCTTTGCACTCCTTCCTCAAATGTTCTTTCCCTCAATCTTGATTAAAGCATAATATACTTCTCTGGATAATTTACAAGCTGCTTAAAACAAAAGACCTTAGGCAGAAAATAGTTTGGCTAGCAAAAATTGGGTGAATTTTAACCCATATGTAATATTGGCTGTTACCTTTTAAACATTCTGATCAATACTATTAGTACTGGCATGTTCTATTACCTCGTATTGAGTGCAAATTAACTGGAAAGGATTTTTTTTAACTACTCTGTTCTTCCTTTTCATACACATGAAAACATAGCCTTATTGATTGACTCTGTAAAGCTCATTTTAAATTAAAGGCTTATTTTTATCCACTGACATTACTCAGCAAAGTGAGAATCAGATTTAAGCTATTCATAGTTATCCATTTCAAAGAACAAGCGGGCTCCTGCCCACTGGTTACATTTCACTTACACTATAATTTGTACGACTCTTAATCAAGGGGTCTTCTGATCCAGAAGGCAATAAGTGATTCCCTAGCAATGATATCATTTAAAAATGCATGTCCTGAGGAGAGGGGGAAGATGGCGGAAGAGTAAGACGCGGAGATCACCTTCCTCCCCACAGATACATCAGAAATACATCTACACGTGGAACAACTCCTACAGAACACCTACTGAACGCTGACAGAAGACCTCAGACCTCCCAAAAGGCAAGAAACTCCCCACGTACCTGGGTAGGGCAAAAGAAAAAAGAATAAACAGAGACAAAAGGATAGGGACGGGACCTGCACCAGTGGGAGGGAGCCGTGAAGGAGGAAAGGTTTCCACACGCTAGGAAGCCCCTTCGCGGGTGGAGACTGCGGGTGGTGGAGGGGGAAAGCTTCGGAGTAGCGGAGGAGATCACAGCAACAGGGGTGTGGAGGGCAAAGCGGAGAGATTCCGGCACAGAGGATCGGTGCCGACCAGCACTCACCTGACCGAGAGGCCTGTCTGCTCACCCGCCAGGGCGGGCGGGGCTGGGAGCTGAGGCTCGGGCTTCCGTTGGATCCCAGGGAGAGGACTGGGGTTGGCGGCGTGAACACAGCCTGAAGGGGTTACTGCACGACGGCTAGCCGGGAGGGAGTCCGGGAAAAAATCTGGACTTGCCGGAGACGCAAGAGACCATTGTTTCCAGGTGTGCGAGGAGAGGGGATTAATAGTGCCGCTTAAAGGAGCTCCAGAGACGGGCGCGAGCTGTGGCTAACAGCGGGGACCCCAGAGACGGGCCTGAGACGCTAAGGTTGCTGCTGCCGCCACCAAGAAGCCCGTGGGCGAGCACAGGTCACTATCCACACCTCCCTTCCGGGGAGCCTGTGCAGCCCGCCACTGCCAGGGTCCCGGGATCCAGGGACAACTTCCCCGGCAGAACGCACGGCGCAACTCAGGCTGGTGGAACGTCACGCCGGCCTCTGCCACCGCAGGCTCGACCAGCATCCGTACCCCTCCCTCCCCCCACCCCCCGGCCTGCGTGAGCCAGAGCCCTCGAAGCAGCTGCTCCTTTAACCCCGTCCTGTCTGAGCGAAGAACAGACGCCCTCCGGCGACCTACACACAGAAGTAGGGCCAAATCCAAAGCTGAACCCTGGGAGCTGTGCAAACAAAGAAGAGAAAGGGAAATCTCTCCCAGCAGCCTCAGGAACAGCGGATTAAAGCTCCACAATCAACTTGATGTACCCTGCACCTGTGGAATACATGAATAGACAACGAATCATCCCAAACTGAGGAGGTGTACTTTGAGAGCAAGATTTATTATTTTTTCCCCTTTTCCTTTTTTGTGAGTGTGTATGCGTATTCTTCTGTGTGAGATTTTGTCTGTATAGCTTTGCTTTCACCATTTGTCCTAGGTTTCTATCTGTCCTTTTTTTTTTCTACTTTAAAAAAATTTTTTTTCTTAATAATTATTTTTTTATTTTAATAACTGTATTTTATTTTACCTTACTTTATTTTATTTTGTTTTAGCCTCTTTCTTTCTTTCTACTTTTTCTCCCTTTTATTCTGAGCCGTGTGGATGAAAGGCTCTTGATGCTGCAGCCAGGAGTCAGTGCTATGCCTCTGAGGTGGGAGAGCCAATTTCAGGACACTGGTCCACAAGAGACCTCCTAGCTCCACGTAATATCAAACGGCGAGGGCTTCCCTGGTGGCGCAGTGGTTGAGAGTTCATCTGCCGATGCAGGGGACACGGGTTCGTGCCCCGGTCTGGGAAGATCCCACATGCCACATAGCGGCTGGGCCCGTGAGCCATGGCCGCTGAGCCTGCGCGTCCGGAGCCTGTGCTCCACAGTGGGAGGGGCCGCGACAGTGGGAGGCCCACGTACTGCAAAAAAAAGAAAAAATATATATATCAAATGGCAAAAATCTCCCAGAGATCTCCATCTCAACAACAACACCCAGCTTCACTCAACAACCAGCAAGCTACAGTGCTGGACACCCTATGACAAACAACTAGCAAGACAGGAACACAACCCCACCCATTAGCAGAGAGGCTGCCTAAAATCATAATAAGTCCACAGACACCCCAAAACACACCACCAGACGTGGACCTGCCCACCGGAAAGACAAGATCCAGCCTCATCCACCAGAACACAGCCACTAGTCCCATCCACCAGGAAGCCTACACAACCCACTGAACCAACTTTAGCCACTGGGGACAGAAACCAAAAGCAACGGGAACTACGAACCTGCAGCCTGCAAAACGGAGACCCCCAAACACAGTAAGATAAGCAAAATGAGAAGACAGAAAAACACACAGCAGATGAAGGAGCAAGATAAAAACCCACCAGACCCAACAAATGAAGAGGAAATAGGCAGTCTACCTCAAAAAGACTTCAGAATAATGATAGTAAAAATGATCCAAAATCTTGGAAATAGAATAGAGAAAATGCAAGAAACATTTAACAAGGACCTAGAAGAACTAAAAATGAAACAAGCAACGATGAACAACACAATAAATGAAATAAAAAATGCTCTAGAAGGGATCAATAGCAGAATAACTGAGGCAGAAGAACGGATAAGTGACCTGGAAGATAAAATAGTGGAAATAACTACAGCAGAGCAGAATAAAGAAAAAAGAATGAAAAGAACTGAGGACAGTCTCAGAGACCTCTGGGACAACATTAAATGCACCAACATTCGAATTATAGGGGTTCCAGAAGAAGAAGAGAAAAAGAAAGAGACTGAGAAAATATTTGAAGAGATTGTAGTTGAAAAGTTTCCCTATATGGGAAAGGAAATAGTTAATAAGTCCAGGAAGCACAGAGAGTCCCATACAGGATAAATCCAAGGAGAAACATGCCAAGACACATATTAATCAAACTGTCAAAAATTAAATACAAAGAAAACATATGAAAAGCAGCAAGGGAAAAAAAACAAATAAAACACAAGGGAATCCCCATCAGGTTAACAGCTGATCTTTCAGCAGAAACTCTGCAAGCCAGAAGGGACTGGCAGGACATATTTAAAGTGATGAAGGAGAAAAGCCTACAACCAAGATTAGTCTACCAAGCAAGGATCTCATTCAGATTTGATGGAGAAATTAAAACCTTTACAGACAAGCAAAAGCTGAGAGAGTTCAGCACCACCAAACCAGCTTTCCAACAAATGCTAAAGGATCTTCTCTAGGCAGGAAACACAAGAGAAGGAAAAGATGTATAATAACAAACCCAAAACAATTAAGAAAATGGGAATAGGAGGATACATATCGATAATTACCTTAAATGTAAATGGATTAAATGCTCCCACCAAAAGACACAGACTGGCTGAATGGATACAAAAACAAGACCCCTATATATGCTGTCTACAAGAGACCAACTTCAGACCTAGAGACACATAGAGACTGAAAGTGAGGGGATGGAAAAAGATATTGCATGCAAATGGAAATCAAAAAAAAGCTGGAGTAGCAATTCTCATATCAGACAAAATAGACTTTAAAATAAAGACTATTAGAAGAGACAAAGAAGGACACTACATAATGATCAAGGGATCGATCCAAGAAGAAGATATAACAATTGTAAATATTTATGCACCTAACATAGAAGCACCTCAATACATAATGCAAATACTAACAGCCATAAAAGGGGAAATCGACAGTAACACATTCACAGTAGGGGACTTTAACACCCCACTTTCACCAATGGACAGATCATCCAAAATGAAAATAAAAAAGGAAACACAAGTTTTACATGATACATTAAACCAGATGGACTTAATTGATATTTATAGGACATTCCATCCAAAAACAACAGAATACACATTTTTTTCAAGTGCTCATGGAACATTCTCCAGGATAGATCATATCTTGGGTCACAAATCAAGCCTTGGTAAATTTTACAAAATTGAAATTGTATCAAGTATCTTTTCAACCACAACGCTATGAGACTAGATATCAATTACAGGAAAAGATATGTAAAAAATACAAACACATGGAGCCTAAACAATACGTTACTTAATAACGAAGTGATCACTGAAGAAATCAAAAAATACCTAGAAACAAATGACAATGGAGACACGACGACCGAAAACGTATGGGATGCAGCAAAAGCAGTTCTAAGAGGGAAGTTTATAGCAATACAATCCTACCTTAAGAAACAGGAAACATCTCGAATAAACAACCTAAACTTGCACCTAAAGCAGTTAGAGAAAGAAGAACAAAAAAACCCCAAAGTTAGCAGAAGGAAAGAAATCATAAAGATCAGATCAGAAATAAATGAAAAAGAAATGAAGGAAATGATAGCAAAGATCAATAAAACTAAAAGCTGGTTCTTTGAGAAGATAAACAAAATAGATAAACCATTACCCAGACTCATCAAGGAAAAAAGGGAGAAGACAAATCAATATACTTAGAAATGAAAAAGGAGAAGTAACAACTGACACTGCAGAAATACAAAAGATCATGAGAGATTACTACAAGCAACTCTATGCCAATAAAATGGATAACCTGGAAGAAGTGGACAAATTCTTAGAAATGCACAACTTGCCAAGACTGAGTCAGGAAGAAATAGAAACTATGAATAGACCAATCACAAGCACTGAAATTGAAACTGTGATTAAAAATCTTCCAACAAACAAAAGCCCAGGACCAGATGGCTTCACAGGCGAATTCTGTCAAACATTTAGAGAAGAGCTAATACCTATACTTCTCAAACTCTTCCAAAATATAGCAGAGGGAGGAACACTCCCAAACTCATTCTATGAGGCCACCATCACCCTGATACGAAAACCAGAAAAGGTGTCACAAAGAAAGAAAACTACAGGCCAATATCACTGATGAACATAGATGCAAAAATCCTCAACAAAATACTAGCAAACAGAATCCAACAGCACATTAAAAGGATCATACCCCATGATCAAGTGGGGTTTATTCCAGGAATGCAAGGATTCTTCCATATATGCAAATCAATCAACGTGATACACCATATTAACAAATTGAAGGAGAAAAACCATACGGTCATCTCAATAGATGCAGAGAAAGCTTTCGACAAAATTCAACACCCATTTATGATAAAAACCCTCCAGAAAGTAGGCATAGAGGGAACTTTCCTCAACATAATAAAGGCCATATATGACAAACCCACAGCCAACATCGTCCTCAATGGTGAAAAACTGAAACCATTTCCACTAAGATCAGGAAGAAGACAAGGTTGTCCACTCTCACCACTCTTATTCAACATAGTTTTGGAAGTTTTAGCCAAAGCAATCAGAGAAGAAAAGGAAATAAAAGAAATCCAAATCAGAAAAGAAGAAGTAAAGCTGTCACTGTTTGTAGATGACATGATACTATACACAGAGAATCCTAAAGATGCTACCAGAAAACTACTAGAGCTAATCAATGAATTTGGTAAAGTAGCAGGATACAAAATTAATGCACAGAAATCTCTGGCATTCCTATACACTAATGATGAAAAATCTGAAAGTGAAATCAGGAAAACACTCCCATTTACCATTGCAACAAAAAGAATAAAATATCTTGGAATAAACCTACCTAAGGAGACAAAAGACCTGTATGCAGAAAATTATAAGACACTGATGAAAGAAATTAAGAATGATACAAATAGATGGAGAGTTATAACATGTTCTTGGATTGGAAGAATCAACATTGTGAAAATGACTCTAGTACCCAAAGCAATCTACAGATTCAATGCAATCCCTATCAAACTACCACTGGCATTTTTCACAGAACTAGAACAAAAAATTTCACAATTTGTATGGAAACACAAAAGACCCCAAATAGCCAAAGCAATCTTGTGAACGAAAAACGGAGCTGGAGGCATCAGGTTCCTTGACTTCACAGTATACTACAAAGCTACAGTAATCAAGACAGTATGGTACTGGCACAAAAACAGAAAGATAGATCAATGGAACAGGATAGAAAGCCCAGAGATAAACCCACACACATATGGTCACCTTATCTTTGATAAAGGAGGCAAGAGTATACAGTGGAGAAAAGACAGCCTCTTCAATAAGTGGTGCTAGGAAAACCGGACAGCTACATGTAAAAGTATGAGATTAGATCACTCCCTAACACCATACACAAAAATAAGCTCAAAATGGATTAAAGACCTAAATGTAAGGCTAGAAACTATCAAACTCTTAGAGGAAAACATAGGCAGAACCCTCTATGACATAAATCACAGCAAGATCCTTTTTGTCCCACCTCCTAGAGAAATGGAAATAAAAACAAAAATAAACAAATGGGACCTAATGAAACTGCAAAGCTTTTGCACAGCAAAGGAAACCATAAACAAGACCAAAAGACAACCCTCAGAATGGGAGAAAATATTTGCAAATGAAGCAACTGACAAAGGATTAATATCCAAAATTTATAAGCAGCTCATGCAGCTCAATAACAAAAAAAAAAAAAAAACCCAATTCAAAAATGGGCAGAAGACCTAAATAGACACTTCTCCAAAGAAGATATACAGACTGCCAACAAACTCATGAAAGAATGCTCAACATCATTAATCATTAGAGAAATGCAAATCAAAACTACAATGAGATATCATTTCACACCAGTCAGAATGGCCATCATCAAAAAATCTAGAAACATAAATGCTGGAGAGGGTGTGGAAAAAAGGGAACACTCTTGCACTGCTGGTGGGAATGTGAATTGGTACAGCCACTATGGAGAACAGTATGGAGGTTCCTTAAAAAACTACAAATAGAACTACCATATGACCCAGCAATCCCATTACTGGGCATATACCCTGAGAAAACTATAATTCAAAAAGAGTCATGTACCAAAATGTTCATTGAAGCTCTATTTACAATAGCCAGGAGATGGAAACAACCTAAGTGTCCATCATCGGATGAATGGATAAAGAAGATGTGGCACATATATACAATGGAATATTACTCAGCCATAAAAAGAAATGAAGTTGAGCTATTTGTAATGAGGTGGATAGACTTAGAGTCTGTCATACGAGTGAAATAAGTCAGAAAGAGAAAGACAAGTACCATATGCTTACACATATATATGGAATTTAAGAAAAAAAATGTCATTAAGAACCTAGGGGTAAGACAGGAATAAAGACACAGACCTACTAGAGAATGGACTTGAGGATATGGGGAGGGGGAAGGGTGGGCTGTGACGAAGCGAAAGAGAGGCATGGACATATATACACTACCAAGCGTAAGGTAGATAGATGGTGGGAAGCAGCCGCAGAGCACAGGGAGATCAGCTCTGTGCTTTGTGACCGCCTGGAGGGGTGGGATGGGGGGGGTGGGAGGGAGGGAGATGCATGAGGGAGGGGATGTGGGAACAGATATATATGTATGACTGATTCACTTTGTTATAAAGCAGAAACTAAAAAAAAAAAAAAAAAAAAAAACCTAGGGGTAAGACAGGAATAAAGACACAGACCTACTAGAGAATGGACTTGAGGATATGGGGAGGGGGAAGGGTAAGCTGTGACAAAGTGAGAGAGTGGCATGGACATATATACACTACCAAATGTAAAATAGATAGCTAGTGGGAAGCAGGCGCATAGCATAGGGAGATCAGCTCGGTGCTTTGTGACCACCTAGAGGGGTGGGATAGGGAGGGTGTGAGGGAGGGAGACGCAAGAGGGAAGAGATATGGGAACATATGTATAACTGATTCACTTTGTTATAAAGCAGAGACTAACACACCATTGTAAAGCAATTATACTCCAATAAAGATGTAAAAAAAATGCATGTCCTTAGTCAATATGTGTCAGGATGTGCTAAAACATATGGCATATATTCAGCTGACCGAGGAAAGTTATCCTTGAAAGACCCGTAACAATTTGCCTGAAGCTCATGCTTTATGAAGCAATGCCACATTTGGCCAGTAGATAGCACTCAAGATATTCCACTAAACGGAGAGAAAGCGCCTAGGTGCGATTATCACTCTGCCAGGGAAACATTAGACAAGTTCATTTTAGATCAGCAGAGGCGGAAAAGAGATGCCCCCAAACACCTAGAAATTGGGATTTTTGTACAAAACGCCAGCAGCCACTTAATGTAAATCTGTACTTTATTAGGGTAGGAAAACTAGCCCACTTGTTTCCTAACACAGTTTCTGTTGGAAGACAAGGAAAGTACCACTCATGTGACACAGACTGAAATAAAACATGAAAGCAGCACCTGAATGGTAATGTTGAGGTCCAGAGAGACCACAAGTGGAATATGCCAGTTGCCTTGCACAAAAAGACTAAAAAGGCAAAACGCTGTGACTCATCCATCCTCCTAAAAAGCCACATGCATTTCAGAATGCATTGTTTAAATAAATAAGAACCTGGCTATAAACAAAAAATGAATTGTAACTGCTTGAAGCCAAGGACAGTGCCTTGGCATGGTTAGACCTACGAATAAGGGTAACTACTGTTACGCTTTGATAAATGATCGCTTCCACGGGGCGTAAGAACCAACTCATGTTTGCTCAGAGGCAGGAAGTGGTAAAGGGAGCCGCTCCCGTGATTTTGAACCATCTCCCACATGTCAAGAGCTCAGTTCATCTGATACAGCAAGTACGGGTCTGTGTTAAACGAGGTGATGGTTATCAAGCTGCTGTCCAAGCAGACACAGAAAGCTGGAGTGTGAGAAGCTAGGAGATGAGAATCATTCAAATATCTATCAAAGAAAAAGTGGAGGCACCTGAGCTAGGGAAGACCATGTCAAGGGGAAAAGACATCTGAAAAAAAAAAAAAATCAGTGAAAAACTAAAGAAACAACTTCAAATTCCTTCTGCAGAAAATTGATAGTGGTTGGGAGGTGGTCAGGCTCTTACAAAAGTCAGTTCCTAGGAGGACAGGTTTTCATTCCCTGCTCTCCAGGGTCCAACCTTAAGCTTTCTACAGCTGTGCTCCCAGCCCACTTTCATGGACTTACACACAGAATGGCTAACCCAATATCCTGCTCAAAAATTTCTTAATTTAGCCTCAAATTGCCTGAAACTACCTTCAGCCTTTGAACTTACTGTTCCTATGAGCCATTAAATGGCTTTCTGTTGTAATTGCTCAACTTGTTTGAGTTGTGTTTGGGTATTTGCAACCAAAAGTCTCTTTTGACTGTGCTAGGCTTAATCTGGGGTAGGGTGGAGCTGTGGAGTGCCTACTGCCTGATCCGCAATGATTACGAAAAAGACAGCAAGGGAAAAACACATTTACAGAATGCTATCTTATCCAGTCAAAGGAAAAGTTTCCAATTCGAGAATGCTTAGGGTTCCTAGAAGGAAGACAGAAATCTGGGATGAAAAGAGATTGGATTGAGCTCCCCCTTGCACTGACCCTGGAGTCTAGCCTTCTTCTGCCACAGTCTGGCTGTGTGACCTTGAGAACATCACTTTCCATCTCTGGGGCTCAGTTTTTTCATCTATAAACTGAAGGGTTAAGCAAGATGTTCCAATTCTAACCTTCTATGGTTCTGTTCTCCTGCCTTCTTTCCATATAGGAAGCTACCTCTGAAAGAGCTTAAATGATTTCCTAGTAATGACATCCATCATATTCGATGCACCAGTAGAAAAGGTGATTATTCAGTCAAATAATCATGCATATATGAACAATGCATGGGAACACACACGGAAAGACAGTGACAAGTTTGCAAAAGTCAGTCTGATTTGGTAGAGATGCTCTCTCCTGCCTTGTCGGTCTTGAGTAATGCTCTCTTCACCCAGGCACCTTCTTATCACAGGACCCACTGGGACCCTCAGGCTGCCTCTCTTCCCCTCCCTCCAGCCTCTCCCTTTGGCTGCTGACAGTGGCATCAGCCACCAGTACACTGCTGGCAGCATCTTCTGACATCCAAGGGAAGAGCTGGTGAAGAGAGAGAGTTGCGGCAAAAAAACAATTTCTCTGTAGAAGAATTCTTTGATTTGTGTTTGAACTTGGAACAACTGATACGTTTGTGTGATAAAACTTCATAAATCCCCCAATCATGTCGAAATGGCTACAAAGAAAATGTCCAATTCTCTCTTGAAAAGTTCTGTAAAAACTAAGGATGTAAATAGGTTCTGATGATGTTCTGTTAAAGCCTGAGTGCGTTCCAAATGTGGGGCCTATGATTCTGTAGGGGAAGGAAGGGAGGGAGGGGGGTGGGGGGAGAAATGTTTCCAGTAGAGCAGTAGTTCTCAACCATGGCTGTATAGTGAAATCTCCGGGTGAAAAATACCAACGTTTGAGTCCACTTTTAAAGAGGTTAAAATCCCCAGTGCCATCAGGGTTGAGAGTCAATGTAACGCAGCATCATTTTAATAAAATAGCGACTCAAGAATATTCAATTACTCAACAAGAATGGCAACTCAAAAGGATTTTCATTGTTAAGAAATGCTACCAAAAAGCCCACCAGCTTCTTATCACAGAGGTCTAAGAGGGCCAAAGCGTCCCTGAGAATTCCCTCTATCCTTGGGGTAAGCACTGCCATGTTCTTGAGTCCCCAGTCCTCCTCCTCTGAGGCCTGCACAGCTCCTCTGAGCCCTGTGCCATGTAATTCTCCATATCTCTCACCCTTCTAAAATTATTACCTGATCAGTGCTTCAGGCTCAGTACAGTCAAACCTCTTTTCCTGATAGTAAGATCGACTCAGGGGCTTTTAACATCCGTAGATCATTCCTGTAACTCTTATTCGCTAAAGGTTCATTCATTCACTACATCACAACTTTTACAACTGCTGGCCAGTTGAAAAATACCTGAGGCAGACTGATGAATTGGAAAGACACTGCACCGAGAAACTGAAGGCCTTGAATCAAGCTTCAGATTTGCCCATGCCTCTCTCCAGCTGACCTGATGCAAGTCACATAACATTTTGAGCTTCCATTTCCTTAAAGGTAAAGTGAGAAATCTGGTTAATGTCTGATATCCACCGCAGCTCTGAAATGTTATACTGCAGATGATGTTCTTATCCATGTTCTGGTAATGATGCTAATGAACAGTAAAGGGTGACAAAGTAAGTGCAGAGGAGAAGCACAAGGAAAAAGCTAATGGTCCCGGTGAGCCACAAGTTGACAGACTGGCTCTCAAAGCATCGACAATATCCCTATAAGTTACATTTTTAAAAGACTACAATGGAATCTTATGGCAGTAAAATTTGGTAGGTTCTACTTTCTGCTACTTTGTCTGTATGGAAAGACCATTTTCACTCCCCTCACACTGGGAAAACCACCCTTTCAAAATGAAAAGGCAATGATCTGATTCTCCAGTTGTTAAATTGCCTCTAAGAGGAAAAGGGATTATGTTTTAAAAAATTCCTCCAATATGCCAGGAAAGTTTTACAATATTCCAACCCCAAATTCAGTTCCTTGTTCCTCTGTAGCAGCTCTTGCACCCACATCTCTCCATTCTTTTCTTTCCAGCAACCATGACCATCTCCTCATGCAGCTTCGTCCTTAAGACAATCCTGCCTGCTACCACTGCATATATCTTTATGCCACTTGATGTCTGACTTTTCTACTCCAAAAAGTTTGAAGACCAAACTTTGGTCTTATTTCCTGCAGACCAAGTTAAACTATTGATAATTAGCCTGGCATTCCCAGATCCCTACAGTCTAGCTTGTAACCTACTTTTTCTCTCCCTTTTTTCTCAAAGCCAGTCTGATCCACTTTACTGTCCATCCCTCAGTTAAGTCACATGAAGTCCCTCCACTGGGCATTTGCTCGTGCTGTTCCTCCCACATGGAACAGCTTTCCCCATTTTCTCTCACATAGACTAACCTTGGCCATTCTCAGAAACTGAGCCAGCTCACATTTTATCTCTGCCATGAAGCAGTCATGCTGGTTTACAATGATCTGTCCTTCCTCCAACTATACTAGGCAGCACTTAAACTTGAATTCCACTGTATTGTCTGCCTTTTGTTTGTTTTGTTGCATGTTTCCTGGTTAGACTGCATGTTCGGAATAACAGTCCATGTACTTAATGCTTCTATCTTTCCCCCTTCTTTTCTCCTTCCCTCCCTCCTTCCCTCCTTCCTTTCTTCCTTCCTTCCACCTTCCCATAGTACTTACAGTAAAATTTGGGGAATACACTAAATTAGCCGTAGTCACCTTATAAATAAACACAGTAATACCAGACTTTAGTCAAGGGGTTCCTTGGTGCTTCTCTCTTCCACAGCCTGATCAACGAGACACACGTTCTCTTGTGTCCGTTAGCTCTTAGCTTGGAATCCAACACCCTGCAGCAAGTTCCACTGTGGGAATACTTAGTATTATTAGGACACATGTCCAAGTTTAGGTTCTAAAATTTTATGCATAAATTTCCCAAAAGGGCAGAAATGGTCTAAGAAATAGGAACAAATTTAAAGAAAAGAGTGAAATATTCCAGTCATTAAATCACTTATTCATTTCAATAGCGTGTTAAGTCATATGCACTCCTCATTTAAAGAGCTAATGATAACAGAATCGGAAACTACTAAATCAAGAAGGGACCTCACCTTCTGGTTTTAGAGACGAGTCAGCTGGGGCTCCGGCAGAAACACTGAGTCTATATGAGGTACTGCCTCTTGCAATGCTGTTTGCCTTCCTCCTCTTCTAGCAGCCCCTCTCCAAAAAGGGGTTCTTCTAATGTCTGCCAAACTCGTTCCCTGTTAATCACTTCCCAAAGATTGTCTGTAAATAAAATGCAGAGACAAAGTTGGACAAGAAGATCAACCTACAGAGATCGCTCCCAATTTTTGAAATTATCTTATTTATGCTTCTAGAATAGAATAACTTTCTAGAAGTGAGCTCTAAGCATAGGTAAAGAGAACTTTTGTGGAGGTGAAGGGTAGCTATAGGGAGGTGAGTTATATATTTAGATATGCAAATAATGATTTTGTTTGTTTTTGAGTCTGTTGCAAGGAAAAGGAAGAGTCTGAGGACAAAGTGGGTTCTTGCTGCTGCAGCCTTTGCCATGGGCCCTAGAATCCCCCAGTCAGGCTAGGTGAGGCGTTAGGAAGGATATACAACCCTTGCTTGCCTCTCTTCCTCCATACAGGGAATGGAGTTGTATTAGAGAGGTACCCCACCTGCAGCCACAGGGACAACTTTCAAAGTCACATTGGGACCCCAGAACACTCTGGAATGACCTCCCTCCCCATCTGCACAAAATTGACACACCCAGTGAAAGGAAGGGTGGGACCTTGCCCTACCCAGGTCAGTCCTCCTGCCCTTGGTCCTGCACCATTCAAAGACTTACCAACTCCCCTTTCATTTTATTTGGAGGTAGAAGAGCAGTAAGAGGAGGAGATGGAAACGTTTTTCCCCTAAAATTCCAACCCAAATTTCACTTCTTGTTGTTTTATTTTTTTTTTTAATAAAAATCTATCTCAATTCCACTCTCTTGCCTCAACGTGTTTTTCATTTGCAAGAGGATGTAGGAACTAGCCTTGCCTTGAGTGTTCTTTTGAAGTAGCTGCCTAGAGACTCATCCCTAGAGAACTGATTTTACCTCTCTGGACCTTAGGTTTCCCGTCTGTTCAATAAAGAGGCTGATGGATGGTGTCTAAATTCTCACCCACCGTAAACGTGGGAGTACCTGAGCCCCACTGTCCCTTGACTTTTCCACTCGAGGGTTCAGCACAGAGATAGTTAAAGGTTAAGGATCTCTCCAATGGAGAGTTGTTAACATGGGGTTGAGCGATCGCGGGCAGCAGGTTTCTGGCCTCGCCCAGCCGCGGCCTCAGAAATATCCCTCTCCAAGATTTCCCAACTGGGAGGCTGCGGCAGGGTCTCCTCTCCTTATTCTTCTCCACAGGCGCCCGGGCGCAGCTCTATCCTCCTCCTGGACAGCGAGCAGCCGATAGCATCCTCAAACCCCAGTAAGCCTGGACCCCTACACCTAGCTCGGTTTCTCAGAGCCCTGCCGCTACCCCTCCTCAATGTCCCTCTAGGTGTCCACTACTTTCCACTTCCAGACATTCTTTCAGCCGCACCAGCCTCACTTTGGACCCCCTGCGCCAGGCTCTGAGAGCCAGGGCTGCCGCGGAGCGGGACGCTCTCCCGGGGCGTCCCGGGCTCCAGCACCTCTCCACACACACCCCCACCCCCGCCCCACGCCCCGCCTCAGGACCCTGCCGTCGCCTTCCCCTCGAACTCCCTGGGTGCTCTCCCGCCGCGCTCCTTCCTGCATCCACTCAGGGAGACCACCCGCCCCCCCCGTCCCCGCTGCCACCTCCCCGGCAAAACAAGGGCTGGTCAGTGGGCAGGGCGCCTGGCCCAACCGGCCCTCTGCTGGGCGGGGGCGGAGAAGGCCCCGAGCCTCGCAGGGCTCCCGGGCGCGCTCAGCTCTGCCGGGATCCCGAGAGCAGCCTCGCGCGGAAACCCCGCACCAAAGCGCGGGAGCCGCAGCCTCCCGCCCTCAGGCGCCCGCCGCGCTCACCCTGACCCCGGGACGCGGGAGCCTCGGGCGCCGCTGGAACCCCGCGCAGCACGCCGGCGCTCGAGCTGCCCCCCACGCTCCTTTTCCGGCCCCCTCCAAGGAGGGGCGCGCGGGGCCCCAGAAGCATCTCCCGCCCGCCTTCCCCCACCCCCTTCCCAGCCCGCCCACCCGACCCGCGCGGCGTGGTGCGGCGCTGCGCTCGGATACCGGGAGGAAAGCGCCGCGCGGAGTCCCTGGCGTCCTCAGTCCTGCCCCGCGAAGTGGAGATGCGCGAGAGGCAGGCGAGGGCGCGCAGCTCGTGAGACGCCGCGCCAGCCGGCACCATGCGCCTGCGGCCGCTGCCCCTCGTCGTGGTCCCCGGCTTGCTGCAGCTGGTGAGTGCCCGGCCCGCCGCGCGCCCCACGCCTCACGCGCCGGGGCCGCGTTTCGGCGGGAAAACCGCTCCGGCGGCCGCCTCGGAAGCAGAGCCTGGGGCTGCTTAGGACATGGGGTCGGGGGCGCAGGCAGTGGAGGGAGTTTAGCGTTGCCTCAGAGGTTGAAGGGAAAGAATCAGGGAATGGGAATCAGAGGGGGGACCCTGAGGCGAGTGCGGTGCTTATGGAAGACTGGGACTGGAGGGCTGGGGTAAAGAAGGCAGAAAGTGGCAGGGAAGAAGGTGCGAGAGAAGGAAGAGGTTTATTGACGAGAGGTCGAGGAGGGGATAAGGGTAGACGGACGCGATGAGGATGGGCTGAAAGATCTGCCTCTAGCCCAGAGTTTGGGGGGCTTGGTGGGTATTTTTCACGTGGTATTTTGCCCGGATGCTCGCAAACACTTCTAAACCACGGCATCGTGCATCCTCGTTCTCAGGGCCGGTTGGTGGCTCCTTGCTGGGGAAAAACTTAGGCAGAAGACCGATTTGGGAGGCAGATTGGATTTCTCTTCGTTTTCCGTCTGGCACTGGGGACTAGGATGGGGTTTTGTGCCGGCGGGGACGCAGGATGTAACTTTCAAATCCAACTCCACACAGGCGTCCCCTCCCCATCGTCTCTTAAGCATTTTGTTCCCGAAGACCTCTCCTGTCTGGTCTGGCCGGCTCAGGGGGCGCTGAGGAATGTGAAGGGTATTAGAAGGTGGTTGCAGGGTCCGCCAGGGAGGCTCTAAGCGACTGTTCCAGTGGTGCCTCTCATCTCTCCTCGGTTTTCCCGCGTGGCGCCACCCTCTCCTCCTTCCGAAATATACCTGTATGCTGTATGGATTGCTAGTTAATTCTGTTTAAGGGAGATCCCAAGTAAGACCTTCAAGAAGACAACTTTTAAAGTAAAATTATAGAAGGGGATTGTTTTGGCGCAGTCCACCTCTGTGATGGATTTCTCCTGCTCTCTTGGCACTTGTCTTAATACGGTGCTATCGAGGGCTTTCTCCAGAAGCCAAGGTTTCTTTGGTCTTCATATTTAAGACTTTACCCAGTTTAATCTGGCTGTTAAAACAGGGTTAAGGAACCCAATCATGATGATCCTTCCTTTTTTCCTTCCTCCCTCCCTTCCTTCTCTCTCTCTCTCTCTCTCATTTCCCTTTAGAGGGAAAGATCAAGTAACTTATTAAAGTTTCTCTATGATACATATGATATTGTAGACGCAAAGATACTCTGTAAGTTTGAGGATGGAAGGAATTCTAAAATGTCTTAGTGAAGGGGAGAGAGCACAAAAGGGCCTGTCCATTCCTTTTCCACAGAGGTTAGCTTCACCTGCACAGCGTTAAGAAATTCTTCAATGGCTTCAAGAAGTAAATGCAGTGATGTTCCCAAATGTCCTTAAATGAGCCGACACATACGGCCTATATACAATATGGCATGTTAAAATAAATTTTACATCCAAGGCATTAAGCATGCCACATATATTCCATAATACTCTTCAGTATCCCTTGCTTTTTGAAATGTTTGATCTGGATTCCAATAAAAGGTGATTTAACAAAGCAACATTTGTATGGTGTGTGTACGTAAAACTGTAAAAACCTGGGGAAATCAGGTACTTAGGTAGGATCTTCAGAATATCTTCATGAATCTCTTAGTTCATTCATTTAATTTTGTCTTCAGTGATCATGAACTGTGTATCTGTTCCACTGTATTAGACTCTTAAAGATGAGGAGCTATATTGGGGGATGTGTTGGGAAAAGTTCTTCTATCAGTTTACTGTATTGGGAATGTTAGATTTTTTTTTTTTTTTCACACCACCAGAGTCAATAGGGAATAAGAAATACATCTTGACAAGATTATATACCCTTCTTAAGAGCTAGATTCTAATATTACAGCGTGGCTTGATTTATCAGTTTTTAAGGAAGTGTATGTCAAATTCGAATCCATTTTTGGATTGTGCTTGGGTTGTAATGTTTTTTTCCTGGAGCACTTTATCATCGTAAGTGAGGTGGGGAGCTGCAGCTGTGTGATAAGCATACATTCCTTACACTGCCATCCTTTTAGACAATAAAAAGCTGTTTACATTCTCCACAATCTTAGAGCTGTTTCCAGCCTTATAACACAAGGGGGTTAGGATGTGAAAGGAAAACAGAGTGGCTGAGCAGGGTAGATCTAAATGAAAACACCCCCAATCCCACCATTCGCCCCACCCCAGCAGGTATCCAAAAAAAAAAAAAAGTTATAATTTGGCCCTTTGGATGGCTTATAGTTTTAGTCTACCTTTTCAGCTAATATTGAACTTCTTTGCTAAATCCCAATAGCAAGTGGATAAAATGTTTGAAAACTAATTTTTTCATTTTCTAGGAACCATGTGTACATAGCACATCTGCCCTTGAGGGGAGGGAGTGGAGACGAGGTTGGGTTATTGTTGGAACTGGATTTTATTTTTCCATTCCCACTGCCATCCTAAAATGCTAAATATTTTTAAATGAGTAGTGGATTCATTTGGGGATATTGAAATTTTAATTTTAAGAAAATTGCCTGATTCATATGAAAGCAGTCAGAGGGAGTTGGGCCCAAATAAGTCACTATCATAAAATACTGATACAATAACCAGAAGATTTTTACTTATTTGGGGGATATTTATAAGTTTTAAGAAAACAATAAGCTGAATTGATAAATATTGCAGGTAAACTATGAAGTATGTGTGTCTGTGATTTGTCCTTACCCAATTTTCCTGGCCTGTGTCTAGTGTTTTAACAGACAGGTTGCTATACCTAATTAATAAGATTACTAGGCATTTGCAGAATTAAGTACCAATCCTGAATGTATTATTTTCTTTGCAATTCTTATTCAGCAACATATCTTTGTAAAAATACTAATAGCACATTATCTCTTGTCTGCCGTCTAATGAAGAGAAAATTAGCATTTGAAGTTAATATTATAATGAGTGTTATTTTGTGACATGATACAAGGTAAAGACTTCACCAGTTGACAGCTTCTTACAGATTTGCATGATTATTTGTAACTCATAATAAGTGTGATTTTTGCCTCTAAGTAAAATGCAGATTTTACTTAAAATTAAATTTGAATTTAAATGGATGATAAGCTTGACTTTAAGACAAATTTAGTGGTGATTTTAAAAATTAATTTGTTATACATTTCAACTTGTTTTTCTGTGATATAATGATGAGTTTATCAAGTAAAATATAAATTAAAAAAGCGATGCAAGTTAGCAATTTTTAGAATCCTATAAAATCAGAATACTTGTGATGCAAAGTGTTAACAATTTTAAGTTCATCCTCATTATATAGTATCATCCCACATGAACTTATTGAGGATATTTTTGTTTATCTTAACAAATTATTGATTTTAGTGTTTATTTAGTGTCATAGTCATAACATATATTTATTCCCAGTTCTGTATTTTCAAGAAGTGATAACTCATGACTGTCTTCCATTCAGAAATCACAATTTCCCTCATACAGTTTTGATCAATTAACATCAAAACAGTATTTCCCAGTGTAGGATCAATAGTCGTCTGTTGCCTAGATGACAATGCAGAGGAGAAGAAAATACCACCATATCATGGTTACGACTTAGAGCTGGCTGGGCTTTGAAACTGACTCCTCATTAAAAGCATCATTATCTTAAGACATTTTAAAAATGAGAACTAGGATTAGACAATTAAGTCCTCTATTCCAGCCACTCACCTCCCAGTATAAATTGTGTTCCCTTGGCCTATTTTAAGATTAGGTTGTGTAGTTCAGTTTTAAATGACTTCCACATAGGAAACTGACTCCTCTTGGTAACTTATTTTATAACTCAATAGATTTCCAAATGGAAAAGAAAAGCCTTGTTACTTTTTGTTCTGTAGTTTTTTTCTTAATTTTCTTTTTTTATTATTGTTTCTGATTAGTGGTCAAAATGCTAAATAAGGCAGAAGGCTTTTTTGAAAAACTTTTAGAGGTTTTACACTCTCAGCTTAAAATGTGTAGCTCTTGCAAATCGAATGACTTAAGAGATGTTGATTTTTACAACACACTGCCCACCTTTTATCTATTAAAGAGCTAATCAATACGTTGTGAATGATTTCATTATTTAGTAGTAGCAATCAGAGATGAATATAAGTGTATCACAGGTTTGTGATTTTGTAAAAGCTCCAGAACTGTCTCCTATTGTTTACATATTCTGCGGTCTCTTTTACCTGAAGCTTTGCTGGGTAAGATTTGAAAAAAGAATTATAGCCACATGCTCAAATGCCTACAGTTAGGCCTGTGTCCGCATTTCTGTGAAGAATCTCATTTCTATCTTAGCCATAAGCATTATTGCCGGTTAGAAGTTGGCATTTAATATCTTGATTTGGGAGTCAGTTATTTTAAAGCTGCTTTAAAAAATTGGTCCAAATGATTTTGAGCACTCATCCATGTGAGTTTACTCTCTAGATATTCTTATAGTGTGTGGAATGATGATTTAACAAACTAATTTCTATATCATTCTTGCACAGTGGTTATAATTTAAAATGTAGCATGTTTAAATTATTTTCAATAATCTCTTCCAAGTTAACCTATTTATTGAGCCACTGTAAGATATTGTAACACTGTTTCATCATGAATAATTTTAATTGTGCCAAATTCAGATGCCTTAGTTGGTCTTTACTAACAATTGTATGAGTCTTTATTTGCTAACAATCTATTTGAATTTTTTATTACTTGTGATATGACCAATGGTATTGATGACAACTCTGTTCTTTATTTCAAAATCTTGCTCAATAAAAAAAGTATCTAAAGCAATTTACAGTATAGATTTTCATATTATAGAAAGAACTCTAAGATATGATTGATTGAAAACTTCCAATTTATGTTGTTTTTAGTTTATGAAGATCTAGATGAAAACCTTCAAATAACTGTTTGGTTCATTATGCTGTAAGATCAGTATATAATAAGGAAGTCTGTTTCTTTATAGAACTACCATGAAAAATGAATATTTCATTATCTAAACCCAAAAGCTATAAGAAATACTTTTCCTAGCCAGATCATTCAAGAAGTTAAAATAATTGTCTTTAAAATTGTCATTCTTGTAAATTTTGCTTTTCTTAGATTTATGGACCCACAGTAAGAAAAGTGGGAAGTTTTGCAAATTTAAACTACAATGATAATAATGCTCTCTTAGATTTGCATATACCTACCTGTTTCCAAGTTTCTTTCACACAGTTTATCACATTCTGTTCTCCCAAAAAATCTACAAGAAGGACATGTTAAAAGTTTCCATTTGTGTACTGGAAAGAACAATGCATTTGGAGTCAAAAGACGAGTTCTATCTCTAAGTAAATTGCATCTTCAACAAATATTTACTATTTTGTCCCTGACTTTACACTGAGACTGTAGCAGACATTGAGGACATAACAGTAAACAAAATAGAACTGCTATGAGAATATGAGTGTGTGTGTGTGTGTGTGTGTGTGTGTGTGTGTGTCGGTGCGCAAGCGCGTGTCTGTGTGTCTTGGGCTGGTCATTTAACAATCTCAAATCCCTCATCTGTACAATGACGTCATCAACGATAAAGAGAATGAAAAATGATTTCTAACATCTCTTTCCTTTTTTTAATGTACAGTAACAGTGTTACTGTATTTTTCTTTTTATGAATTATGTACATCTTTACTGTACAATTTAAAGTATGTCTTACCTACAAACATAATTGCTTTAAATATAAGTTTTACATGGAGTTTGTGCTGTTAACCATATCACAAATGGTACATATATTTAGAAATAGATTTAAAATAGTACAAGACTGATTAATGTTATATCTTCTTATGGAAAAGGACAATTTAGTGAAACTAGGCAAAGGGAATTGACAAATACTTATTTAACACATAGAATCAGTAAAATCAATAAAATTTAAATTAAAATGGTACAATAAGGACTTTTCCCCCTCTATACCATTTTTAAATTGTAAACCACTAACATCTACTCATTTCTTTAATTTAAGTATATTGGCTCTCAGTTAAATTCTAATTATTAAAATAAGCAGCATTACAGCTTAATACTGTACTTCAACCAGAAAACTAGCATGTGACTTTTTGTACGCCTCAGTAGAATCCAACCTATTTAAATCAGGAATACTATTAACTAACTCCAAAGGTCTTGGGAGTTTTGATGTAAATGATATGAAATTTTAAAAAGAAAACCAAGAAAGAACTGGCATGTGAGACCTATCAAAGATGGAAGAAATTGTTAATGGTTTTAACATCAGGGGACAAGTCAACTGAAACAGACTGACTAGTCCTGGGGTTCAGTCCAACTGTATTTTAAACAACATGAATGTCTTTAAAAACGAAACTTGACTTTGTGATAGTGCCGGTTTCAGCCAAATAACAGGATTCTCAGGTCATAAAAACACATAAGTAAATCTCTTTATTCAAGATTATGCAAGATTGTGATTTTCAAGCATTGCCATATATATTGACAGTTTTAAAATCTCATCAGTTTTACCTTAAGTTATATGGCATGTATATTTATTCACTCAAAACTGTAACTTAGGAAATAGTTGAGATTACTTGAAGGGAGAGACCACATATGTAATTTATATGGCTGTTAAAAGTCCATGATCTGCATGATATTTTGAATGGATAATGTATACAGTAAGAGAATAGGGACTCAAAAGAACCATTTAACGCTTTGTAGCAATGATAACAATCATTTTTATTAATACAGTTTTTGCATTTGGATAACCCAAACAGAAGACAGTTGGGATCAGTATAAGAAATGTGGCTGCAGAAATGAAAAGGGAGGTGAAGTTTTCAAAAGTGTGTTTTCCACAGTCATGAATTCACCTGCTGCTTCCATGTTGATGACTCCCAAATTTGTACCTCAATTCCTACCCTACTGCTCAGCCTCCAAGGCCATCTCTCCATAGCTCACTTTCTTTGCCTTGGATGTTTTACTGCCAACTCACACTCAACATGTCCACAGCCACACACATCTTTCCTGAACAAGTAACCTTCCAACATGCATGGATTCAGATCTTGAAGTCACTACCTTGTCCCCCTTTTTAATGTCTGGTATCTTTGTGTTGGGACAAGCAACTTAGTATAAAGCATTACATGGTTTATAAGATAATTCCATGTGTGTGATCTCATGGTTCATCTTCACATCAGCTCTGGAAGGTAAACAGAGCAATAGTTATTGCATCCATTTTTAAAAATGAAGACACAAAGGCATGGAAGATTTCCAAGACGGACTGTATACAGACCACACAAAAGGCACAACTGGAATTGTCTGCCCAGTCCATCCCCAAGGTCACGGTAGCATCTGTTTGTAGCAGAAGGCTGTGAGATCCATCATAGACCCCCAGAGTGAAGGGCTTGAGGGACGTTTCCAGGAAATGTTCTGTTCTGCTCAGCAGCCATGCCGAGGCAGAAACCTCGACTCACTCATTCTAGGAAGCTTTTAAACGAATTTGCCATGAAGTCAAGCAAGTTTAACAGAGTAAACAGATTTTTAGAGCCTGGCTCTTAATCAGGAGTCCCATTTAGAATTTAGCCTCAGAGTTTAGTTTCCAGGTGCTCCAGCTTTTACAGCTTTAGGGCTAAGTGGACGGCCTAGTGAGGTGGTTCCAGTTAGGATCAGCAGAGGGGTTGAGAGTTCCTCTAATTCCTCAAGATCTCAAACTGTCCTGCTTCAGATGGAAAAGGTGAACAAGGAGAGAGAGAAGGGCTTTAACTACTATGAAGTGCTACTTAATCTTGGTTTTTTGTTTTGTTTTGTTTTGTTTTTTGCGATACGCGGGCCTCTCACTGTTGTGGCCTCTCCCGTTGTGGAGCACAGGCTCCAGACGCGCAGGCCCAGCGGCCATGGTTCACGGGCCCAGCCACTCCACAGCATGTGGGATCCTCCTGGACCAGGGCACGAACCCGTGTCCCCTGCATCGGCAGGCGGACTCTCAACCACTGCGCCACCAGGGAAGCCCCTAATCTTGGTTTTTTAATGGACAGGTGGGAATATGAGAAGGAGCCAGTGGGGTGGGGGGAGGCATCTAGTAGGTGCTGACACCTACTAGACCCGCAGAACTTGTGAGCTTTCGTAGAAGATTTTACTCTACCAGTAGCATTCTTGCTCTTGCCCTCTCTCCCTTTCTTACTTTTTATGAAAATATGTATTTGATTACAGAGGTGGTATAGCATAGTGAATGTTATTGGTTTTCCACCCAGATCCCTTTGGATCTCCTTTTACCATTTCTGTGCTCCCTCCCCTTTTTTGATTTCTGTTCTAACACTGGGCACCTATAACTCTCCTTCAGAGGATTTTCCTGGGGGTGTTGGATGCCCCTTGCCAGAAAGCACTCAGAGCCAGACTGCATTTCCCTTCCTTCTGGGACAGCTCTTGACAAATGACTGACAGGTGCCAGAGTGTGAAAAGCCCAGCTCCCTTGCTCAGAGGTTTAAGGAATACATTGGAGCCTCCCTGTGAGAGCAGGTCAAAGCTCCCCTCAAGGGGACTTCGCTTGAGATCACACACATCCATGGCTTCCTCTTGTTCACTGCCCTGCTGCCCCACTTCCCCACCAGACTCCCCTGGACACGCTTCATGATAAATCACGTGCACTCAAACACTTGTCTTGCTGTCTGTTTCTGGGGAACCCAACCTAAGGTGTCTGTTTAAATTTTTTTTAACATGCAGAAATTTTTAAAGCAGCTATTCTTACATCTGCCTGCTTTGTGCCATCTTATACTAAGAGATAATCACTATTAGTAGTTTAATATGTCTCTTTCCAGAAATTACGGATATGTATGCTTTCATCATAATTATATCAACACAACATAACATCATGTAACATGTATTTTTAATGCAATAATATACTGTGGCCATTTTTATACAATGTACAACTTATATTTTTTAGAATTCTTAATATTTCATGGCATTGATGTGCCATAATGTATTTAATCAGTCTCTTATTAATGAAAATTTTTATTGTCTTGAATTTTTTCAGTATATTTGTGAGTATATTTATAAAATGAATTCCTAGGGGGGTGGTGGTGGGATGAACTGGGCGATTGGGATTGACATGTATACACTGATGTGTATAAAGTGGATGACTAATAACAAAATAAATAAATGAACATTTTAAAAATAGAAAAAAAATAATAAAAAATAAATAAAATGAATTCCTAGAATTGAAAATGCTTGTCCAAGGCTGGGAATGTACAATATGAATTTTGATAAATATAAATTTTCTCCTTAATGACTATACCAAAATACAGTACCACTCACAGTGGATATGCGTCCTATATCCCTATCTGGATAGTGGGTTTTTTGTTTACTTTTTCAATCTTTTAGAGGAAAACACCTCATTGTTTTTAAAATCTGTTATATAAAGACTTCTATTTTTTTCCCCTCTGTTGTGGGAGAAGTTAAAATAGTTGAGAATTGTTTTTCCCTTGGAAGTTTGTTGTGTTCTCATCCATTTGAACCTTTTTGTTTTAGGAGAGGAGATCTTTTATAAACATTTCATTTCCTTTATGTCTACTTATCCATCCAGGTTTTTATTTTCAATGATTATATGAATCCCTTTTACTAATTTTTAAAGAAAATTATGCATTTTTATGTGTCTTCAAATTTACTTAGAATAAAGTTACAATACCGTTATCTTAATTTTTAAAAATTTACTCCATACCTGTGATTTGTGCTGTATTTTTCCCCAAGTTTGTATTAGTTGTTTTGGAATAGTAGCTAAGGGACTGCCTTATTCTCTTTCTAAGTCTACCGCTGTAAATAGAAGCTTTCTGGGGCAGATTCCGTAGCTAATTGACTAAGTGGTCTAGGTTGAATGAAGCCTGGAGTTAAGGGGTGAGCATTCAGGACCTCAGCCCTCTTTCTACTTTAGTGAAGGACATGCATCCTCCTGGTAGCTGCCCTGCACCTGCTTGCACTCCCAGCTCCTCCCGTGCTGATTTTGGTGGTGGGAAGTGGGGATTCTGTCGGGGGGTAGACCCCTGTTCAGGTGCTGTTCTCTTTTGCCTTTGTTTGGTTACTGGCTGCTCAGCACACTTGGCTTCTCCATCATTCTGATTCACTCTTCTTTACATCTTCCAGAGATTCTCACATTTTGTGGACCCTTGGCATCCTTTCCCCTTTGTAGCACCACTAGGCACTCATTCTTGTTTTTGCATTCCTAGTTCATTTCATTGGAAATTTGGGAGAGAGGCAAGGTAAATACATTCACTCATCTTTCCTCATTCCAACTCAAAATCATTTAGTCATTTTTGGCTCACCTTTCTTCATCCCCTACAGTATCCATTCAGTCACAAAATCCTGTGAAATTTCCTTCCAAAACCATCTGTAAACTGTCTCTTTCTCTCCACCTGCTGCCATTTCATCACTACAGCAGCCTCCTAGCTGGTCTATTTTATTCCAACATGAGCCCTCTAAATGCATTCCACATGTCACAGATCATCTTTCTTAAATTCTCCTTTGATTTACTATGCCACTCCACTATTAAGGATGAGACTGTGATTCCCTTTTCCTTAATACATTGAGTCTAAATTTCTCTTTCTGGTTTTCCAGCCTTAAATCTCCCATCCAATATTCATCACATACTCTTAACTGCAGCCAGGTCTGTATCCTTATACTCCATGAATACTTCAGAGTAAAGGGAAAGCATAGGTTTTGATGTCAGACTGACTTGGATTCCAGTGCTTTTTCTGGCACCTTGGACAAGAGAACACATCTACTCAATTTCAGTGGGGTTTTTTTTCCTGAAATAATGGTAATTATAGCTATTTCTTAGGGTTATGATGATTATATACCAAAAAAGTGAAATGCCTAGTACCTAGCATTAGCTTAACAAAGGTCAGTTTTCCTTTCCACCTGCAACAGCTTAGGTTCTTTGCATGGAAGCCAGAAACTGACTTTGACAAACTTAGAGAAGAAATTCGTGAAAACAGCGTAGCTCACAGGAAAGGTTGGAGAATCAGGCATGTCTAGAGCAAAATCAAGGGTCTAGGTATCAGGAAAGTATCAATTGGCCAAGATGATGAATAAATGTCCATCTTTTTCTCTCGAGTTTTTCTTTCACTTCATTTAAGATGCCATGCTCTGGTTGAGAGAGCCTAGATGGCTTGGGTCATATGCCTTGGCTTGAGAAGGGTGGGACACTTTGATGAACCGTTCCACACATCCTAGGGAATCAACACTATATGTTCCTGTTAGAAAACCTGTGATCAGAACTCCCACCACAGGAAGAGCTCAGAGAAAGAGACCCAAGCACCCACAGTGAAGACCCATTCCAGCTCTTTGTGTTAATCAACCAGATCTCCACTCATAAATAGACATAGACCACAAGATCACCAGACATTTAAGTGAAATCTTTAGCAATAAATAATAAGAAGGAGAAGGACAAAGAGAAACTAACAGAAACTACCCTGGAAGAAACAAATAATACAGGGTACAGATTTCAATTTTAAAAATTCCTAATTAGGATTCTCAGAGAGTCAAGAGGATATTGCATCCTAAAAATAAGACCTTTTCACAGACTGCTATGAAGAAAGATCAACTGGGTAATAAGAAGGAGTTCTTGGAAGTGAAATATATAACAAAATTAAAACGTCAGGGAGAAGGTTAGGAACAGAGATCATGCTGGTGAACCGTAAGGTGAAGTCAAGGGAACCTGCCATGACAGAGCCAAAAGCCAACATGGAAAATACGAGAGAACAGTGACGAGACATAGAGGATAAATCCAGCGAGGAGCCCCAGAAACACGTAACAGGAGGCTATGAGGGGAAGTAACATAGTCAACAGGGTTGAATGGGCTGATAAAAAAAAATAAAATCCTGGTGAAATTCCTGAACTCAAAGGAAAAAATAGAAAACCCTAAGAGCTTTCAGAGATTACTAACAAAACAAACATACACCTCACCAACCACACTGGATGTTGGAAGCAATGGAAGAATGCCTTCAAATTTCTGAATATTCTGAAAGAATATTGAACCAACAGCCAAATTATCAATCAAACATGAAGGGGAAAAGTAGGAGGAAGAGAAGGAAGAGAAAATAAACAATGACATTTGGAGCATGCAGGCGTCTCGGGGGAGTTACCACTCACTCCATATGGAAAAATCATCAAAGAAGTACATCAGCAAAGCAAGAAAGAATATAGCACAAGGGGATGATGTGGGGTAGCATGGTATATGACTCAGAAGAAGCGAAGGAAGCTAGAGAAGGGTCCGTTAGCCTCTGACCCAGGGGAGATGTGGGTTCTGTTTCCTTCTGTGTGGTCCAGTCACACTGTGGCCCTACTGGGAATTCCATTTAAACCATTCAGTTTTATAAATGCTATTTATTAATTTGCTGTGTTTAAAATGGATTTGTATGCAAAGCAGGAATGATTTAAACATAGTTTAAGAATGGAATGTAACTATAATAAACATTAATGAACTGAAATAATATAATAAAAATTGGAGGTAAAGGGAATACAAGAGGTGAAGCTAGGTGAGCATATCAGTTTCCTTGTTTTTCATAGTAAGAACTTAAGCTGTCTAATGTTAATAAATTAAGAAGTAGACTTAAGAATAATAATACAACCAACCAAAATCAAGAATTGGAGAAAGGGAGATAGGCACAGTCATCACCCTTCATAAAAAGAAGTCAATGATATTATTTAAACTGAAACAGAGTAGTAAAACAAAAATTTTTTTTAAATCTTCATGGTGAAAAAAAAAAGAAATAGACTTAAAGCCTTAAAAGCTACCAAATAATAGAATTAAAAATAATACAACCAACAAAAATTCAGTATGTAAATTTATTTACTCTGTGCTGTAATTTCTTCTATCATTTAAGTAGATTAGAAAATGAATATTAACATGTGGAAAAGGCATTTTGACCTTAAAATGTGATTTTGTATTTGTGCCCTTCTTTTTCTGTAGTGCTTTTGACAAATATCATTCATCAGTGAATTTCAAGATAAAGTAGGTCTTTTCAGTGGAAGGAGCTGTCCAGCAGTTGTAAAGACATGCTCAGGACATGGCCATAAGTGCGCCTTCCCTAGGAGGTGATAGATACGTTTATGGTGTAGATTGTGACTTGATGGTTTTTCACGGGTGTATACTTATCTCCAAACTCATCAACTTGTATACATTAAATATGTGTAGCTATTTGTGTGTCAATCATTCCTCCAAAAAAGTCATTTTATAAAAAAGAGGTAAGCAGAGGCCATCTGTTGGGTCATGCCTCAGGGAAGGGTTTCTCAGCCTCAGCACTACTGACATTTTGGGCCAGATAATTACTTGAGTGGGGGGAAGGGGTGGGAGAAAAGTGGCTGCCCTGTGCCTTGTAGGATGCTTAATAGCATCCTCGCCTCTACCCACTTAGATGCCAGCAACACACTCTCCCAATTGTGACAACCCAAAATATCTCCAGACATTGATAAATGTCCCCAGAGAAGCAAACACACCCCAACTGAGAACCACCAGTGAAGGGAATTCCTGGCTGTGAGAAGCTGAACTAGGTGAGCTCTTTGGCCTCTCCCAATTAAATACTTTGTCTTTGAACTGTTGGGAAGGGGTCAGCATTTTGCAAAGACCTAGTTTATTTCTTAACACTTCTTTCCATCTCAAGCAGGTTTCCTTTAGTTCAGTTTTTGAGTGCCAAGTCCATCAGGCACTGTGCCCAGTGCATACATCTCTGACAAATTTTCCTTTTTGAGGGAAATGATTGATGCGTGATCCCCCTGATATTCCTCGCCTGGATAAGAGTTCCCTCCAAGAAAAGTTCACACATTTCATCTTGCCTCAGGTACACATCTTACCAGTAGTTAGGGCTGGCTCCAAGAGTTTTAGGAAAGCTTTCGAATTTCCATATTTTACAATGCAGTAATGAGGAAGCGTTACTTTGTAATGAAGATAGCAAATAAAACTGAAAATTATAACCATAAATAATAGTTGGTTAATAAAAACGTGAACTAAATCACCCTCGATGTGCCTATTTGTTATAATTAAAATATAGTGGATTACATTCTTCAAAGAATTTATCCCAAACCCAGATTACACTATGGATATCAAAACAGGACAGTAACACTTTTGAGTGGAAGATTTGATCTAGTTTTTGAGATTTTTGAAATGCAGCTTAAAACTATTCAGCTCAACTCTTGAGGGCTAGAATGCATTTCTTTTTGTTGAAAATTGGGGATTTTCAAGTTTACAAATGTAAACTGTGAGTTACTCTATTTTTTATAAATGGTATATGAATCACTTTCTCCTACATCAGAATGCATTTTTTAATTAAGTTTCTCCTTTAAGGCAATTCTCATTTTTTAAGAAATTGTATCTATGAAGGTACTATAAGAATTGCATCTTCTTCCCCAGAGATAAACATGGTAATAAAAAAGTGAAAAGAATCCCAGCTAGTGTTAAAATTTGAAATAGAGTATATTTTCATGAAATTAAAGCTATACATGAATAATGACCTTACTTATTGGGATAAAATCTGAGAACTCCAGTGAACTGCAGCTGGGCTGCCACTCCAGGGATGTATAAAGGGATATATCCCTTTATGTCAAGGGGGGTGGGCCTTTGTATAGGCTCCTATAGCTTTCCGAGTGAGTGTGTTACAGACACGCCAGGCAGGTCAGGGCTCCTGCATTCCAGCCCGTGCCTTTAATACATACACACATACATGCTCACAGATGACATTCTCCTACTGAACCTTTCCCACTACATCAAAAGTGGTATCTTTTCACTTGCAAGAGGATGTGTTGTCTCTACCGTGAAAGTTACAGACCTGTATAATGCTTCTGTCACTCTGTACAAATGCCTAAATAAGCCGTTACTTACTGATATACTCTTAGCTTCTGTCAAAGATTAATGTAGGATGTGGCTGTAGGAAAACACTTTTTTGGTTAACACATATTCACATTTTCATTCATTGCTTTATTCGACAGTTGAAGTGTCTACTGTAGGCATGGCACTATGCTAAGCTTTTCCTTAAAATATATTCCTAAGGACAAAAACCTGTTTTCCTGATAAATCAAGTATCCTTATTTAAAGAATGAGAGTTTAAACTCAATTTGGTTCCTTTTTCACTTTTCTTACCAGGAAGAGCAGAGGTAATTTATAGCTCATTGCAACAAATACCTTTATTAAGACCATCTTCTTTTTTTTTTTAATAAATTTATTTTATTTTTATTTATTTTTGGCTGTGTTGGGTCTTTGTTGCTGCGTGTGGGCTTTCTCTAGCTGCGGAGAGTGGGGGCTACTCTTCGTTGAAGTGCATGGGCTACTCACTGTGGTGGCTTTTGCTGCGGAGCACAGGCCCTAGAGCACAGGCTCGGTAGTTGTGGCACACAGGCTCAGTAGTTGTGGCTCGCGGTCCTAGAGTGCAGGCTCAGTAGTTGAGGCACACGGGCTTAGTTACTCCGTGGCATGTGGGATCTTCCCAGACTAGGGCTCGAACCTGTGTCCCCTGAATTGGCAGGCGGATTCTTAACCACTCCACTACCAGGGAAGTCCAAGCCCAGTTTTCTTGACGTTTTCTCTCCTATTATATAGTTCTTGACCTTGTACAAATGGTCCTGTTTTATATGGCTTATGTCGTGCACTTTGGAAATACTCTTTGAAAGTATTTGGGCCAAATTTTTCTTTGCCAGATGTTCCACCATTGCTGTCCTAATGTGTCCGAAATCTGATGAAGTCAGTTCAGTCCTGTGGGTGTGAATTTCCTCTAAAATTCTCCTTCTGAAAATGGAGGTGGTTGGAGTCGGTGATTCCCAAACGCTAGTTCATGGGCTGGCTGCTGCGAGAGAGCGTTTTCAGAGTCTCCAGGCACGTTACATCAATGTCTCCAGGCTGGGGCCCAGGCAACAGGTGATACTGGGGCCCAGCCAGATTTGGGAACCCCTAGAGCAGATGGTCTTTTGGATGTCCCTTGGCTTTATGAATTTATAATGCTGTTGGTACCTTGGCCCTTGGTTGGTGGAGTATACGCCAGCCCCAAGGAAAAGAGCTGCAGTTATACAGATTACACTGCCAGTGACACAGGAGGAAGAATGCCTCAGGTCCCCAGGGGTCACCTAGCTTTTCAGATCTCCCCTCCAAAGATACCTTTGTGTTAAGTGTGTCCCTCTGGGCTCCTGCACACCGTGCATACGTCCACTGTAGTATTTATCTCATGGCACTGTATCTGCAGGTGCTCCTCTTTGCATTCCACTTAACCCAAGTGAAATCTATGAACACAGAGAATGTAGATGTCAGTCTGTGTAACACCACAGCCAGTCACATAGTAGACATCCAGTAAGCACTCGAATGAATGAATGAATGAGTGAACCATTGAGAGAAATCACTCAGTATCCTTCCTGATAGGCTGTGTTTCCAAGTCAATGGAAAACTACCTGTGATCGATTATAGAGAAGTTTGGCTGGCAAATTAAATCCAAGCCCTAAGTCTGCTTGTTCAGTATCGCTGAACTCCTTCAAAGTATTCTTGAAGACCTTTTGTTTTGAAGCTCTGGATTTACATGGGAAAAGGCCCTTAACTTTTCTTATTCTTAGCAGTGTTATAAGGCTCCTTTGGGACAAAACTTCTACACCTAGGTTGAAGTGCCAAACTAAAATAGACTGTTATTTGTTCTGTCTGATTCTCTCAAGACTAAGTCTGTTTTCTTATATTAGAACAAAGAAAGGATATTCTCAGTAGCCAAGGAACTGCTTTGTTCCATTTTTTACCCTTTTAGAAGTAAATACAGGTAGCCACAAAAGATGTTTATCCACAAATATCCACTTTGTAATGCTTTACAATCTCTTCCTATCATTATTGACTCGTGTTTTTAGTACAATATGACATGCTCTTGCCCTTTTTAATATATCAATATTTATATAATTAAAGAAGAAATAATGAATAGAGGAAAAAATTATTTCTAAAGTTTACAGTCAATCATAAGGTGGAAAATACCTTGAAAGTAAGAATTTAGACATTCAGCAATTTTAAATTTATGATCAAGATTTCTGATCTGGTTTTTAATTGTGATATTTTAGTGCTTTTCTACATTAAGCTTCTTATTTCGTTTATTTATTTTTGTGTGAGGTAATAGGTTTAATTTGCTGACATTTATATACGAAGGGCTCTTCCTTAGTATAGATTAACTTACTCTCTTTTCAAATTGCAATCACTATGAATCAGATTTTTATTTAACGTTAATTAAGGTGATCATTTCATGATTTAGATTATTTTAAAAGTTTCAAAGACCAGCTATGGTTTTAACAGTCATCACCTTCCCTACCAATAAGCACTGTAACTTTGTTATAACAATGAGATATGCCGCCACTCTCCCACCTTCTATACAAGTAGGTGAAACGTTACATAATGGTGCATGTAGGTAGGGACAGCCTGACCTGAGGTGCCAGGCATGACTCTGTAGGGAATGGCCCCCCTTCTCATTATACTAAACAAGCATATTTCCAGCAAATAAGGGAGAGATCTACTTTCAGTTGAAGAGCGCTATCTGGTTTAAGCAGGACACAGCCCACAAGCTCCCATGTGATAAAGGCATCCTCTGTTTATCCACAGCAACCCCATAGAGGCTGTCAGGGAAGGAATTTTTCATCCAGGAAAAGCTTTTCTTCTGGGTTCTGAATAACAAAAATATCAGGGTATAATGAGCCCTTCTCGTGTGTTGTACAACGTTTGAGTTGGTAGACCAAAACTGACACAGTGAAGGCACATGACCGAGTAATTAAGTGCATTCCTTCTATAATATTTGGTTGTGATTTGTTTGTCTTTGGATTTATATTGGGGAGATGTAGAGGCAAAGCATCTGTATCCAAGTTGTTACTAAATGAAATGCCTACAATGGAAGAACAGTCTTTTATGAGTGCCTGCAGTGAGCAAAAGCCGTCAGCTTTGAATGTTATTAATGAGAGATTTGAAGTTTGTATTAAGAATTCTGGGATGTTCAAGGCTTCTGGGTAAACTGCTAAGCATGGGGAGAGACGTGCCAGTATTGGCATGAAATCTGGTTCCTTTGGTGATGTAACAACTGTCATAGCTCGTGGACTTCTATTATGTCAAGTTGACTTTGTTGACGATATAATAGAGTGTAGTTCAAGGCTCTCATCTCCAGATATGTCAGGGGTAGGCTAGAGGGTGTGCTATGAAAGAAGCAGAGTCGTGCTTTTTGTCCTCACGTCTGCTCCCTTCTCTCCTCTCACATATACTCAGCTTTGACTCTGCTTAATATGCTTTCCAACAGAAGCGCCTGCTAAGCTCTTTCTCTGGGGATCCATGTTGTCCTGGCTACTTCCCGGTTCTGTATATACCATCCTTCTCTAATCCAGGAAAGAAACTCTCTTAAATTTCATTTGTACCCTTATGCTGACCCTTATGCTACTCTGGATTTTAAGAAGCCTAAACCTTTGCCACCGTATACTCTCTGAAATGTGATGACCTTTTGTATATTTAGCACTACTCCCATGACATCCCCTTCGAACATCTACAAGCACTTTTAAATGGTTTGCTTCAGACGCCTGGCTTTTACTTTTCTAAATTTCAGAGCTGCTACGTTTCTCTTTAGCTGAATCTGCCAACCTTCTTTTTTATCTTCAGATGATACATACATTTGAATGCACACGATAAAACGTATTTTGCTTCAGATATGTACTTCAATCAGAATCCTTGAGAGTTAAATATTCTCATAGCTGCAAACGGCCGGAAAACTACTCTCCCAACTTTATTTTAGTGAACTTTGTGGGTGGGAAGATGTACTCGGGTACTGATGCCCCATCCAGGATCCTCGTTTCTCAGCTTCAAATGGCACAGGAAACCCCCTTCAGATTTCCAACATACTCTCAGAATAGCACTCATTTCTGTTGCCACAGAACATGCTTCAGCTTCTTGCTAAAACCAACAGGAGGCACAGCAGATGTATTAGTAAATCACAGAAATTTCCAAACTACAAAGAAATACAGCCACATCACATTGAAAAGCTCTGATGCATAGGTGTGACTGGGAGTGGGCTGCGGCTCCTGACTGTTGGGGACCTGGCCAAGAAGCTGGGTGTCAAGGTTGCCCCATTGCTAGAGCAATTGACAGCCATAGGTGAGTGGTAAGGTCAGGTAATACAGATCAGAGAGAATGTTTGGCATAGGGGTTAGCCCTGGGCAACCAGAGAACATTTTAGAGACTGCTCTGGTGAAATAATTAGTTGAGGTTCGGCAAAGCCCAGGCAGGGAAGACTGGAACGTCCTGGATAAGGTCAAATGGAGGGGAGGGTTGAGGCATATGGCAGCAGTAGGTCAGGCACAAGGACAAAAGCTTTGGACCTTTATGGATCTCTGAGCTTCAGGTAAAGCTAGCTCCAGCACCCTGAAATCCCTTTAGGATAATAGACATTTACCTGGTCATGGTATTAGTCAGTTGGAGGCTTGTAGGTGCAGAGCCTCATTTAGTCAGGTGGCCACTCTTGCTCCGAATATTTGCTCGGCAAAGGGAGCTCAGGCCTTTGTCCAGAGCATGGTTTATGTAAAGAACTGAAATTACTGTTCTCCCGCCAACATTTGGCTTCAGAAAAAAGGTCCATGTCTGGTCTGACTGAGAACTCTGCCAGCCTGTCCACTCAGCCTATGAGTCTGGAATGTTAATCTAAGAAAGTGGCCCTCAACTTTGAGTATGCAGCCACCTGGGAAGATTGCTAAAGATGCACATTCTTGGGCTGGTGCTCAGGAGATAGATACCAGGTGTTGAAGTTTGGGCCCAGGAGCCTGAATTTTAAGCAGCATCTTGCAGGGCTTCCCAGGCAGATTTTAGAGGCAATTTGAGAAACACTAGCCTAAAGGGAGCTGGTTCTACTTTGTTTTAGAAAATATTCCTCTAAGGACATTATGGCTTTTTTTTTTTTTATTTTTTTTGGCTGTGCCACATGTGAGATTCTAGTTCCCCGACCAGGGATCAAAACCGCACCCCGTGCAGTGGAAGCACTGGAAGAGCAGGGTCTTAACCACTGGACTGCCAGGGAAGTCCCAACATTATGGCTTTTAATGACAGACCATTAGCTAAGGATCTTGACAGCATTTCTCCTCCAAAGCAGGGACTCTTTATGTGGCGAATGAGATGTGGTTCCCCATACTCTACATGTAACTTCTCAGGATGTCACTGTTGGTAGGCATGTTTCTAACAGACAGCTCTTTCTGTTTCAGAGGGTCAGGCTGAGTGATCTTAAAACTTAACAGATATTGAGTATGGGGACAGACTCAGAGCATGCAACAAGGAAAAGAGAATTGTTTGAAGATGAGTTTATTATTGCCCCCTAGTGGCTGGGGAGCAGGTAGCCCACTTACTTTACTGCTGTGTCACTAAGATACATAGGTATTTGTTCAATGTAGGGTTGGGTTTCTTAATTTTCCCAGTTGTCTTTGAGAATGAACAAATTGTAGGTGAGTTTTAATTTTTTAATTTGGGAAAAAAAGGTTTAGGTTATGAACATGAAGGCTTTTTCAGAATGATTGTTAATTTAAACACTTTATAGAAGAATAGTGGCAAAGGAATCTATAACAGACACTATTGGCTGGCTGTCACAATCCAGCCTTGTAAAATTCTAACACAAGTTAGCTTATAAGACCTAGGTATGGCCAATGGCATATGAGTACAAACTTACTGAGTGCTACTGCCAGGAAATCTTTTCCCTTTTTGATTAGAATAAGGATAAATTTGGCTGGAATGCCTTTTGCCCTTTGGCACTTTGCCCCTTTCCCACCTTCCTCCTGGATAGAATTATAGCTAGGGGATGCAGCAGCCATTCTGTGAACATGAGGCAGCAAGCATGGGCTGAGGGCTACATCTTGAGAATGGCAGAGAAGAATGATGACAAAGCCTGTGTCTCTTATGGCTTTGTTGAGCATCTGTGCCAGCCCTAGTCTGCCTGTCTCAAGACTTCTTATTTCTTGAGCTTCTGCCTATTTAAGCCACTGTGGTAATTAAGTTTTTGTTAGTTGAAACCACATGCTGTCCTAATAGACACAGGGTACTAAAATATTTTGTGAATGCATGACCTTAATAAAAAATAACCATTATCAAAGATAGCTGTGAACCATTATGAATGGGATGTGTTTGTTTTAAAAAGGAAGAAATAAAATCCTTAAAACCCACACACCAGAGTCTTATGGGGTTCGGAAGGAATGACAGTTTTCCTCCCCCAGCATATATATTGCTTTCTAAATTGCTTTATAACTCAAGGTGGGGGGCACATAATGTCTCAGGAACCGAGATGGTGACTTCTGTATCTCCTAAGGTAGCCAAAGGAAACACTTCCGTGACATAAATGTATTGTGATTGGACCAGCTCTCATCCTCTCAGAATGGGAGACCAAGAACAAAATGTCCTGGAACCATTTTTGAGTGAACTTTTGGCTGGCGTTCTTGGTGAGATACAAAGCAAAGTCTGATGACTTCAGGATTCTCCAGACATGGTACACCATCAGGGAAATAGATCTCTAAGGCCACAGTCTCTAATTATGAGTCTTTCAATTTTGAGAACTGGAATTTGCAAATGCAAGCATATGACAACAAATGTAGGACGTTTGATAGTGAGGCAGGGCGTGTTTCAGCCAGAAGACTTATGTGGGAGTTTGCAGGGCCTGATAGGTGAAGACATGAGTCAGGCACAGAAATAGTATCGTGTAGGGCACTCTGGCTTGGGGGCAGGAAATCAAACTTGAACCCTGAACTCTTCTCGTTGACCAGCTGTGTGACTCTGAGCAAGTCACAATATCACTGAACCTAAATGTTCTTTTGTAAGTATTATATGAGCTTTAAAGTTGTGCTCAGACCTGAAATTCTATGATTCTACAGTTATTTCACAAAGATAGAGGAATACGTCCTTTGGGTCAGAGCACATTTCAAGCAGAGGTCTCCTAGGTCCCTGGATAGCTCCTTGGTAATAATATTTAATAATGTTATACATAGAACCCAGGTGATAATATTTAAAATCAGTGACCAGATTTTTCAAAAGAGGCACAATCTTATTCAATTATGATTTTTCATTTTTCTGGACTTCTCTGTTTTATAAAGGGTTTTGGCCTCTTTTATAAGAGTTAGTCTGTGGATGTAGGAAATAGAAATTTTCCTAAAAACTTGAGTCTATCTGAGAGTCAAACAGACTCATCCCTGATTCATCCTTGTTTCTCTCCCTTCTCTCATCACACAGCTCATTGAAGGCAAAATCGTAACAGTGGTACTGCTTGGACAATCACTCCTGTCATTCAGAAATGACTCCGGGAGAAAGTTCATGGTTGTGTGTATTAGGGATCAACTAGACAAGCAGAACCAATGGGGGATTAGATAGATAGATGATAGATAGATAGACATTACATATATATATACACATACATACATACATACATACATGCATATACATACATATACACACATATATCCATCTATATATGGGTGTGGTGTACATATACACATATATATATGCACATATAGATTACATATATATATATATGAGAGAGAGATTTGTGTGTGTATGCACATAATTGGATCTATTATAGGGACTGACCTAATGCAATCTGGGGGCTGGTTAAGCTGTCTCTGTAAGGCTGTTGTCTCTGCATTTGATGCTAGAACTTGAAGGCCAGCCACACAGGCAGTCAAGAAGGGGAGATGACAAGCTGGCTAGAACCAACAAGGAGGAGCTGCAACCCCACAAGTGTAGACCACAACCTATGTCAGGTCTCATTAACTCTGACCTTGGTTACAAGGCTTTCCTACAAAAGCCAGGGCTCTTCAGCATGAGCTAAACACACATACCTGGCCCAGGAGTAGAGGAGGTGGGGAGAATCCAAGGGAAGGTGGCCTGATCACAGACCCACCTGCTGCTTCGTCTCAACACAACAGATCAACAACACGTGTGACCCACCAAATGGCCCTTTCCTTCCCTCCGCCTTCCAAATCTCCCAAGAATCTCTCTTGTGGGCCAATCAGCTCAAAGAAAATTCTGAGGCATGCAGTCCAGCCTAGCCAAATTGGCCCATTACACGGCCAACACAGTGAGGAATACGAGGAAGTTTAAAGCATATATCTTGCCCCCAGGAACTTCATGACTTGCTCAAATTAATGGGAATCTCTATGTAAAAGTGCTCAGCATAATTCTTGTAAACTGCTAGTTCCCTTTCGCAGGGAGCTTTGTTTTGTGGAGGATTTAAACCCATGTTCATTCTTTTCTGTTGCAGTCATACTCCTTATAGACAGTCACACTTTCATAAAATAAAAAAGACTACGTGTTACATCACTTTGCCTAGTGTGAGAGTTTAGTTATTAAAATGAGTGAGTCACAGACCCACCGAGTGCTGCCTCATTTGTTCATTGATCCAAAAGTAAGGCTATAATTTAATACAGTAAATTACCTTTTAACCCATTTAACTGGTTTGCCAGTCTCACTAGTGGCTTCATTTCTCTCTGTCAAACTCCTATGCGGCACTGAGAGTTTGAGGTCACTAGATACCTTTCTGAGAACTTTCTCAGTACAATAAAGTTGCTGTTATCAAGCCAGCACCCAACTTATTCATGCCACCTCTGTTATCGTGATTCTGTAATTAATTATTACTGTAAACTGATAAATGCATTGAGACAAGGAAAATAAGTAAGTCCTGTTCATATTAGAAAGGAATGAATAAAACTTTATTCATGGATGACATGATTGTATAACTAGAATATCCCAAAGAAGCAACAGCAATAACAACAAAAATTCTGGAACTAATAAGTGAGTATAGCAAGGTCTCAGGATACAAGGTTAATATGCAAAAGTCAGTTTCTTTCCAATATACCGGCAAAGAACAATTGGACTTTGACATTTTTTTAAAAAATACCATTTACAACAGCACCAAAAATAATGAAGTACTTAAGTATAAATCTAACAAACTATGTCAGGATCTATATGTAAAAAACTATAAAAGTGATGAAAGAAAACAAAGAAGATCTAAGAGAGATATGCTTGCTATGTTCATAGATTGGAAGTCTCAATATTGTTAAGATGTTATTTCTAACTTGATCTACAGATTCAACGCAATACCAGTTAAAAACCTCAGCAAGCCATTTTGTAGTTATTGACAAACTGGTTCTAAAATTTACATGGAAAGGCAAAGACCTCGAATAACCAACATAGTACTGAAGAAGAAGAACAATGTTTGAGTACTAACTCTACTCAATTTTAAGACTTACTACTAGGCTATAGTAATCAGTACAGTGTATAGTTGGTAAAATAGACATACAGATCAATGCAACAGGATAGGGAGCTCAGAAATAGATTTACACAAATATAGTCTGCTGATCTTTGACAAAGTAGCAAAAGCAGTTCAACAGAGAAAGGACAGTCTTTTCAACAAACGGTGCTGGAACAATTGGACATCCATATGCAAAAACTGTACCAAGACACAGACCTTACATCTTTCACAAAAACTAACTCAAAATTGATCATAAACCTAAATGTAGAATACCAAACTATGAAACTTCTAAACAAAAATATAGGAGAAAATCTAGGTGACCTTGGGTTTGTTGATGAGTTTTTAAATAAAAAACCAAAAGCAGTCTGTGAAAGAAAAAAAAACTTCATGGTGAAAGGACTAATAAGAAAATGAAAAGACAAGCCATAAACTGAAAGAAAATATTTGCTGAATACATATCTGATAAGGAAATTGTGTCCAAAATATATAAGGAACTTTTATAACTCAACAATAAAAAATAATTTTAAAATGGGCAAAAGATCTGAACCTCATCATAGAAGACATACAAATGGCAAATAAGCATGTGAAAAGATGCTCAACATCATTTGTCATTAGGGAATTGCAAATTAAAACAGTTATGAAATATCACTACACATCTATCAGGATGCCTACAATCCAAGTAACTTTCAATACCAATTGCTGGCAGGGATGTTGTGGAGCAACAAGAACTCTCATTTGTTGCTGATGGGAATGTAAAATGGTACAGACACTTTGGAAGACAGTTTGGCAGTTTCTTACAAAGTTAAACATAGTTTTATCATATGATTCAGCATCTGAGCTCCTAGGTATTTACTCAACAGATTTCAAAACGTATTTGCACACCAAAACCTGCATGAAAATGTCTATAGCATCTTAGTTCAGAATCACCAAAAACTGGAAGCTCTCAAGATGTCCTTCAGTAAGTAAACAGATAAACTATGGCACACCCCATAATAGAATATTATTCAATGATAAAAAAGTTGAGTTATCAACCTTTGAAAATATACGGCTGATTCTGAAACGTATACTGCTAAGTGAAAGAAACCAGACTGAACGGCTATATACTTTATGATTCCAATTATATGACAGTTTGGAAAAGGCAAAATTATAGAGATGGTCAAAAGATCAGTGATTGCCAAGGGTTCAGGGGGCAGGGGAGGGTTTGAATGGTAAAGCACAGGAGAGCTTTTAGGACAGTGAAACTATTCTATAGGCTACTATAATGGTAGATACATGACATTATGCGTTTGTTAAAGCACATACCATTTTGCAGCACAGAGTGAATCTTCATGCATGTAAATTTTAAAAAATTATATAGAATTTGACTGAACTGAAAGAGCTTCCAGTGGTCAAAGCTGGCTGATGTGGGCAACAAAGTCAATTAGTATTAGTCATAACCCAAAGTTTAAAAGAAATAACTCTGAGTCCTTACTGATACAAATTACTGAACAAACAAGTGAGGGAGAATAAACAAATCTCCCAGGCAGGAGAATTCCAAATGATTTATCGAGATGCTCCACCTTCAAGGATATGAACCATAACTCCACTTGTTAAGCTCAGGCTGCCCATAGTGACTTCCTTCCAAACTGTATGGAAAGGGAAAAAAATGCACATGTGGTGGGGAAAGCTGGCAAACTTTGGTCATCCAGGTGACCAAAGTTAAAATTAACAGTGATGTCATATTGATAGTCTATTTCCTTGATATAATGGAATCAAAAAGGCAATTTAACTCTGTGGTCTTCCTCCTAAAAACAGTCTAATCATGAGAAAAGCATCAGACAAATCCCAGGGGAGGGACATTTCTCAAAATACCTGACCAGGACCCCTCAAAACTGCTAAGGTCCTCGGAAACAAAGTAAGTGTGAGAAACTGTCACAGCCAAGAGGAGCCTAAGGAGAAACGAGAACTAAATGGACTGTGTATCCTGGATGGGATCCTGGAACAGGAAAGGACATTGGGGAAAAACTAAGGAGATCGGAACAAAGTGTGGGCTTTAGTTAATAATAATGTATCAATATTGGTTTATTAATCACAGTAAACAAATATACCATACTGATGTAAGGTGTTAATAATAGGGGAAATCAGGCATTGTCACAATTTTCTATAAACTTAAAAATGTTCTAAAATAAAAAGTTTATTTTTTTAAATTTTATTGGGGTATAGTTAATTTATAATGTGTTAGTTTCAGGTGTACAGTGTAGTGATTCAGTTATACAGATACATGTATCTATTTTTTCAAATTATTTTCCCATTTAGGTTATTATAGAGTACTGAGTAGAGTTCCCTGTGCTATCCAGTAGGTCCTTGTTTGGTTATCTGTTTTATATATAGTAGTGTGTGTATGTTAATCCCAAGCTCCCAATTTATCCCTCCCCTGCCACATTTCCCCTTTGGTAACCACAAGTTTGTATTCGAAATCTGTAAGTCTGTTTCTGTTTTGTAAATAAGTTCATTTATATCATTTTTAATTAAATTCCACATATGAGTGATACATGTATCTTTCTCTTTCTGATTTACTTAGTATGATAATCTCTAGGTCCATCCATGTTGCTTAAAAAGTTTACTTTTAAAAAAATGTGTAAGGTATGCTTGATGTACGTACACATCTCAGATACAGATGTCTCTTGAACTGGCTGAGTGCCAGGTCTAAACTCATCAAATAAGAGGCCTTCTCCTGAAACCTCTGCCATTAATTCAGGACCGGGAATTCCACCTGATGCTTTCCTTTTATTATATCATCCAGTCCCGAACATAACCCCACAGAGACAGTGTTTTTCTTCAGATCTGTGAATCAGGAGACTAATGCTGAAAGAAAATAAAGGATTTATCAGAATTCTATAGCTCGTTAATAAGATTGGAGTGGAAAAGAAATCATATGTGGACTTTTTCTCTTTACATTTCCTTTTCACATCGTTAGATTCAAGAGGCCTTTTAAACCATGTTGTTAGCTAGAATTAAATCATTCTTTATTACTCTATTCTCAAAATTTATTTTTTAATCCCTTCAGGGCTCCATTTCATAGTTTAATGTATCTTTGAGACCAAACTCAAAGTAATTTAGGCAGCTCAAATATTCCTAAGGTTATCTCCCCACAATTTCAATGATGTCTGTTAATCAACTTAGTATCGGGTATTTAATGTTGAGTATTAAATGTAATATTTAGTATTACAATTTAAATTCAGTATTCCTCACAACCTTTCAAATAAGACTTGAAGATACCCTGGAAAGAAAAATAGACTAAAATTAATTTGAAAACATCTAAACAGAATTACGAGAGGATAAACAAATACTTTAACCGTAAAAGTTAATACAGTTGTTAAAATTCATCATGAAAGCTGCCACTGTTTTACCCAGTGGCCAAGAAAAACAAGGAATGTGATCAAATTATATGTCTCCTTTGAAGAGGGAAAATACCAGTTTCTCAGAGAGGCAAAACAAAACTTTCCCCTGTTCCAGATTCTGAAAGAATTTATTATTTAGGGTATTTCAAGGGGGTAAAATAAAAGAATTGTTCACAATAGCTTCACAGCCAATATGGAAATAAAATGTATACGTTTGTTTCTCATAAAACCTGACTAAAAGATGGAAGCCATAATAGTAAATGGTAATTCTATGCACATAGTTATTTGAGATGATATTCTAATGTGATCCGTGTGTATTTTAATATATTACAAATTCTATTTCACTTTGAGTATATATTAGATAACCAAGAGCAGTATATAGATATATGGATACATAGGCCTGTCTGACATGACATGTGAGCTGAGACCAGAGTGAAATGAAGAAGCCAGAAGTGGGAATAGCTGGGGTAAGAGAATCTGTATCCAGGAAGAGGGTACAGAAATGCAATGATGCCCATTACTTCCTATTTTAGGTATTAGTAGATTGAATAACAACAGCATTGAAATAGTAGATATAAATTTCAAAGGAAGGATGCTAAGGCTTGTTCTGGTATGACACCATTTAATATTGTCTGGTTCAGCAAGAAGCCTTTTTGCCTCCCCTTGATGATGGTAGGACTACTACAAGGCAGCTTTTGAAAGAGTAGTTTAATAAAACTGGAGATTGTGTCCTTGAAAGATGTAAATAGACTTATATTTTTCTTGGAATATTTTTCCATAAGATGAGAAAGACTATAATGGGAAAAAACTTGCTTCTTCCAAAAAAAAAATATTGGATTGAGAGACATAAATTTTCCATTTATTAAAAATAAATGTTTAAAGCTAGGAATAATATTGAAATGCAGTATTGAAAGACCCTAGTAAAGTCATAGGCCTGCCTTTGTAAAAAAGCAAGATGTATGGTAATTTTAATTATACTTTTAATTTATCTGCAGGAAATCAACTCTGAACTAAAGGGTAAAATTAGGAAAATAATCTGTGAATAGCCAATGGCAGGGTTTAGATTTAGCAGAGAGAAGTATTTAAAGAGGTCTTCTTGCCTTATCTAACAAGAGGGTTAGGGCCGTGGTATTTGAAGTATATTTCCTAGAATAGAAAGCTTTATGTTATTACTCTAAGGTTATGTCATACACTGTTCACCACATAAATATGTTCCCAAACTGACCATAGTTCTAAGAGCTAAACCTAGTGCCTCCTGTGGGGTTTATTTTATATTTTTTTCAAGTAACAAAGCATTTGTTAGAAAATATTTAATAATAAACTCTGTTTAATTTAACTCAGTGCCATTGACTAACTCTTGGTTAGTTTTTTTAAAATCTAGAAATGTTTTTTCTTTCCAATTATTTTTATCATGTTCAGGGGTGCATTTGTCTGACCACAGAATGTTTTCATTCAATCAATCTTGTCAGGTCCTTCAACGGAAAGAGCTGTCCTATGCCAGTGTGAAAAAGCCTGTAATATTTAGGGTTTTTTTAAATTGTCTTAAAGTTTCTGGGGCTGTGCATACATCTCCTTTTCCTGTTAATTTGATTTTCTTTCTTTCTTTCTTTCTTTCTTTTTTTTGCGGTACGCGGGCCTCTCACTGTTGTGGCATCTCCCGTTGCGGAGCACAGGCTCCGGACGCACAGGCTCAGCGGCCATGGCTCACGGGCCCAGCTGCTCCGTGGCATGTGGGATGTTCCCGGACCGGGGCACGAACCCGTGTCCCCTGCATCGGCAGGCGGACTCTCAACCACTGCGCCACCAGGGAAGCCCTAATTTTTGAAGTCATGTTATTATCCAGTAGATTTGTCATCATCCACTTGTCTATAAGGCCTTCATAGGCAAGGACTGTGTCTTATTCGCCTTTGTGTCCCTAATATCTAAGCAGAGTTCATGGCCTTACAGTAGCACTCAATACATGTTTGCTGAATGAATCAATGAATGACTAGACAGATGAATGAGGCTTCATGCTGCTCTTACACATTTACAGCTCTACCTGCTGGGCTAGATCATGATATTTGTAATATCTAGATACTCTAGATAGAACTTTTTCTTATTTCATGAGTTTCTTTTATTTTATATCCAAAAAGTGATGAATTATTTAATCCTTCACTTGCTTGTATTGTCGGCTATATTTGAACTGTATTTAGAATTAAATACAGTTTAGAATTAAATTATTTGCATATATTCCTAGTTTTGGGGGTTTTGAGAGACACTAAAAGGAGAACACACAAGGACTTTCACATTCATAAAATGCTTCTTTTGAACATAGTAAATGGTGAACTACAAAAAGAAACCTCTTTTCGGTCTTTACCACAGAAAAGAATAAAATAAGAAGACCTGTATTTTGGAGGCAACAAAAGATTGCATTATTATTTTCCTTCTGTAGGAGCCTCGTGTCACTGAATATCATTGTGTACACACCTTTGTGTGTTTTCTGTTTAGGGCCAAGAGGAAAGAATGTTTAAACTGAAATGCCCCCTAATCAGTGAAACGCCCGGTATGCTATTTCCTTGCCTTCCCTGAGATCCACGGGTAATACGAGCACCAGTGCCCTGGGTTCCTGGCTGCAGCCTGACTTCTAAGCATTTTTGAAATGAAAAACAAAACAAGTCCTTTATGTAAGCAACACACTCCCTGCTATTGGTTTGCTTTAGATACCAAGAAACGCTTGCACTGGTCTTAAATTAAGTTGGTAGAGGAATGTTTGCTCATTTAAATTCATCCCTTATGAGGAACAAAACTTAGACTGTGGTGTTTTCATGAAAGAAATATTTCATGTCAATGAATTTATTATTTTATCCTGACATTATAAACTGTACTCTTAACTATTTGTGATTTAAAATCATCACTCTTTTTTTTTTCTTTTCTCTGTAGTTCAAGCAACCATCCTCAAACTCTTGAATGTTTTTTGCTGTTTTATTTTTTAAACTGAGAATTCTGCTTGGGTTAAAGAGGCAGATAAAAGATAATGTGTATGGAAACCTCTAATTCTTGAACTTGTGTTAAATTTTTGTTTTTTTCTTTAATAAAGAGTTTATTCTTTGAATATCTTACATGATCAAAATCCATCATTAGAAAATTTAAACACATATTGATAACACAGGGTAAAGTGTATGAACATAATTTGATAAACATAAAGAAATATATGAGGCATATATGGAAATCACATATATGTGATTAAGTTAAGCACATTAAGTTTAGAATTACTTCAAAATAAAACTTTTTTTTTTAAAGATGGGGAAAAAAATAAATATATAAGGTATTATCATTAATAGTAACTTTACTAATCAAACCTGAAAATTTAGGACAAAATGAACTAAGTCATAAGAAATGTGGCCTTTTGGTAAGAGAAGTAGATGTAGAAGCAAGAAAGCAAAACTATTTTTCTTTTGTTCCATTTTATTATGTAATCACAGAGTAGTCCTTAAGCTTGCTGACCACAATGCACAATTTTCTTTTTTAAAAAATGCCATTCTTAGTCTAACAACAGGTGCTCTGTTTTGTATACTGATTCCTCTTATTTTTAGTGTGTAGTAGCATGCCATCTTTGATTTCTAAAAGCAAATCCAATAGTAAGTGGAAGTTCCTATTTCTGCTGTTTCAACATGGCAATTTCTTCCTCTCACAATAAATACATTGCCAACAGTATATTACTGTGTGTGTGTACACACACGTGTATTTGTGTGAATCTCAAATCTCATTTTCCATTTCTGGCCCATTTCTATCCATTTCAGTAATAAATCTTTCTAGCTGGTACCATAATTTTGGCCCACCTTTTTGTTGTTTCTGCTATCATTCTTGTGCAAGGATTGGACCATAATGGGGAGGCGACCCAGAACTGGCCTTACTGGGCAACAGGATGCCTTGTTGCAATGCTGACCTGTGGAGGATATAAATGATGACACTGAGCTAAGGTTTAATGAGCGCTCACTCTCAAACACCATGCTAAAAGCTTCACAGCAGACCTTACAACTGTCCTCTGAGATCAGTATAGCCATTTCATTCCTGCATTACGGATGAGAAAACTGAGGCCAGCAAGATTAAACAAACATTAATTGTTCATCATCCCTCTTCCTTCCTGACACACTGCAATGTCACTAGCGCCTAGCACAGTGCCTGGCACATAACAGCATTCATAAAACATTGGTTGAATGAATACATGAAGATGCTTGCCCTGGTAAATGACAAAGCCGTACAAGAATCCATGGCATCGGATTCGAAACCCATTCACCTAATCTCAAAAATAAGGTAGAGGGAAGCTGTTAAAATCATGGTAGGGAAACAAGTCCAGAAAGGAAGATCTGAGCAAGAAAGTCAGAGGATGAAGAGGAAGGGGAGGTGTGCAGGTTAAAATGAGCCCGAGGCAGTGTAGATGAAGGCAAGCAACTGAAACTGGAAAAAAGAGAGTCTAGACAAATTCTGGAGAGACAGTTGGTACCCATAAATGGATTTTATGAATGGTTGGCATATTTTTTTTTGTGGTCAGACTGGGTCAACTTCAAGCAGGGAAGGTACTCTCCCAGCATGCCTTTTCAGGCCTCTGTCCCCAGAAGGATGGACCCGGCCAGAGTTTGCCTGATTTCAGATAAAAAGCTCTTAAAGTGCACTGATGTGTGTGTGTGGTGAGATTTATGGCCACCTTTCTGATCCACACTCTTCCTAGAGTGAGCCCAGGCACAGCAGGGCCTCCAGCCTCACAATGGTGCCATGTTCCAAAGAGGATCCATCAACACTGTGATGGTCTCACAGCCATGGCAAGGAAAAGGTCATAATCTGGGGCCAAGTGTACCATGTGGGGACCCCCAACAGCCTTTGGGATTGTAGTAAGAGTTTCAGTTGGACCTTCAGTGGTCCATCCAGATGGTGTCAAAGCACAGTCCCCAAACTCGGGTATGTGCCTCCTTGACTGTTTGTCCTAATAAACCAGGCCCTCCCCAAACTCTGCACCCAGCACAACCAACTCCAGGACACTCACCATTTCAGCAAGGTTTGTTAGGCAAGGGCACCATTTTTCTCTCCCTGCCAGATCTCCATCAGGCTTAATAGGAACTGAACTGTCATAACCTTGTCGAGCTTGAAGATGTTTGATAAATGTGCATGAATGTTCATCACAGCACTGTTTATGACAGCAAATAATTAGGAACAATTATCAACAGGAAGATGCTCAAGTAACTTGAGATTTATCTTCATAGTAGAGTATTTAACCCTAGGTGGGAAGGAAATATAATGTACTTGATGAACCCCTGAAATAGGTTGGCACCTATAAATTTAAGGAGAAGCTTCTCACAAGGCAGGGCCAGGCACTGTGTCTATCATACAGTTACTCGTCTTTAGTGTCTCCTGTCTAAAAACATCTTTCTTTGTAGGAAGTCTACTTGGGGGAAAAAAATAAAGGAAGTATGTGGTGGCACTGGGCCCTTCTTTAAGATGAAGACAATGCTAACAACAGAATTCTGATGTGGAAATGATGGTGAGAATTATTCAGGGATAATGGAGTCATGGGGCTTTAAGTAAGAGAGGCCAGGGTGAGTAGGATGTGAGCAACAGAGAGCAGTAGTCTTTTGTTGCCTTCCCATCTGCTTAGTTCAATATTTTTGTTTACAAGGAAGATTAGCAATATCCTTACCCACCAGGGGAGTCTTGGTCAGGTGGGCAGCTGGGCATACTGGGCAGGGTTTGGCTACCAAAGCTCCCTGTTGCTCTGAGAGCTATCACAGGGCAACAGCTATCACCCTACAGTCAGATACAAGTCACCTTTCGTTCTTCGTATGACTGGAGCCAGGTACAACGAGGGAGCTTCGAAAGTCTTGGCCAATTTCTACACAAGGGGTGCTTTTAGTTGCGGAAGTTGTATTGCCAATTTAGATTGTTGGTTCACAGTATATAGGCAGTTAATCTGTCTAATAGCTTGTCCTTTCTTGAGATCCCAATGAGGGATAAACATAGACAGATATCAGAGGGATCGATGGCAGCCATGAAGAGGTCTCCATTGGTTCCCAGGGGCATCTCCTATCATTATGTCGAAATTGATGAGACTGGAGAATTTGGTGGGCTTGGTTGTTACAGCAGGCTCAACATGCAACATCACCTTAATGCCTTCATAGAATGGGCCCAGGGTGCCAGCTTCATCCAATCAGATAGCCACATAAGAAGGAAGTCCAGTTGTGGGCTGCCGCCTTCCTCACCCCAATCCCCATGACTGTCAATGCTTCCACCAGAATTTCACATGGTCAATAAAGATTTAACAATCACTTGGTGGAGTACGCCACCAGCTATGTCGTCACATGTGAGTAGGATGTCCATACCGACACCAAATGGAGTTATGACCCTTTAATCATCTTGTAATTATGAAGTATATCAAAGTCAATAAATAAAACATTATAGACACAATTAAAGCACTTTCCTACTGTCCGTGCTCCCACTCTGTAATTTAATTCCTCTCCCACCCCAAATGCAATAGCGCTGAAATTGCTCCTGAAATTGTAGAATGGCTTTTCCTGACATGTTACATGCTTTAATACATATAAATAAATTTATTATAATTTAGGACTGTTCTCTGTGTTTTAAAAATGTACATAAATCATATCATACAATGAATATCCATTCGCAACTGTTTAACCCAATATTATGTTTCTAAGAATTTTCCTTTCACTTGCAGGTTTCTCCTATTTTTTTCTCAATTAGAAAGTATTAAACATAAGATTTCAAATCCCTAATAGGTCCAAATAATTCAGTTAAAAAAATAAAGAATATACGTAATGAGCAACGTGAAAACTTGAACAATGAACAAAAGAGAAAACATCAGTAGTCAGTACACATTTGAAAGCATTTTCAACCTCACTAATAATCACTAGCAAAAAGATTCTATTCCATATCCATCTGTGTGTTGGGAGAATTTAGGTAAACCGACTCTCTTAAACACGACTCTCAGAGTGTAAATTGGAACAACTACTTTAGAAAACAATTTGTTAGTATCCAGTGCAAATCCTGTGATCTCCTTGGTCCCATTTTAGGGGATGACTCTTCTCTCTGCTTCTCCTTTCTAGCAAAAGACAAGACTCGTTAGCCATTCTGTTTGCTCAGCACGCTAGGCATCTGGCGCACCCAGCTACGGTTGCAACCAGAACAATGAGCAGAGCAGTGTGAGGGCTTTCTCTGTTAGGCTTTGGAGCTGCAAGAGCCGAGGTATGGGTGGACAGGCTCGCCTTGTCATCACAGCAGTGGCTGCAGCTGTTCCCACAGCTTTGCCAGCTACACGTGGAAAGGTGACAGCTGGGCACACATTTCTGCACGTGCACCCTGAAGGCTGCTAAGGTCCGGCTAAGGGTGCCGGACTTTCCAGGAACATGTAACCACTTAATTGTCCACTGTGTAGCAGCCTGGGGATGGGAAGAAGCCTCTGGAAGCAGCAGTCTGCACTCAGAGATCCCCCACCCAACCAGGGAAGAAGTGAGCCTGACTCTTGGTCCTCGCGTGGTGAGGCTGGAGCCAGGAAGAACTCTTCCCCTCACACAGTGGAAGAAGCCAGACCTTAAGAACCAGAGCTGCACCCAAGGGAGAGTAACTGGGAAGCATGTTCAAGTTGGTCCGTTAAAGTAAGGGAGGTTCAAGAAGAGGAAGAGGGTCTGGACACCTGAGGGAGGGAGACATAGGGAAGATGGCAGCAAAGGGTAGCATATTAAGGGCATCGGTAAGTGTCAGGAAGATCAGATGGACACCTACCCACTGCCCAAACATTGAGCTAATCAAGGAAAAGATTAGTCTAAGAGGTGGTTTTGGACACTCAGAAGCAGCCAGTTTATACAAGCCTGTAAAGACTAATGTGAAATAGTAGGACAAGATGACAATAAATTACCATTCTGCCTCTCTTTCTCCCTCTGTAAAAGCCTCTTTTTTTGTCCTATTCTTTTTCACTTTCCTTTATATTGACAAGAAAGATCCATTATTAAGTCGGTCATCAATTCACAAATTATTTATCTGTACTAATTTATCTGTACTTGTTGCCTATTTTATTTATAGTAAGAAAATTCTTTTTTTTATAAATTTATTTATTTTTGACTGCATTGGGTCTTCGTTGCTGCACGCGGGCTTTCTCTAGTTGCAGCGAGTGGGGACTACTCTTTGTTGCGGTGCACAGGCTTCTCATTGCGGTGGCTTCTCTTGTTGCAGAGCACGGGCTCTAGGTGCATGGGCTTCAGTAGTTGTGGCACGCGGGCCCAGTAGTTGTGGCTTGCAGGCTCTAGAGCGCAGGCTCAGTAGTTGTGGCGTACAGGCTTAGTTGCTCCATGGCATGTGGGATCTTCCTGGACGAGGGCTCAAACCCATGTCCCCTGCATTGGCAGGTGTATTCCTAACCACTGTGCAACCAGGGAAGTCCCTATGGTAAGAAAATTCTTTTAAAAACACCCCTACATTCTAATGGTCACAACAAATTCATAACATTATACTTTACTGAAAGAATAGTTTTTACTACAGCCATGTCAGTCCTCTACTAATAATGTTCTTAAAGAGAGTAGGATAAAGACATGGCAAAAAAAATAAATTAAAATAACAGGATCGCTTCAGTCATTTTTATAACAGTTTCATTGAGATATAATTCATAGACCATAAAATTCACCCTTTCAAAATGTACAATTCAATGTGTTTTAGTATAGTCACAGACTTGTACAACCATCACTACTAGTTTTCATTTTAGAACATTTTCATCACCCCAAAGGAAATGCCATACCTATTAATAGTTACTCTCCATCTTTTCCCTCCTTTCTAACCCTAGACAACTTGAATTTACTCCTCATATGGATTTGCTTATTCTGGACATTCATACAAATGGAATCATATGATAATGCAGTCATTTGTGACCAGCTTCTTTCACATAGCATAATGTTTGCAAGATCCTTCCACATTGTAGCATGTATCAGTACTTCATCCCTTTTTATGACTGAATAATATTCCATTGTATGAATATATACCACATTTTGTTTATCCATTCAGCAGTTGATGGACATTAGTTTCAGTCCCTTTCTCCTAGAACTGGATCCTGCCCAGATGACCTTGATTTCAAAGAGGTACCTCATAACGTACGCAAAATCCATTTCTCCTTGCATTGGGAAACCTTATTTTATCGATGCAGACCAACTGCCTTTGTCACAAACAATCAAAAGAACTACTCTGACACTATAATAACTCTCTTGAAATACATTTGCAAATGATTTCTTTCGGCAAGTTTTTTGAATTGTGAATTGCAAGTGTTTACCAGAGAGAACAGTGCTGCAAATAAGAAATGATCTCACTAAATTATACCAATATGCATGGATTTAGAAGTGAAAATGCAGGATAAAATATTGTTGCTGTTTGTGTTTGCCATACCTAAGAGCAAGTAATATTGGCCATTTTTTACCCCAGCCATATCTCTACTGTGATATAATTCATTCTATTCAAGGTCAATCTCTAGGCCTCCTAGATATCTGGAACCTGAGCTTCAAAAACACTGTTGACATTGCAAAACTTGAGTCAAGATTTATATTGTCACTATTTTTTTATTTGAGTTCATCTAATAAAGTTGACTTGCTCTGAGCTCAACAGCAAGGGCAGATGCATGCTTGCTAGGAGTGGATGTAGTTTCAGCCATTTGGGAGATTTGCACTGCTCCTCCATGTGTCCTGCTGGGGTCTCACACACACTCCTGTCACATGCATACATCATGGGATCAACTGTTGTCAGTGGACACTCATGGTGTGTTGGAAACCTTGGGACAAAACCTTTCATCTTATCTGACTCTACAATTGTACCAGAGTTTTTTGAAATGAATATTCACCAAAAATGTTAGTAAGACTCAAATTCATCTCTTGCTTATCAAAAGCAGCTACTGTTTTTTTCATTATGCTATATTAAAAAGCCCTCACTTCATCCCAGGATTCCTCAGTATTTTAATGTTTGTAGGTTCCAGAAAAAAACCACACCTATTTCAGGTCTCCAGACCCTCATCACAGCAAAGCACCTGGAGATAGTCAGAGGTATCTCACATCTGTGAAGCTGGACACCCAGCTCTGAAGTTGTTGAGGATAAATAAAACAATCTAAATTGGGGGCCCAAGACTCATTATTCCTGGGATTAATACCTCGGTAATGAACTGGTTCAATTCAAGCCAAATTTTGTGTTGATCTCTTTCACTTGGAATGCTGACAGTTGGCCAGGATAATGGGCAAATGATGGCACGGGATTGACTTTGCAAGCTCACTAAATAAGAGAGCAATATGCTAGATTCTGTGGAAGGTGTAGCCATGAATTAGTAGTAACACATTTTACCATGGCAACATTCTCCCTGTTAATGCCCAAATCAAGCCCAATACTGGGGTTTCTCTGCTTTGAGCATCCTCTACTTCTGTCTGTTCTGCATCCAGCTAATTATATAAAGGCAGAAGGAAATAGAAGTAAATGTGGTTGATATCCAGTCATTTCTAGCAGCAATACAGGGTAGGATTAGATGTAAACACTACACAAAGTATATAATACACTAAGTACCTTGCTTTCAAGTCAATGTTTGTTACTTTTGCTGCTTTAGTCTAGATTTTTTTCTAGTTAAATTTGGACGTTTGTGGCTAGGTTACTTCATTTTGCCATGATTGTATAGTGGTTAGTACTCTGCATTATGTTTAGGTTATTTCATTTTAGGATTCCAAGTAGCTTATGAGTGGTGCTACTTAGTTAAGTGACAAGAAGTGCCATCCCCAGTTGAGAAAGCAGTTTGTTTATCTCTTCCAGAAATCACTACAATTTCAGAACTTCATTAGTGAGAAATATGCGGCGGGGGAAGTGGGGGATGATTTCCCACTTTTCTAGCATTTTTGAAAATCACTTCAAAGAGAAGGTAAGCAAAGGTAGCTGTCAGGGACTCTGGCCTAATACTTCACCATTTCTGAACTCCCTGGGCTCATCCTTGTCTGAGTGGCTGGATGAATGAGTGTGTGCAAGGCTGTGCAGGCCATCCATCTCTTGGACCAAGGGTGTCCAGGGCTCTGCCAGCACTATCTTGGCCAGAGATATAACTGCCTGTGAACATCATGCTTCTGTGGACTGATTCCTCCTGCTGGCCTCTCTGGTTCCCATGCACAACAAAGCCGAAACGTCAACAGCATTCATGGAGAATCAAGGCCAAGTTGTCAAGCAAAGGTGTTTTCATTCCCTTTCTCCGAGCTGTTAAGTGGATTTCTGTTCTATTTTAAAATCAGTCATTTTCACCAGGAATGGATACAGCGCCTATGACTTGCCAGGAAAAGGTGGAGAGGGAGGCGGGAAGTGAGGGGATTGTCCCAACATGGCTCTTCACTTTAAGGGTCTATTTCAAGGCGTATTTTTCCCACCCAGCCCCCACTCACAGCTCGAGTTGTATCGGCTGTTCTAACGTGCAGGAGGAACCAGCGCACGTTTCCAACATTGCTTTAGCAGAATTTGCAGCATGCAGTTATGCACGTCATTTCAGGTCTATTACGTAGCCTCCCTTTCGCCCTCAAGCCCCATTGTGAACAAAATTTTTACTGTGATCTATTAAGCAAGCAAGAGACTTTCAACTTTAGAATGCAATAAGAATTAAAATTTTGGATGATATAAGTTATTACACATGAGTGAGTTTGTCTCTCCAAATCAAGGAAATGAATTACATTCCCTACTTTGTAGCATATGGTATCCTCAGAATTGCCTGCATATAATTATAACTCTGTTTATTAAAAAGAATTATGTAACAATATGGTTGATTTATTCTGATGTGATTGGATTAGTAACTTAATTGGACTGAGCAGCATACCCAAGATAAAATTAATTTAATTAGCTGATTCATTTCAGGATGACTGGAACCCCTCATCCCACTTTGATAATCTTCTGCAAAGGTGTGCAAGCACACAAGCAAAGTTCAGGAACAATTGGACCCCTGTGTGACATATTGAGTAAGAGAGGAAACAGGAAAAACAGAGCATCTCCAGCCAAAAAGTTGAAGAATAATACTTCACCTTGTGCTCCTAACTCTTTTTTTCCCCAAAGGACAGACTTTTTCTAAGACAACTGTGGTTCTGGGACCCTCTCTTCCTAAGGTGACCAGGATGACCCAGTTACCAAAATCTCCCCTGGTTCCTGAATTGCCCCATCCTCTTCTGCTGCAGAGTTGCAGCTGATCTCCAGTTGCTCAAGCCCTTTGCCCCACCTGAGCATGAGCTTGAGCCTGGCGTGGGCCTGTTTGCATGATTCTTTTCTGTGGATATGGAACACCATGGTGCAAAATTGTACCATTTCACACAAGAGGATTATAGTGAACAGATATAGGTAGATTAGGGCAAAAATACCACAGTCATTACAAAAACAACTGAGACTGTCCATCCAGATAATTCCAGAGTCAAGAACTACATCTCTCCATCTGTTTCCTATCTGTTCTCCCTGGTTCTGTTTGTTTGTTTTTTCTTCTCATTCTAATCCATTCTGTATAGTGACACTATATTTTACATATATTTCTTCTTTTTTTCTTTTTTTTTTTTTTTTTTTTTTGCTGTACGTGGGCCTCTCACTGTTGTGGCCTCTCCCGTTACAGAGCGCAGGCTCAGCAGCCATGGCTCACGGGCCCAGCCGCTCCGCGGCATGTGGAATCTTCCCGGACCGGGGCATGAACCCGTGTCCCCTGCATCGGCAGGCGGACTCTCAACCACTGCGCCACCAGGGAAGCCCTACATATATTTCTGTTTCTTTCTTTCTCTCTTCCTTTCTTTCTTTCTACATACTTAAAGATCTTGCCTCATTCCAAAAAAGGACCTGAGGCCACTTCACAACTGCTAGGTTAATCTTGCACCACACCTTTGATCATATGTCATTTCCCTACTGGAGAGCAGATGGCTTTCCATCAACTAAACTGCAGAAGAGAATCACAGTTCCTCAACCTGGCATCCAAGTGCCTGTCCGGCTTGCTCCCACCATATTCCTCCCACCTTGCCTAGCGCAGTCCCACTGTGGGCACCCTGTGTGGGTGCCCCTAGGAAGAAGCCCCTGGGACTTCATGCCGTGTCCTCCCTTGGCGGTTTCCTTCATCCTCCTTCGTGCCCTCCATGCCTTAGCTCATCTCAATATTTCCAAAGTAATTCCTCACTACATTGCATATGAAGCCTTTTCTGATCAGCATGGCCAGTAATTACTTCTCCATCTTCCAAATATGTGTGTGTATGAAATTTCAGCATCAAATATCCTGGGTGTTTGTATATGTCCACTTGTTTCATTACACAGGAGCAGTGGTCCTTCTTCCCAGAGCCTCCTAGCACAGCAGTGTAGTATGGAATCTAAGATGGAATTCAGTGGTTACTTGTGGCATGAATGAAAATGCGTGATGATGATGATGATGACAGTGTTGGTGGTTGTGGTTATTACTGTGGATATTTTATTTTTATCATTGATGCAGTGCTTTGTTGTCTCTGCTCCTCAAGCAATACAACATTGCCGGTGGAAACAAAAATTGCAATCTTATGCACCATCCTACATCCAATGTGGACTTTAACCCATTGTTTTAACAAGTTTCTCCTCTTAAAAAAAAAATAGACCCTGTTTCCCAGGAGTTCATTAATTATTAGAGACAAGATGTCTTTTGGGGTTTGCTGACTTTCATTGTACTCTCTAGAGCTATGAGTCGCAAGCAGACAAGGTCTCTGAGGATGGTGTTATAGGTCTGTCCATCCCCAAAGAAGCTGATGAGAGATTAAATTCCCAAGTCACCCTTTGATTCCCCTGTTCCCTTTGATGCTGTGGCACATACAACATGAGCGATAACATATTTCCCTGCAAGCAGGACTCACCAGGCAAAGCAAGGGGAGCGAATTCAGACAGTCCTCTTGGTTCTGACTCTTTGTTTCAATGTATTTAGATCAGAGTTGCACTGCATTGCATTGAACTTGGATGATTTGATTTCCTTTGTTGTAGGAACAAAAGTGTAAAAGAGAGAATAGAACAGGTGCTTCTGCAATGAGCACCAGGGTGATGGAGGAAATCTATATTGGATAAAAGACCCATTTATCAGTGTCAAGACAGTCCTTTGAATAACCACAGTGTGTTTTTTTTTCTGTGTTTTACCTTGTGGACCAAAGTAATAGGTACATCTCTAAAGGCTAGATAAAGATTTTTGCACACAAGGAGGAGAGGTGAAAATATGTTTTCCAAAATAAAATTAGAAATAGTAATTACCATTTGGGGGTGAGTCCACTAAATGCATGCATTATTCCAAGTGTATTTTTCTTCTTCTTCATTTTATTTAATTATAAGAACAGTCCCATTAGTTATATATCATTCCCATTTTACAGATAAAGAAAATAAGTTTTAGAAAGTAATAGAGTCAGATTTGGAACCCAAAACCTAATCCAAATTCTACTATAATGGACTGGGTCTGCATATGAGAATGAAGATGTTCTGTTTAACAAGACAATAGAATACCTCCTTTGGGTTGATACTGGATTGATTTTTCACCACAAATTAGACTGGCAGTGTCTTGCAAAGGATGACACACAAAATAATAATCCAAAGAAGTGCTCTACTTATTAGTAGCCTGAAAATCATGTAAATATATTTAGACACTGATTAGGATACCAGCAATTTCAATGCTGTGACGTGTATAATCAATGGCAGTGAGCAAACTTCTAAAACTAGAATAAAAAGAATAAGCAATAGAATGAGGAAGAGCCATATTATTCAGAATTATGAGGAGTCAGTTATCAGGACTTCAAATAAAAGGTCAAGGCCACAAACTAGACTCAGAATACCAGCAGAGGGAACATTTAAAAGACCCTAGGCTCAGAGGGAGATTGGGATTGACATATATACACTACTATATATAAAGCAGATAACTAATGAGAAGCTACTGTATAGCACAGGGAACTCTACTCAATGCTCTGTGGTGACCTAAATGGGAAGGAAATCTAAAAAAGAGTGTGTATATGCATATGTGTAACCGATTCACTGTGCTGTACAGCAGAAACTAATACAACATTGTAAAGCAACTATACTCCAATAAAAATTAATTAAAAAATAAAAAGACCCTAGGCTCAGGAAGAGACGTTGAAGAGATAACAGCACAGGTTCTTAAAGCCAAGGTGATAAGGCAGTCGAGAAGGTCAGTCAGGGCCCACATGGGGAAGGTTTGAGGTGTAGGAATCAGAAGGTGAGACCACCAGACCTGAGAGAGCCAGGGGATCTCCCCTCTTTTAGAAAAGGTCCGCAGCCTCCAGTCTAACTTTGACAGAATTTTACAGGAGACCTTCTCGTGAAAGACGTCCCCATCCTCACAGTGGGGACTTTTGAATGGTGCCTTTTACCTCTGTTCCGGTGCTGTCCCTATGACAGATCACCTGAGGAGCTCCCCGGCCCCCTCTTCTTCTCTCTGATTTTCCATGGACCAAATTTCTCTACAGTAGTATCCTAAAAATACTTCTGATGCCTGAGATGATACATCCCTAATCCCAGAGGCCTCCTTCTGACACAGCATGTATGCTATTAACAAAACTTGGAAAGCAACACAGTCTGTAGTTTCTTCTTTCCAGTTTGACACACTCCAGATTTAAACCAAGATTTCTGAGGACCATCAAGCCGTTCCTTAATCTCCTTTGCCACATCAGTCACGTTTTTCTCATTTCTGTTTCCTCTTAATCCATGTCTTCAACCACACCGGCCCACTTGGAGCAGCCTAGCCAGACATCATGTTCAGACTTTGGGCAGAGATGCATACACACAGATCACAGGTCGAGGCAGTGTACAACTCATGAGAACTGAGAAAATAACGAGAAACAACTATAAGGCTTTGGGGGCAAAAACAGAGGCACGGGGGCTTCCCTGGTGGCTCAGTGGTTGAGAGTCCGCCTGCCGATGCAGGGGATGCAGGTTCGTGCCCCGGTCTTGGAAGATCCCACATGCCGCGGAGCGGCTGGGCCCGTGAGCCATGGCCGCTGAGCCTACGCATCCAGAGCCTGTGCTCCACAACGGGAGAGGCCACAACAGTGAGAGGCCCGCATACTGCAAAAAAAAAAAAAAAAAAACAACAGAGGCACTATTTCACAAGGAAGTGACTCTTAGGAATTATGAAGTCGGACTTGTCAAGCCCATGCCATCACCTCCCCCTCCTCCTTGTGACGGTTTGATGGCTCTGCTCACCATAGACCAGCATGCTGATCTTAGATCCCGAGTATCCCATCCCGTCCTTCATCCCTAAGCCTCCAGTTTTCCCCTCGGGTTGACCGCTCTCGTTTCTAACAGATCTCTCTACAAGTTTGCTTAAATCTTTCATCTTTAGCGTCCATAGACTTCTAAAGGTTTAGGCTGGCATTTATGGGAGAAGGTAGAAAAAACTTCACCAACCAATCACAGATAGGGATGAGCATTTTTATAGTCTCATCACTTTGACACCTACCTTAAGTTGCCAAGGGCCTCGAGAGACTATTGCCAAAATGCAGACTATTTGCGAGTTGCCACAGTGCTCTCTCCCCTCCAGGATTTATTTAACATGTGGTGTTCCTGGTTGTCACTGCTTCCTCAGCTGCTAGATTAGAGCTAGCAAGAACAGGTGCTCAGTAAAAGCATACTGCTTACATGTAACTGAGCCTCTTCCTAAATCCGATCAGTTTACTTTCAATGACTTTTTTGTAACCAGAACAGAGCAATACTGAACCCACAGTCGTTTATCTATTCAACAGATATTCCCCAGCCCCTTATGATGAACACATAGAGCATATCCTATGCTCAGGGAACAAGTGAAAAGTGGTTCCTGCTCTTAAAAAGCCAGTAGTATCATGGAAGACAGAGACTGAAAAATTAAAGAATTAGATACTGTTAATAGAAGCTCTGAAGGAGAAGAACAGGGAACTGTAAGACAAATGAAAAGGGATACTTTGGTAGTCAGAGGAGACGTCTCTAAGGAGGTGATGTTTAAGGCAAGAATCAAAGGATGATGATAAAGCGTAGAGGGAAGAGCACTCCAGGGAGAGAAAAGAGCCTATGTGACCCTCTGCCCCCAAGATGCTATTAGAGTTACTTATAGCTGCACAATAAACTACCCCCAACTTAGTGACGTAAAATAGACGATTTACTGTGCTCATCAGCCCTGTGGGTCAGGAATATGGATAGGGTGCAGCTGGAATGGCTTGTCTCTGCTCCACAAAGTATGGGACATCACCTGAGGCGACTCAAAATATCTAGATAACTTGGATTACTAGGGGCCGAGATGAGCCAGAGTTGTTAGGACTTCACTCCCATGTCTGGCTCTTGTGCTAGCATGACTCAAAGGCTAGGCTGTGTTCACAGCAGCACTATTTAAAATAACCAAGACTTGGAAGCAACCTAAATGAATGGATAAAGAAGATGTGGTACATATATGCACTGGGATACTACTCAGCCATGAGAAAAGAATGAAATAATGCCATTTGCAGCAACATGGATGGACCTAGAAATTATCTTACTAAGTGAAGTGAGCCAGAAAGAGAAAGACAAATATATGATATCACTTATATGTGGAATCTAAAATATGATACAAATAAACTTATTTACAAAAGAGAAATAGACTCACAGACATAGAAGACAAACTTATGATTACCAAAGGGGAAGTGTGAGGAGGGATAAATTAGGAGTTTGGGATTAGCAGATACAAACTACTATATATAGAATAAATAAACAAGAAGGTCCTACTGTATAGCACAGGGAACTATATTCAATATCCTGTAATAAATCATAATGGAAAAGAACATGAAAATTTCGATACATGTATATATATATAACTGAATCACTGTGCTATACACCTGAAGCTTAACACATCATTGTAAATCAACTGTTCTTCAATAAAAAAAAAAATTTTTAAAGAGGCTAGGCTTAGCTGGGGTCATGAACCCAAGCATCTACACATGGCCTGGCCAATGGCTTGGTCTTCCTCATAGCATGGTGCCTTGGGGTAATCATACTTCTTACCTAGTGGCTCAGGGCCTCAAGAATTAGCAATGGATGATGCTTAACTTTTATAACCTGGCCTCAGAAGTGTTATGGCTGAATATATCCCCCAGAATTTATATGTTAGAGTCCTATCCTCCAGTACTTCAGAATGCAACTATATTTGGAGTTAGGACTTTTAAAGTAGTATTTAAGGTGAAATGAGCTCATATGGGTGGGCCCTTCCAATATGACTGGGTCCTTATAAGAGGAAGTTAGGACACAGACAACACAGACAAAGGGATGGCCATGTGAGGACACAACAAGAAGATGGCTGTCTACAAGCCAAAGACAGATGCCTCAGAAGAAACCGTCTTAGACTTCCAGCCTCCAGAACTGTGAGAAAATACTTCTTTTAAGCCACCCAGTCTGTGGTATTTGTTATGGCAGCCCAAGCACATTCATACATCACAAAACATCACTCCTGATGTACTCTATTAGTCAAAGCATTCACAAACCCACCCAAACAGGGGCACCATGGACCCCACTTCTTCATGACAGGAGTGTCAAAAGTTATGGGACCATGTTTTAAAACTGCAACATGTTGGAAGGAGCTTGGCAGTCAGAGGAACTAAAAGGCCAGTGTAGCCTGGCCATAGTGGGCAAGGCACCACACGGGAAGAAGTCATGTCAGAAGGTAGGTGGGATCCACTATTTGAGGACGTTTTAGCCACTGCAAAGAATTCAGAGCGTGCTCTAAGTGCAGCAGGAAAGTTTTAGGTTAATCGGGAGGATGATGTTTTGATTTGTATTTTTAAAAGACATTAAAGCAGCTGTGGGAAAGGGGATGAGAGGAAGCAGAGTGACTGATTCTGAGGCTCACTGAGCAGCTCAGGTGCACAAAGCTGTTGGCTTGGACGAAGGTAGTGGTAGTGAAGACAGAGAGTGATGGGTGGACACAAAGTAGGGTTTGATGGTGAAACTGACACGTCTTGAGGAAGAACTGAATGTGCTAATGGAAAGAACTGAAAGTATGAAGGATCACTACCAGTTTCTGGCTTGAGAAATGAATGGTGATATTTACTGGGGTGGGAAAACCAAGGATATACAGATTGGGACAGGAAGAGGAAAACAAATCAAAAGTTTTATTTTGGATCCAAAATGTATCTTCTGAACTTTCCTCAAATAGGGTTTAACAACCCTAAAAAAATAATCCAGAAATGAAAAAGGGTCCCTAATTATTATTCACATTTTTCTCATGTAACACAAGCAGATCAGAAAGAAATTATCTGGAACTATTGAAGACAAACACCAGGAAGGTCGCCTCTAACATCCAATCCTTTACTTGCCCGCCTCATCCCCAGTTGAAGTTGGACTCCAAGCATGCAAGTATGTACTGGAAACTGTGCTTTCAATTAAAAAAAAAAAAGTAGAAGATTAGACTTGTTTGAGCATCAGTCTCACTTTATAAAAGAAGAAATATCATTTCTTTTAAGGAACAGGTAAATCCAATTTGTCCAGGAAAATAATTGGAATGATATTAAAACTCTGTATACATCTAGAAAAAAATTGAACTTTAAGCAGAATTCAACATCAACCTCATTTTTTAGAAGAAGAAATAACATATTTTCTTTCTAAGAACAACAGCTACAACCTCTTACCTGATAAAATATTTAGCAAAACATAAGGATATTTCTGAACCTTATGTTCAGAACTATTGGGAGAACATAAGGGAGAACAATCGGGAGAAGAATGGACCCATACACAGTAATCTAAAATGTTTTCTCTGAAAAGCAGATAATCTTGTATAATAATTGGGCCAATATGTATAAGAAGAAATATAAGTAAAGTTCTGATCAAATTTAACCCTAAAAATTAAGTAGATTCATAAGGTATTTTAGTAACTACCAGGAAATAGCTTAAACCCTTTAGCATAACTTTGTGTCTACATGAATCCCAACAGTTAGAATGAAAAATGAAAACAGAAGTCATTAAAATATTTTGTAAAGCCACATCTGGATTTTTTTAACTGATTTTCCCCATTGTGATCTATAATTTTGGCTTTGTTTATTATGCAAATCTTGATGTCTAGATAATGGCAAACATTTTTATCAGAGAATAAGTGTGTCTACATTGTTGTTCTGGCAGTATTTTCATCTAGGAATTTTTTATGTACACTCTGTGTTTTTAAGCATTGCTTATTCTTTAAGAAAGAACATGTTTTAGGTGAAAGCCTTCTGTTTGACTTCTAGCACATGAAGCACACTCTTATCAAAAATAATAAAAGCTAATGTTTATATTGAGATCCTTCAATATGTCAAGTACTATGCTAAGTAATTGAAATGACTTTCTTTTTAATTCAAATACTCCTTATCAGGTATGTGCTATTTTTATACCCAGAAGGTTGAAAATTCTGTTTTAGAGATTATATTAGTCTTCTAGAACTGTTATAAGAAAATACCACAGACTGGGTGGGGATTAAACAACAGAAATTGATTTTCTCACAGTTTTGGAGTCTGGTAGTCCAAGACCAAGGGACCAGCAGGGTTGGAAAACAGATGGCCACCTTCTCACCATGTCCTCACATGGCCTTTCCTAGGTGCCTTCAGAGAGAGAGCTCTGGTGTCTCTTCCTCTTTTTATAAGGACACCAGTCCTATCAGATTACAGCCCCACCTTATGACCTCATTTAACCTTTATAACCTCTTTAAAAGCCATATCTACAAATACAAGCACATTGGGGGTTAGGGTTTCAAAGTATGAATTTTGGGGGAACACAGTACAGTCTGTAACAGCGATGTGAAGAAACCTACCCGAGGTCAAATACCCAGGAAATACGAGAGCTAAGTTTGGAATCCAGGCAGGCTGACTCTGGAGCCTTGAGCCTCCAACTACTATTTTATATATTCATTCACTTAGCCTTATATAGTAACATCTGTCTCTGTCTTCCAGAAACCTTGGCAGGGTACACAACAATTAGGAGTAAACTCAGTTGGTAGAAATTTATTTAGGTCAAATAATATGAAAACATGTCTCATATACGCAACAAGTAAAATTTGGTCTTTGGTGCTGTGTTGGAGATATTTTATGCATGTTCCTTTTTAATTTTTTTTTCAAATTGATACAAATTAAGCAGCTCATTTCGGTATGGATTGAATTTTTTTTTTTTTTTTTGTGGTACGCGGCCTCTCACTGTTGTGGCCTCTCCCGTTGTGGAGCACAGGCTCCGGACGCGCAGCCTCAGCAGCCATGGCTCACGGGCCCAGCCGCTCTGCGTCATGTGGGATCTTCCTGGACCGGGGCACGAACCCGTGTCCCCTGCATCAGCAGGCGGACTCTCAACTACTGCACCACCAGGGAAGCCCTGGATTGAATATTTTTAATCTCTAGAAATCCTAAGGAAAGTATTACAGTAATAATAATGGTTCATTTCAGCAACACAATTTCTACATCTTGGTTAATAATCTAGGGGGAAATATATCAACATTATGTTAATTAAACTCTAAGCTGGCAGTACCAAGGGAGATATTATGAATGGTGCTGAGGAGAAAAAGTCAATATGCAAATAGTTACAATATCAAGATATAGTCAGGAAGGTAGATAGATAGTGGGAAGCAGCCGCAGAGCACAGGGAGATCAGCTTGGTGCTTTGTGACCACCTAGAGGGGTGGGATGGGGAGGGTGGGAGGGAGGGAGATGCATGAGGGAAGGGATGTGGGAACAGATGTATATGTATGACTGATTCACTTTGTTATAAAGCAGAAACTAATAAAAAAAAAATTTTTAAGTAAAATAAAAAGATATAGTCAGGAAATTGTAGCACAGATGAAACAAACTTATATATCTAGGAAAGAAGAATATAAATGGAGATAATGTGAATGACAGTAAATACTAGAAGCAGGCATCCCAGAACAATGATAATACTTCTTACCTGCTCATTTGAAAATTCTCTACAGTAAATGGATTTTTTAATACAGGAAAATAAAAAAGCACAGAGAGACTGTCAGAGAAAGCCAATGATTATTGAAGCTGGAAAATATAATTCATTGTCAGAAGACTATTTTGAAATACAAAGAACAACTATGTACATAGTTTGGTGGAACAAATGTGGGATAAACTCAAGAATAAGAAGCAGTGTATCTACAATGCCAAATATTATGTAACATAAGTTACATCTGTAACAACCTGTTGCCACAATCATGAATTAAAACTATCTGTGAAAAAAAGCTTGCATGAACTTTACCTAAAACAGTCACAATTTAGCATCTATTAATTATTTGCCTTCAATAAACAAGTGTCCAGTCAACAAGCGTTTACTGAATCAGACACTCATATCACATAAGAAATCATAGCTTTGTGGATTTATCTCTTTTCTCCATCCTCCCCCAAGGATCTAATATTTATCAAAGATTGGGACACTAGTAAATACAGTAGAATCTGAGTTCAGAGGATGGGTAAATATGTGAGTCTGTCTTATGTATTTGGGGATGCAGAGTCCATTAACAAAGCATCAAGTGAAAACTTTAAAAATGGACCACTTAGTAAATATTTGTAGTGCATTACCTCAAATACCTGCACATTTTAAAACTTACAGAGGTTTGAAGTAGCAGAATAAAATATTCCAGTAATTAACTGGCCTCTCAACTCTTTTGTTATGGAATCGACATAATCCATGTTTATATTTCAGACTACGTTTTCAAAGCAAATGCAAATTGTATTTTAATCGTGCTGTGTCTTAGCTCATCTTTTTCACCACTGCCATTTGTTAACACAAAACATAGTGAGCCGTCCAGATGTGGAACTCCAGAAGAAGGGCTTGGTCATAGTAACAGTGGCAATCCCAGCGAGGGCTGTCAGCGAGTCTCTTCCATTCATAGACTAATTCTCAACTATGTGTACTCCTATTGTGTTAAGAGTGCCCAGTTCCAAAGGGGGCTACATGCTACATGCATGAATGCCTGCTGTGTAATAAGCACTCCGTTGATGTTTGTTTAGTTAATCAATTATAACATTCCTCTTCTTGAGCCATTAACAGACTAATTTGGACAAAAAACACATACACACAAAATTATCAGTAGTAGAGTTTTGCCATTTCATCAAATTATCTGAGCACCGAAGCAGTCATATACTATGGCTACTCAGTGTTCCTTCCCAGTGAGGCTATGCTTTTCTTAAAGGCAACAATAGAAATAAATAATGTGAGGGAGAGAATGGTACAGGGAAAGGTACCATTGAAAGGGACAGGTATCCAACAGTGAACAGTGATCTGCTGAACTCTCCCCACCAACCCATACAGAATGCTTCATACAGTGTTTGTAAGTGCACACACACACACACACCCCATAAGCCCATTGCACAGCAGTGATTTGCTGAAATTGTCTGACATGAGTTCATTCCTTGCTGAAGCTTCATCACTTATTGCAAACTCTGAAGACATGGAGTAAAGCCGTCATGCTAAGTGTGATGCAGTACTCCCTAAAGTTGATAAAATCTTCTATCTGCCTAATGTTGCTCCTGATACAAGTATTAATAAACCATGAAAAAGGGCTTCCCTGGTGGCGCAGTGGTTGAGAGTCCGCCTGCCGATGCAGGGGACATGGGTTCGTGCCCCGGTCCGGGAAGATCCCACATGCCGCGGAGCGGCTGGGCCCGTGAGCCATGGCCGCTGAGCCTGCGCATCCGGAGCCTGTGCTCCGCAACGGGAGAGGCCACAACAGTGAGAGGCTCACGTACCGCAAAAAAAAAAAAAAAAAAAAATCATGAAATGAATCGTTTAGGCATAATGGTGAAATAATCCAGGGGCAGTACCTACTAGCCAGTGAGAGAGAAGGACATCTGAGGCCACAGAGGAGAGGCCTGGCCATCTGTCTCCGCTCAGCCAGATGTAACATCTGTGGGCTGGGGGTGAGTGACCTGGCCTCTCTTAGTCTCAAGTTCCACCTCTGAAAATTGGAAATAACGATAGTCAATCCAGAGTGCTACCGAGAGAGTTAAACTGAGCTCCGAGGACCTGACAGGAGGCAGAGGGCCAGTAAAAGTTGGTATCCCTTTATGATCTAAAAGCTAAGGGCCGGAACTTCCCTGGCGGTCCAGTGGTTAAGATTTCACCTTCTAGTGTCAGGGGTGCGGGTTTGATCCCTGGTCGGGGAGCTAAGATGCCACATGCCATGCGGCCAAAAAACCAAAACATAAAACAGAAGCAATATTGTAACAAGTTCAATAAAGACTTTAAAAATGGTCCACATCAAAAAAATCTTTTAAAAAAATAATAAATAAATAAAATAAAACCTAAGGGCCTTTTAGATGCCTAACCCTAGGGACTGAACTGCTTGCCTTGGTTTTCTTAGTATCCTGATATTTCTGGCTGTATCTGCACATAAAACGCTGCACCTTGCCTGTTCAGTTCCTAGGATTAGGCATCTAAAATATGTGGAATCTAGAAAAATGATACAGATGAACTTATTTGCAAAGCATAAATAGAGACACAGACATAGAGAACAAATGTATGGATACCAAGGGGGGAAGGAGGGGTGGGGTGAATTGGGAGATTGGGATTGACGTATACACACTACTATGTATAAAATAGATAACTAATGAGAACCTACTGTATAGCACAGGGAACTCTATTCAATACTCTGTGATGACCTAAATGAGAAAGAAGTCCAAAAAAAGACGAGATATATGTATATATATAACTGATTCACTTTGCTGTACAGCAGAAGCTAACACAGCATGGTAAAGCAACTATACTTCAATAAAATTAATTTAAAAAGAAAAAAAAAACCAAGGCCGCTGCCCTAACAATTGGCCTAACATGAAAACCTCACTTGAAAAGAGGCCTTACAGCTTAGTCATTGAAAACTAGATTCCTGGGACAGGTTTGGGTCAAAGGGGTTGGTTTCTCCTCAAACGTCAGGTATTCTGGTAGGTACACTTAACCATGGGGTTTTTTTTCATCCATTTTTCATTTTTTCAGTATTTATAATGTTCAGTGAATTTCTTTTTTTCATTGCTTTCTCTGGAACTAATTTCTCTGCCACTGTTGATTGTTGCTTTTCAAGGCTTCATTAAAGCTACTTGGAATAAAGCTTTGAGTCTTGAGAAACACAGTTTTTGTGTTTATTTCTGTTGCTTGGCTGTGCTTCAATGCGAAAACCTACAATGAATCTCCTCAGTGCTGTTCTGAGAAAGAAAATATCTCATCTCAAGGAGTTCTTGTCGCTGCTTGCCCTGGCGATAGATATAAAATAATGTGACACTTAACCTCTTTATTTTTGTTCACCCAGAAAACAAGTAGTCCAGGACACAGGAAGCAGTAGATAATAACTGAAAAAGCACCTTATGCCACTTTTTTCCCCTTTATTTTATTCTATTCTCCTCTCCCATGTCATTTATGATTTGGGCCTTTACTGATGAGGAGAGAACTTCTGGTGAAAAATCTAAACTCAGATCTAGTTGGTACAGAGCTTCCTACTATTCATTTCATTTCCTTCTTTCCCCCCGTGCCACTCATGGCTAAGCTCTTCTTGGGCCAAGCAGCTGGAGAGGCTAAAAAAACCTTAAAGGAAGTTGGAAGGGAACTCATGTTTTTGAGCAACTATCACATTCTAGGCATTTTATTTACTTTGCTTTATTCTTACAAGACCAGCCAAAAATTTCCTGAGCCAAAGTTCCCACCTTAGCCATCCATCAGCAAATCCTGTCAGCACCACCTTCTTAAAACATCCAGAGTATAAGCACTCCACAGCACCTCCACTTCCTAGTCGAATCTAGATCCTCTTCATGGCTCTACTGACCCTTCATAGTATCTCCTCGCTGTGGGAATGATGCCCCCGACGCCCCCTACAGTCTGTACTCAACACTGCAGCCCCAGTGAAGCTCAGGCAAGTCAGGTGGCGCCCCTGCTCTGCTCAGGACTCCTTGCCATCTCTCTAATGACTCAGAGACGATGCTGGCCTGGAAGCCTACCAGTGCTTCCTTTGCGAGCCTCCACGCTGCCTGCGGATCCCACTGTGATCTGACCTGCACCCCCTCCCTGACCTCATCTCCACCACTTTTCTTCTCCCACCATGCATGGCTCCTTGATGTTCCTTCCCCCATGCCCAGCTTACTTCCGCATCAGAGCCTTTGCACGTGCTGTGTTCGAAGCCTAGAATTCTCTCTTCCCCAAACATCTTCAAAATTTACTCCCTCACTTCCTGCAGGTGGGTGCTCAAAACCTTATCTCAGGTGCCTTCATTGATCACCTTATGTAAAAAGTGGTTCTCAGTTACTCTCTTATCCCCTCACACTGCTGTGTTCTTCTTTACTACCCATACCGTCTTTGCAATATATTTGTTTATTGATGTCACCTCAGCTTTCATATTTCATGAGAGAGGCACTTACAGATGAGATTGAGTCTCTGGGAGACATTAACTCACTTACCCATAGTGAAAATGGAGCAGCTAGACCACAACCTCCAGTCTGACTGCCTCTGCTGCCCATGCTCTCTCTGCTAAATCAAGCAGGGACAAGCAAAAATAGCCAAGCTCCATCCATTGCTCATGTGGGTCTGCACATTCAACAAAGACAGAATGGTCAAAGCACAGTTGCACTCTCATATCTACCTGCTGCATCTAAATCCTGCAAACTTACAGGCATTATCCACCTGATGACAATGTTGCTCAGTCTGGGGAACTTTAAGCCTCTGTCACTCTTAGGTTTGCAGAGGGGGGAAGAAAGGTAAGAGAGCAAGACGGAACCTAACGATGGATTCCTTAACTCCCAGAGTTTGTGTCACTTGTCTAGCTATTCAACATACTCATTTTTATTGGCTTTTTTCTGCACACGTCATATCTCACCCACTGCAACTTAAAAATAAAAGAGGGGCTTCCCTGGTGGCGCAGTGGTTGAGAGTCCGCCTGCTGATGCAGGGGCCACGGGTTCATGCCCCAGTCCGGGAAGATCCCACATGCCGCAGAGCGGCTGGGCCTGTGAGCCATGGCCACGGAGCCTGCGCGTCCGGAGCCTGTGCTCCGCAACGGGAGAGGCCACAACAGTGAGAGGCCCGTGTACCGCAAAAAAAAAAAAAAAAATGTCTAATGCTTCTATTGAAATAATGTGATCCCCCTGCCTGCAGTTTTACCACCAAGCCCTACCTCCAAATTCCTCCAGGACATCCTCTGTACTGTTCCCAGGAAGGTCTTTATAAAACATGAATCTCATTATTTTACTCCATTTTGAAAAAGAAAAACTGCTGTACCATATAATCATGATTCCTTGACCTGGCATGCTAGCCTACAAGGCCCTTTCTAACTGAATTCCTGTGTTCCTGTCAGCCTTCTGCTCAGACGTCCCCGCTCTGGCCACTTTTAATTTCACAATGCAAGAGTATTTAATAAAGCCCCACCTACATCGTTCAGCTTCACGCTTAAACACTTTTTTCTACTCCAGACACTCTGAAATACTGCCTTCTCTGCCCAGTTTTTGCCTGCTGTACATTTCTGATTGTCCTTCATATCGAGCATCTATTGAGAGCCTGCTATGTGTCAGGTATTGTTCAAGGGGCTTTATGTATTGTTTAATGCTAACAGCAGCCCTGCTCACAAGCAGTTCTATCCATCTTTTCAGATAAAGGAACTGAAGCTAAGAGAGCCCAAGATCCCATGACTAGACAGTGGAAGAACAGGCATCTGAGTCATACTTCCTTGTCATGGCACCAGTGCCCATAATTTTCACACTGTGCTGGGTGCCATGCATCTACCTTTGTGACAGTATCTCCCCCTAAGAGATGCAAGGCTCTCGGTGGCAGAGCTTTTTTTTTTTTTTTTTTTGCAGCAACAGTGCTTCCATGACCTGGGTCATCAATTTTACAGTTACATAAATAAGATTAATTGTCCGTGTAAAAAACCATGACTGGGAATTACATTGCACACCACCAGTTGTAGACCAGTCAGCCCTTTAACCACGTGACCTTGTCCCTCACCACCCATTCAAAGCTGGCTAAGAAAAGCCCCATACTTTGCTGAGGTTTACGATAACCCCAGCCGTGCACACACACTCAGGTTTTGTTACTGTCTGCCGACAAGGACGTTTACTGTCATACTTATCTTTTCTGTTAGCCAGGATTTTGTTTGATGCATGAAGATGGAGTCCTCTACCACTCACTGCTTGTGCTCTTCATACAATCAGCAGGAGACCTGCTTTGCATTGTCCTCCCTCTGGTGAAAATGCCCTCTGTTGATTTAACCATACTGCTTTTTTATTTAAAACAAATTTTTTTATTACACTTACAATGCATGTTTCATGTAGTCCCCCCAGAATTCAACAGATTTATTTTTGGTACTGAACTGGATGATTTAAAAGTTCATATGTAAAAATAAATGCAAGGATGCTCAAGAATGTAAGAGGCAGAAAGAATAATGAGGCGGTACAGGTAGTACGAGATATTGGAATTTACTTTAAAGCTAATGTAATAAAAAAAATGCTCTTTGCACAAGAAAAAGCAAATATAGCAGGGAATAGAATCAAACTGAGAAACATATATAAGTAAATGTGGAACGTTACTATATGGTAATGAGAGCATTTCCATGCCATGGGAATTAGTGTTTATTTAATAAATAATATTGGCATTATTGGCTATCGAAGCAAAAAAATAGTTTGAATGTTAATAATATATTTAAACAATTCACTTTTAAATGAAGAAAGTAAGGAAGAAAAGAAAAGTAAGGAAGAAAGTGAGAACACTATACATTTATAAATTTACATTTTTGACTTGTTACAACATACATTACCTTTGTAATTTAAAAGTAATATTTACATATTACATATTATATATTACATATTTCTAACATTAAAACAATTGAGAAGTTTAAGCAGTAAATACTGAAAGACTCCTTCCTTTCCCCAGTACTGTCAGTTTATAGTTTCTCCTCCCTGATATTTACATATATATATGCACACAGACATATTTTTTTTACCTTAGTGAGGATGACCCAATATTATGTTGCAAATTCCTTTCTTTTTTTACATTAAACATGTAATTGTGGACAACCTTGCATAAAAATATACATTTGACAAATCTCATTCTTTCCAAAGGCTATACAGTATTTCATTATCTGATTCTACTTCAATTTATTTAAGTAATCCTTTACTGATAAAGGAGGTATTTAATGTACTTTTTGAAGTCTAGTCATACAGAAGGGTCAAAAATGAAATGTCCAGCTATCTTCTACTATATTTTGAATATTCTCCCCAGGAATAAACACCTGGAAATTTCTGTGTTGTCGTTCTTCTGGGGTTATCATTACTGCTTAAATTATATTTTTCTCTCTCTCTTTCTTTTCTTTTTTTTTTTTTTTTTCAGTTTGAGAGAGTAGCTATTGACTTCCTGGTATGAAAATTATACCATCTAATGAGTGATACTATGTCTCCCATCTCCTCTACTTCCCTACATCTGCTGTTCCATGACTGTGATTATTTATCCCATGTTTAGTCTATAGGCTAATGCAAAATTTTTAACCCCAACTTAAGAGGCTTTAATAAGATTATGTTCTTATAAATATTTACTGTACAACCAAGTTATACTATTGGATTTAGAGAGAAAGCAATATAATGCTAAGACACTAATCTCCAGCCACTCAAAGAATGATGATCCAAGCATGACAGTAGTGGTTTCTCCTCTAATTTCTTTTGAGTTTTTCTCTTTCCTCGTAAGACATTTTAGCTGCTACTCCTGTGGCTCATGGGGTACTCTTTTTTTATTTTATTTTATTGGAGTATAGTTGATTTACAGTGTTGTGTTAATTTTAGGTGTACAGCAAAGCAATTCATTTATACATATACATATATGCATTCTTTTTCAGATTCTTTTCCCATATAGGTTATCACAGAATATTGAGTAGAGTTCCCTGTGCTATACAGTGGGTCCTTGTTGGTTATCTATTTTAATATATATAATAGTGTGTGTATGTTAATCCCAAGCTCCTAATTTATCCCTCCCCCCTACGCTTCCCCTTTGGTAACTGTAAGTTTGTTTTCGAAATCTGACTCTGTTTCTGTTTTGTAAATAAGTTCATTTATATCATTTTTTAAATTAGATTCCACAATGAGTGATATCCTATATTTGTCTTTCTCTTTCTGACTTCCTTTAGTTTGGTAATCTCTATGTTCATCCATGTTGCTGCAAGCAGCATTATTTCATTCATTTTTATGGCTGAGTAATATTCCATTGTATATATGTACCACATCTTCTTTATCCATTCCTCTGTCAGTGGACATTTAGATTGCTTCCATGTCTTGAATATTGTAAACAGTGCTGCAGTGAACATTGGGATGCATGTATCTTGTAGGAGGGTTCCCTTTTCTCCACACCATCTCCAGCATTTATTGTTTGAAGACTTTTTGATGATGGCCATTCTGACCTGGATGAGGTGATACCTCATTGTAGTTTTGATTTGCATTTCTCTGATAATTAGTGATGCTGAGCATCTTTTCATGTGCTTTTGGCCATCTGTATGTCTTCTTGGAGAAATGTCTATTTAGATCTTCTGTCCATTTTTTGATTTTTTTTTATATGTAGAGCTTCATGAGCTGTTTGTATATTTTGGAAATTAATCCCTTGTTGGTCGCTTCATTTGCAAATATTTTCTCCCATTCTGTGGTTTGTCTTTTCATTTTGTTTATGGTTTCCTTTACTGTGCAAAAGCTTTTAAGTTTAATTAGGTCTTTTAAAATTTATTTATTTCTTGTTTGATCTTCTTATTATTCAATAAGAGCCTTATTGAATAATGCTAATGGACAGCTTGTGAGGGTGATAAACTTTCCGAGAATTTGTATGACTGAAAATATTACATAGAATAATAGTTTAAATATGGAATTCTAAATCCAGAGTCATTACCCCAGCAAGTTTTTGGATGGTTTTTGTTCCTTTGAGTTTAGTGTTCAGTGCTGCTAATGGAATATCTGCTGTTAATCTGATTCTCCTTCCTTTATAGATGACCTTGTTGTTTTGTCTCTTTGGACATTTTTAAAATTGTCTTTCCAGAAATTTCAACAGAGAGTGTTTAAGTATGGATCTTTTTTTCCATCTACCTCACCTAGCCTTGATGAGACTTATTCAATATGAGGGCTCTTGTTTTTTCAGTCTGGGATATTTTTATTCCGCTATTTCTTTTGTTATCCCCCTCTTTCCTATCTATTCTTTTCTCTTGGAACTTATTTTCATCAACAATTGAGCGGACTCTTTCTCCATATTTTTAAATTTTCTTTCTTATTTTTGTGTCATTTTTGTTTTTTGTTTTGAACTGTTGGAAATTTCTTTGCTTGAGCTTCCAAATCAATAATTGTTTTTTAACTCTATTATAATATGTGGTGATCAATTGAATTTTTTATTTCAGCCATCATATTTTAAAACTCTTTTTATTTGGTAGGTGTCATAACCTCTCCATTTTTCTACAGATAATATTTAGAATTTTTAGATCATTTGGGATCCTTTGTGTTTCCTCACCTTTCTGTTGATATTCTGCTATTTGTTCATATTTATGAATCATATAGGTTGACCTGAGGTGCCATGCCATCAGTATTGTTAAAATTTCTGCAGGTGATTCTCATGTGGAGAAAAGAACTAGGGGCATTTCTGCTGGGTAATAGAGAAGCTGTATGATTATGTGCATGCTTTTTTACCTTGTCTTCTTTAGTCAATAATATGTCCTGTAGATTTTTCCTTATCAGTGTATAAAAAGCTTTCTCCCTTGTTAGGGCTTCATAGTATTCCATTGTGTAGGTATACCATAGTTATTTAATTACTTCTCTATTGATTTGAAACACTTGAATTCTTTCAGATATTAGAGTGAGGAATTCTTTCCTTTAATGCTCAGTGAATAATCTTATCCATCCATCATTTTGTACATGTGTACCTACAAGATAAATTCTCTAAAGATGGAATGCTGGCTGAAAAGTTAAATGTATTTTTAATTTTGATAAATATTGACAAATTGTTCTTCCATTTTAAACAGGAGGAAACAGCCCTAGAAAGGTGAGGTAACTTGATCATAGCGACATAAGTTTATGCCCATATGGGGAATGGAACCTTGTGCTTTGTGTCATTCAGTCTTGCATTTCTTCTACTATATGACACTTCTTTCACTGTGTCCTATGAACAAGGACTACAGCTATGTCAGGTAATTTGGTGAAACTGATCATCAGAGGTTATTCATGATTTCATGAATTGGTGTCTGGAAAAAGACTAAATAGCTACCTCCCATTTTCCATGGCCACATAAAATAATAAAAAAGATATATACATATGGAGACAATGTAACAATGATTGAAGATAAAGCAACACAAAATAAAAATGAAGTTGACAAAAAAAATTAAGGAAATTTTGGAGAGAGACAGCCAGAAACACCAGATATAAGAATAGTTCTTCTTGAGATAGCTTCCAAAGAAACTATACGTACAGTCAGGACAAAGGCAGAGTAGATCATCAGACAAACACCAAGATTTTTTAAGTTAAGAATTACATTTACAGCAGCCAGTCCAGCTCCTTTCCTAACTCTCACCCCACCCCAATATACAGAGCCTAGCAAGGGAGTATTTTGCCCTTAGTATTGAAGGCCTGTTCTCTAATGAATAGGTGGCTAATGAGATTGGGGAAGAATCCTAGAAAATGTACTGGACCTGAGAGAGAAAAGAAATGAAGATTTAGGTAATTCTAGACCTCTACTTCAGAGAGTGAAGGAAAATATAAAAGAAGCAGCTCTGTCCAGGAATAAAAACAGGAAAGCCCTCTACCACCAGAGTAAGGTCTTTTTTTCCTTGACTCTTTTGGGATTCCTAGCCTCCTGTCTGCTCCAAGCCAGCATGTACCTGTCAGCATGCCAGAGCACTATCACTGATGAATTCTGCCCTCCAAGTCAGGAGAGGAAGCGTTTGGTAAGCCAACCTGCACCAGGGGTGTGTCACTTTGTTATAATTCATCCAGCTACACATGTAAAATTTATGCAAAATTATATACATCAAAAAACCCACCAAGTAACTCTAAGTTTCAGCCAGGATTGAGAAACCCTGCTCTAAACAACTGAACTGAATATGTTTCTATGTGTCTAGTATAAAATGATCTCTGCTTTTTTAAAATTGAGTTTAGAGTGAAAAATCAAATTCTACGTTGACTTAATAGATAACAACTTTTGTGCCAAGAGAGCTATTAGCTTATAGTCAATTATAATAAATGTACAGGGACTCAAGTGAAAAGCAAAGTGGCTGTAGTGGACCTACAATGCAATAGAATCCTTTTCAGCATCTTTGGACAAGTGTACCTAGAGTCGACGGAACACCAGTGTCTCCATCACTAACATAATCAGTGAATAATCTGTATTTTCCTTCAAGTTTCACATCTCCTCTTTGTCACTGGTGTTCAGGAATTTCACTATGATGTATCTACTCATGGAATTGTTTTTACTCATCCCCTTTGGACTACTATTTGTAGATTACTGCATTTATAATTTCTGGAAAATTCTCAGGCACTACATATTCAAATATTTCTTCTCCATTCTCTCTCTACTCTCCTTTTGAGATTCTAATTAGACATAGCCTAGAGCTCTTCATTCACTTCATATTTTGAAACTTTTCTTTCATATTTCCATCTTTTTGTCTCTCTCTGATGATATTTTCTTCAGAGCTCTCTTTCTGTCCACTAATTCTCTCTTTAGTTTTATCCAAATGGCACTTTTGCCTTTTGTGTCCCTCCAAAATTTTCCATTTTTAGAGTTTATATCTGATTTTACATAGAAAGTTTATATTTTACGTAGCAAAGTGGTCATTCCTGATAATCCCTTGCTTCTTGCTTGTATTTTTAATTTCTATATTATTTCTTTGAATTGTTTACAGATAACTATTCTAATTCTATATCAGACAATTTCAGTGTCTGCATCCTTGAAGGCCCAGATCTATTCCTTGTCATTTCCTTTGAGTCTCACTCATGGAGCTTGCCTTATCTTGTGCTTGTTGTTCTTTTTTTTTTTAAATAAAGTTTTTTGTTGTTTTTATTTTTGGCTGTGCCACACAACATGTGGGATCTTAGTTCCCCAACCAGGGATCGAACCCACACCCCCTGCATTGGAAGCATGGAGTCTTAACCATTGGACTGCCAGGGAAGTCTCTGCTTGTGGATCTTTGATTTCAGGCTTTTTGTTTTTTCTTCCTTGGTGGGGATCCTAAGGGGTGCTTTCCTCAGGAGAGTGTTTGTATCTGCTTCTGCTGTGAAGTAAGGGTTTACACCAATCTGGGACCATTTGGTCTCTTTAAGAGTCACAATTCAAGACAGGATTCTCAGGCTCAGCCTGTCAATGTTGGTGTAGACCCACTGCTCAGTATCAAATTTACTGCACCTCTATAGGCATAAGACCTCAGAGCAACCCTGCCCCCTCCCTCTACTTCTAGTTCTGAGCACCTCATGGTTTGGTTTTTTTATCATAATCAGAAAGCATGCCCTTACTAGGATCTTTTCTACAGCAGAAGGGTCCCTCACAGCAACACTGGTCCAGTTATCATTATAAAATAGTTTTAGCAATGTTCTGGGAAGCCATGAGTGATTATATCAAAAGTAAATGAGCATAGGATGAAACAATTTGGTTAGTTAAGACAAACTGTAATAAAAAATATTAATACAGTGAAAGCAACTTTCTTTCTGATCTCTTTTGTATTAGTCCAGAATCTATTTTCTAACATCTCTAATTAAATCCTAAATTAATTTGCTTGGCCACAGTGTTTTACGGATTTTCATTTAGAAGTGTGAGAAAAATGTGCTAATAAGCCTTTTAACTAACTTCGCAAGTAACTTTGCTGGCTCTATTGCACATATGTAATGCTTTCTGTGATTTCCTTTGTTTCTCTGGATAAAGGAATCATGGACATGGAATAGTGGACAGCAAAAAATTGAAAAAAAAGTATCAGCATCTATCTATCTACCTTGTATATGTATATGCCTTTAGAGGTTACAATATTTGGCATGAAGTTAGGTTGTTTTAGTACATGGTCTAGTTTCAGGTTCTAGATTCTGTTCTTGTGCTATTTTGCATAAATCTATTGAAACAAACTAGATAATGTGGTGGGAGGACGTGGTGGAAATAAAGTAATTCTCATGTCTTAGCACCATTATCTCAGAGGTGGGCCTAGTTCTTCAGTACCTCACCTTATATTTTTTATCAGGCCATCGGCAGCAAGGTGTGTTATTTCCAGTTTGTGGTGCAGTGAACACAAGTGATTCTTCTGTGTTTAGAAGAATCCAGCACTTGCCTTGCACATCATCTTCAAAAAGACTGCAACATTCTTCCTAACGTGCTGGGAATAGGGAAGTCTTATGTTTATGTGAGAAGGGTTACTCCATTTCCAGGAATTCAAAGAAATTCAGGATACGAAGATCGGCTAAATGAGGGTATATACAGCATCAAGTGAGGTACATGCATGACAGGCACTTAATAAATATTTGTTGAATAAATGAAAAAAATGAATGGATGTACTTTTTAAAATAAGGAACCAATAACATAAAACTATCATACTAGGAGTGAGCTGACAGTGAGATTTTATTTGCTCTTTTATTTAACACCCCCCCCCCCATCACATATACACACAGAAGAGAGAGAAGCGGGAATAGAAATTAATTTATTCCAGTATGAATTTGAGGCCAGAAATAACCAATAATTATAATCCAAATGAGTGATATATTGCGTTAGGACATATATTTAAGCACCTACACTTTTCTGACAACAAGAAAAAGGGAAGAAGCTCTTCTCACTGACTTTTCTAGCCTATTTTGTTCCACTAACTGTAGGGTTTTTTTCTTTTTTTTTAACATAATTTGAGAGTGGCGCACTGAATAGGAATGTGCCAATAGAAACTGAAATTTATCTTGTGAGGAGATAAAAATCAGTATCTGGAGGATTGTTCAGTAATTCACACTGAAAACAGAAAGGTTCGATAAGAAACTTATTGGATTCCCCTGACGGGTCCATTGTTGAGACTGTGTGAAACAAAAGGCAGGGAAGCATCCCCTGTGCCCTCTGTCCTGTTCCAGTCCTATTGTCTGGGCCCACGGCCTCATCACAGAATGCTTTGAGATAGCATGTCTCTTGGGACCCTCAGCAAATGGAGATTTTGCTTGCACCAATTTTGTGGTTTTTTGTTTTTTTTTTTAAGATTTCTACAATTGACTTTAAGTGCAGTGAAAGCAAGTCTTTAGAAAGCGTTTTCCGTTCTCATGTTCTCCTTTCCTATTCTTTCCCTTTCCCTCATTGAAATCAGAAGATGAGTACTGAGCACCCCGGATCACCCAGTACCGTGCAGCAAAGCTGGGAGCCATGTTCACTCGGTTTGCATCTTGTCTCCCTCTGGAGCATCTAAAGATGTCAGGGGAAAAAAATATCTGTTACTCCTAATGAATAAGGGTTCCTCTTCAGACTGCTGGGGCCAGCAACACAGCTGAGGAAATCCGGCGTGTTCTCCTGTAACTCTGAGACTTGCTGCTCCAGTCAAGGGAGACCAGATTCTCAGGCAGCGGCCAAGGGCCCAGTCCCAGCCCCAAGTAAAAGCCACTTGGCAAAGTGGAAGTAGAGCCCGAATAACCTCCAAATCCAGTTTTCTCCCCAAAGGAAGCCCTTTTCAACTTAGCAGAGACTGTTTCTCCACAGTTAACCATTGAAGGCCTGGATGCATTGGATAATTAATTTTTTTAATTTTTAAATTTTTAATTTATTTAATTTCATTCAGAGCATTTTCATGAAAAACCAACATTAAAAATTATCAAGACAATCACAAATGGTAGGCACACCTGAGAGAAGGAAGAATTGGAGGGAATTTATCACAGAATATTTACTAAGTTATTTCTTTTCTCAATAGTATTAGCTGAATACCTGCTGTGTGGTAGGTAGGCTGTATAGGGTGTAGACAGACCTACAAGACACTGGACTAGTCCTCAAAGAGTTTTCCATCCAGACGTGGAAATAAAGGCTGAGCCCAAGTACTTGTAGTGCAATAGAGTTAGTGCTCAGTGCCACAGAATAATCAGTGCAATGCAGAACAATAAATTCCATCCTAAGAGCTTAGAGAAGGGGGAAAATAGCTTTGCCTCTGGGAGGTAAACTAGGAAGGTACACTTAGACACATTCACAGGAGTTGCCCTTGGTCTGAGGGTAAGCCACAGACAGTGTGCTGCTGCACATTTCAGGAAAACAAAGCTACACTCAAAGGTGCCTGAATGTCTCAAGGCGTGTGTTAGGGTTGGGAGAGGTGATACTGAGGTGAATTGTATTTAGGCTGTTTGGAGAAAATGGAATTGACAGAAGGTCATCAGCCCAGAGAGGAGGGAACTCCGAAGTCCAGTGCTCATCGGCCTGAGGAGATGAGCCGTTCAGACCCTGTGACAAAGGAGTCCCCATTTTGGGTCATCGACCAGCCACTTGTTCTGATTCTGCAGTCACTTAGTATTCTGGTTAGAAATTGGCTTCTAGTTTAAGTCTATCCATAAGGGAGAGACTCTTCTACTCATGTGACTCACAGGCTTCGGTCCCTGTAGGTTATAGTTGTCATTATACATTAATTAATGTCATGGCCTCCTACAATGCGTACACACACACACACACCCCAGTTCTATAAGCTCAGGTAACGTGTACCCATTCCTAAGAAATAATACTGCCCAAACATAAGCTTTCAAAGTCAGGTTCCCCACCTACCAGTCTGAGGATAGCGCCTGATGTTAGTGAATGTCCCAAGGTGACCTGATTGAGACCATTTGGCAGCCGGCCATCTACCCTCTTCTAGCAGCACCCCAAGCTCACCGAATACTTTTCAGATCAAACTAAAACATAAACGAAGTGCTGTAAACTACACGAGACCAGCAGAAGATATGCATTGCACTTCTAGCTGGAGTCATCACAGAAACTCTATCCTTGAACAAGTATAGAGGCTCATTAGGCAAAGGGCCTTGGTGAACGAGAACCCAAAAGCCAAGTCATGAGCCAGTTGCAGAGGACGTGCACGGCCTGGGCAGATAAGAAACACAGCTAGGAAACAGTAGGTGATCACGAGGGGAATGTGAGTTGGGCCATCGTGGGAAGTTGAGCCAACTGCAGGAGTTAGGTGTTGGAATCATCTTGAGTAGGAACCAAGGGAGAGTTGAAGGGGGTTTGAGTGAAAGAATTTGTGCTGTATGAGCTGTACTGTGATTACCGTTGACAAGATGGATTCGACTGAGGTGCACTTCAGAGGCAGTGAGACAAGTTTGGACAAGTGTGGAAGCTGTTGCCGTGAGATAAGTACAGCCGCCAAGCAGGATGGAGGCAGATGGAGGACTGAAAGGAAAGTGTCAATGCTAGAAAAAGGTGAAGCAGGTTCCTATAGGAGTGTCCATTAATTATCAGCCTCCTTTCTCTGGCTAAGAGTTTTACATAGAATTCAGTTACTGCGGCCGTAAGACTGCATTGAATTAAAAGCAGCATCTCGCCTCATCTTGGTAAGAGGGGAGCCGGCCCTAGGAAGATGGCAGCAAGTGGAACGTTCACTAAGGAGCAGCGAGGATATCAGGAAGAAACACTGAGGGCTCAAGTGAGGTCAGGCAGAAGCTGAGGAAGTGGTGGTGGGGATGCCAACTTGGATAAACGTTGGCCCTGGGTGGTTTAGATGAGTTCGATTCGGAGGTGGATCAGACTTTTCAGCAGAGAGGGAGACGGAGAGTGAATGAATGAAGGCTATGTTAATGGGAGAGTAATTAGCCTAAAGCATAGAAAAAAAGGTGTTAGTGAAGGAAACTCCAGAGGACAACTGTAGGTCTGGGGCTGGTAAACTGTAACAGGTTATAGTAACATTTATCTTTTGGAGCCTGAGGTGGAGTAAGGATGCCAGGTAACTTCATGGTAACTGTCAGCTGAACTAACCACTATGCCTGGGTCTCGAGATAAGCTGCAAATTAGAACTCTTGTGCACTCCTGGTTGGAATGTAAAGTGGTGCATTTGCTGTGGAAATCAGTTTGGCCGTTCCTCAGAAAGCTAAACATGGAATTACCATATGATGCAGCAATCCCACTTCTCGGTATTGAAAAACAAGAAAATTGAAAAGAATTGAAAACAGGACTCAAACATATGCTTGTCCACCAGTGTTCATTGAAGAATCTATTCACGATAGCCAAAGGTGAAGACAAACCAAGTGTCCATCACCAGATGAGCAAAACATGGTACGTACATACAATAGAATGTTATTCAGCCATAGAAAGGAATGAAGTCCTAATATATGCTACAACATGGATGAATCTTGAAAGCATTATGCTAAGTAAAATAAACCAGACACAGATGGACAAATACTGTATGAGCCTGCTTATACACAGTATTTAGAAGAAGCAAATTTACAGAGCCAGAAAGTAGGTTACCAGGGCCTTGGGGTGAATGGGGAGTTATTGCTTAATGGTTACAGAGTTTCTGTTTGGGGTGATGAAGAAGTTTTGGAACTAGATAATGATATTGGTTGCACAACAATGTGAATGTACTTAATGCTGCTGAATTGTACACTTAAAAACCATTAAAATGTAAATTTTATGTTATGTATATTTTACCACTATTTTAAAATATTTTACAAAAAGAGAAGCTGCAAAGGTTGCTTGTAAGATTTAAGAGTGAGAGAAAAATGCAGTGCCTGAGGGGCCCTCCCTCTCGTCCTCCTCGGAGATGCTGGGTCCCACTGCTGCCCCTATCATCTTGAGATACTGCAGGACCACAAGCGGAACTGCCAGCCCACATCCCAGCTTCCCCAAGTGACTCTCGGAGTCAGTCCTGCGGGGTCTAAATAGCTAGTCCTGCTGCTAGAACACACACGAGGGCCAGGGGAATAGTGAAGTGCTGGTTTCTGCAGCTTTGGGTTTGGTAGAATGCCAGAGAACACAGCTTTTGCTGTCATAATTGGTCTAAATTTAAACGCTCACTTGTTTTTGTTTCCAATTGGTGTGTGTGTGTATGTGGACATAGCCTAGGTCTGTGGGCATAGAGTATTTTGTCAACATGGAGAGAGTGAATCAGAGTGTTTTGTTGTCTAAACCAGCCCTTGTTTTCAGTCTTGATTTCCCTACGAGCTGATAATGTCCTCCAGCCTTTGAGTCAAGGAGAGGTTGGAATCCAACCATTTAATTGGAGGTTTTCCAGTTCACAGTAGTTAACTTTTCTACAACTTGTCTGCTTAATTTAGAACAACATTCAAAGAATAATAAGCACTCTATCTCACATTAGTTTGGGCCTATTTCTAGACCTCTGTGTGGAATATTCAGAACACATTTATTGTCTTTCAAGAGTTTTCAGTAAAATGGTGAAGAAAGAAAACAAAGCCATCTTGAATTTTATTAGAGAATTTCAGTCAAATTGCTAAATGGGGTTATTAAATATTTTTCAGTGAATGCAGCATTAATTTGCATATTAAATCACATTACATCTGCCTCTATTAATGAAATTATTTTTAGATTTAGGCAATCAATATAGTCTTTTGCAATATTCAAATCCTGTCGTAAGAAATAGTGCTGGTTCAATTGTATGTTCAGATAGTTTCTAAAACATCTTAATTTGTCTGTGCTCATTCTTCTCCCAAGTTTGGTTCATGGCTTTGGGGATCATTTCAGAGCAGTTTGTGTGTCTGATGGCTGGGGAAAGTAGCAGCTGTTTTGTTTTTTTTTTTTTCCAGATAGGCTTTCCTTATCATCCTATGCCAGAAAAAAGAATGAAATTCTCTGATCTAAATACATTTATTAAATGCTCTGTGTATTAGACTAAATGCAATTGTGGACAAGACAGGGAAAGCAACACATATGAGGCTTTGCCGAAAGACAGCCCTGGCATCTTGGGACAGTCAGAGTTGTGACTGCAAGCACAAATTATTCCAGTGAGGAAGAAATGGAGGAAGTATCTATAGTCATCAGCTTTACTGCCGAGGGAGCCTTCTGACAAGGTCAGATTTTAAAAGGGCAGACACAAGTCTTACTTATTAAATTAGTTGATGACATGAGGCTCAGAGAGACAGGGGCAGGATATGTTGGTTGACAGGATTCAAAAAGATCTCAGCAGGCTAGAATGATGGACCAAATCCACAAAGAAGAAAGTTAAAAGGGATCATTTTAAGGTCTGGCACTTGGATACAAAAAGAACAGCACCACCAGAGGATAAACGATATATGGTGAGCAAGTATGGAAAAGTTTTAGTTGAAATAAACTAAAGTTTTGAGTCATCAATATGGCCAAAGCTTTCCAAATGTGCATAAGTTTTACAGAATTCTTATGCAACCCTAGACTGTATTAATAGACTGTGGTATTTAGTAAGAGAAAAGTGATAGCATAAAGCATTTGCAGGCAATATACACAGATGTCAAGCAAATGCTCTTTGGGGTCAGACAACCATTTTTCAGATTGCATCTCCAGCTTATCATAGCAACTCTTTAAGTGATTCATAAAACTATCAAATGTTCATTAAACCTTTTAACTTCAACTATGAATGTTCATTCTTTTACACATTTTTTGGTGTAGGATCAAGCCTTTTCCTTTGCTGATGGAGCTGACCTTCCACCAATACACCCTGATATGGCCATATCTGTGGTTTGTGACTGGCCTCCATTCCCATTTGCTAGACGTATGTTCTAATTGGTTATAATAATATTTGGAATATCATCCCCCTGCGTATGGGTCCCCTGACTGGAGTTTTTCATTTTGACACTTAAACAAACCCCATCATTAATTATCTAAGATTTCTAGCTGCTTTTTTTTTAATGGAGCAATTACTTAAAGACAACTTCCAATCCATTCAAATCTTTTTAGAATTTTTATATTTTTTTCTTTTGTCCTTTTACAGTTTTCTTGCTCTCACTTAGTTTGACAGAAATATTCTAAGAGACTCATCTGCAACAAGTTTCTCTACGCATTCAACTTGATTTTCATATAAATGATAACTTTCTTTTCTCACTCATATTTCATCAGCTTATGTAATATTGTATTAAGTTATATAATTTATTTTTTTGTTTGTTTGTTTGTTTGTTTTTTGCGGTATGTGGGCCTCTCACTGTTGTGGCCTCTCCCGTTGCGGAGCACAGGCTCCGGACGCGCAGGCTCAGCGGCCATGGCTCACAGGCCCAGCCGCTCCGCGGCATGTGGGATGTTCCCGGACCGGGGCACGAACCCGTGTCCCCTGCATCGGCAGGCGGACTCTCAACCACTGCGCCACCAGGGAAGCCCTAAGTTATATAATTTAAATGACCCATATAAGTGGCATAAACAGGATGAGGACAAATAGCTATTTCACATTCAACTCAGAAGAAGAGCCCACTAGCGGTGAACAATGTACTGTGAAACAGTATCAATAAGAGCAAAGTCACCAGGATGGTTATGGGAACAGAAGGACAGCTTATGAATGAAGCAAGTGGAGGCATTTAGTCCAAAGAGGGGCTGGTTCAATGATATGAATGTCCTCCACTGTTAGAAGGTTTATTGTATAGATTCACTGAGCTTCTTCTCTGG